>NC_141990.1:7124021-7424021 GCF_049901715.1 Pseudonaja textilis | reverse complement strand
GGGTGACCATAGGGGCGCTTGACGTTTTTGGAAAGTTCAATGAATATGCAGAGCAACAATGGAAGAGCGTAGCAACATGTACAAAAAAAATCCCTTCAATTTAGAAAATCATTTGGAGAGAGGTGTGTCCGTTAATCCTGTCTGTCCGTTAAATCCAAAAGACATGTTCGTGTTCATGTACTTTTTGCTGGGTGTATAAAGCCTGCCAGCTATTATTGCACCTTTGTCTTTCAAATGCAGGTGGGCGGCTGAATGGGCACCAAACTTGATTGCAGGAAATACGACTTCAGCTACAGAGTAGTCAATGTCTGGAATACTCTACCTGACTCTGGTTTCTTCCCCAAAAACCTTAACCTTAGACTGTCTACTATTGACCTCACCCCTTTCCTAAGAGGTCTGGAGAGGACGTGCATAAGCGCACCAACGTGCCTACCGTCCCTGTCCTATTGTTTCTTTTTCTTTTTCTTATATGTACCCATTTCATGTGTTCATAACTATGTATATACTTATACCTATTATCTTGTAAGCGGTTGACAAATCAAATAAATAAATAAATGAATGAATGAATGAATGAATGAATGAATCAATCAATCAATCAATCAATCAATCAATCAATCAATCAATCTTGTCCCACATTGTGCCACGTGTTTGTGAAGTGGTTGTTTTGTTTCTCCAAAGTACAGATCTGTACATTGGTGATGGTTTCACCAATTCTCTTTTGCGAGCGATCCAAATTTCAGAGAAGTGGTGGCAGGGTCAAACCCATGCTGCAGATCTAGCTATACAGTGTGGCTCATGAAACTTAGCAAGATCTCACATGGCCATCACATTGAATGCCACAATGTCACGCTGTTTATTTCTCTTTACTTCCATCCTGTGCCCCTGGGCTTAAGTTGCCGATAGGTGACAATCAAGCAGCCAGCTCTAATCCATTAAAACCGTGTGCCGGTAGATGGACATTCTTAACAGATAAAAGATAACAGATAATCAGAGTAGGAAGGGACCTTGTACGTCATCTAGTCCAACCCCCCGCCCAAGCGGGAGACCCTATACCATTACTGACAAATGGCAGTCCAATCTCTTCTTGAAAGTCTCAACTTCTGAGGGCAACTTCTGTTCCATTGGTTGATTATTCTCACTGTCAGAAAGTTTCTCCTTATTTCCAGGTTGAATCTCTCCTTGTTCAGTTCCCATCCATTGTTCCTTGTCTGGCCTTCGGGTGCTTTAGAAAATAGCTTGACCCCTTCCTCCTCTCTGTGGCAGCCCCTCAAATATTGGAAGACCGCTGTCCTGTCTCCCCTGGTCCTTCTCATCACTAGACTAGCCAGGCCCAGTTCCTGTAACCGTTCTTCATATGTTTCAGCCTCCAGTCCCCTAATCAACCTGGTTGCTCATCTCTGTACTTTTTCTAGTCTTTCAACACCGTTTTTATAATGTGGTGACCAAAACTGGATGAGGTACTCTAGGTGTGGTCTTACTAAGGCTTTATAGAGTGGTATTAGTACCTCACTTATTTTTTATCACATTACTTCCCCACCTCTGCTTTAAGATGCCACTATACTTGTGGAGAAATTAAAAAAAAACCCAATTCCCTCACAACCTAATCTCTTAAAAATGCACATTTAGCACCGTAATATCCATTTTGGCACAGAGCTAACTTACCAAGTCAAAAAGATATCCAATTTTGTGCGTGGGTGTATTTTTTTGTAAAGCTCAACACTCTAGGGTTATGAATAAAAGCAGAATATGAGTTGGAGGGGATATTTTAATGGAAAACATATGCTGGGAGATATCAGAAATCCCAAATCAGGTTCTTTTTTTTTCTACCTGATGCATGCTGCTGTAGCACTTCCATCTAGCCAAATACATTTATCTTGGCTAGAGAGTCCCACAAACCACAATTAGAGACGTTTGCCCTCAATGTCTCGGACAGGGTGGGTTTTTTTTTTTGCCTCCCACTAAACTGAGATAAACTGCAAGTTCATCTGACTTTTTAAAAACTCTGAGCATCGAATTACAAGGTAGCCCTTGATTTACGAACATAACGGAACCTACCAAATATGGTCGTAAGTTCTGATAGTTGTAAAGCAGATCATCATGTGACCTGCCCCATTTGAGCGTTTTTTTTTGCAGTAGTCATTAAGTAAGCCCATTGTTCCTTATGAGTCGCAATGGCGCAGTGGTTAGAGTGCAGTACTTGCAGGCTACTTCTGCTGACAGCCAGCTGCCTGCAATTTGGCCGTTCGAATCTCACCAGGCTCAAGGTTGACTCAGCCTTCCACCCTCCCGAAGTGGGTAAAATTAAACCACTTAGAGAGGACTATAAAACACTGGGAACTGGTACGTAAGTCTTAAGTGCTATTGCTGTTGCTATGGGCAGAAGTAAACAGTGATTTTGAGGAAAAACATTGCAAATTGTAGTTACGTTAACTGCAGGATGACACCAACAACAGTAAATGTGCGACCGGTCTTGAGTGACTGAAATGTGGTCATGTGACTTCAGGGGGGGCATCAGAACATTGGAACTGGCTCTAAATACCTTTGTGGGAGTCATTGTAACGTTGAACAGTCACTAAGCGACCGGTTGTAAGTCAAGGACTACCTGTAGCAAATTACTTGTTATTAGCAAAGAAAGGTGAGGGTTTTTTTTAACCATTAGAGAATTGAAAAAGCTTCTTGGATGAAAAGCAAAACATCTTCAAAGAAAAACTATGCCACAATTTGTTTGGTACTCCTCGTTTCTGACACTCATGGCACCTCCCAGAACCTATTAATAATGAGTACCCAGGTACCACTGTACAGGTAGGCCTCGGCTTACAACAGTTCGCTTAGTGATCATTCGAAGTCACAACGGCACTGAAAAAAGCGACTTATGGCCATTTTTCACACTTGCGACTGCTGCGGCATCCCTGTCGCCATGTGATTTATATTCAGACGATTGACAATTGGCTGACATGTACGACGGTTGCAATGCCCCGGGGTCGTGTGATCCCCTTTTGCAACCTTCTGACAAGCGAAGTCAATGGGGAAACCAGATTCACTTAAACAACTGTGGCAAGAAAGTCATAAAATGGGACAAAACTCACTTTAAAAAAATTCCCACTTAGCAACATACATTTTGGGCTCCATTGTGGCCGTAGGCTGAGGATTACCTGTGTCTACATCTTTAGTCAACCAATTTACAATCCGCAAGGGCTTTGGTGATCATTAGGAATATTAAAGAATTCAGTTCGAATGTTTTGAAGAGCCCGGTTGAAGGTAACAACCTAAAGCAGGGGTCACCAACCTTTTGGACCTCAAGGACCACCAAATTCATAATTTTAAATCCCATGGACCAGAAACCCTGGGAAAATCCCCAAAAAACTCTACAGGGAAAATTCCCCACCCTGTTTTCCTACTGATCGATCGTTCTTTATTTGGGATCACAGGATACCATCTCCAGCCCCGTTCTCAGAGAGAGAGAGAGAGAGAAAGAGAGAGAGACTTTTGACTTCATGCAAGGAAAGCAGCAGAAGCAGCAGAAATCTTTCTTTCTCTCTCCCAAACTCTGCCAGAAATGAGTCTTTGCTGGTGTAGCCTCTTGGAGCAGGATGCCTTGCAGGGTCCCAAAGACTCATTTCAGGCGGAGTTTGGGGGGGAAGAAAGAAAGACTTTTGCTGCTTTCCTTGCATGCTGCCAAAAGCAGAAGAAAGAAGCAGAAAGAAGCAGCCCAGTGGCCAGGCCAGGCCAGGCGCATGTGCGGCAAGTTCCCCCTCCCCCCTTTCCCCCTCCCTTCACTACCTTGTGTTGTTCACAATGCAAGCGACGCAAGC
This sequence comes from Pseudonaja textilis, assembly GCF_049901715.1. Lineage (NCBI taxonomy): Eukaryota > Metazoa > Chordata > Lepidosauria > Squamata > Elapidae > Pseudonaja > Pseudonaja textilis. The sequence continues at coordinate 7,420,209 of NC_141990.1, read as the reverse complement.
CTTGTGTTCCCGCGGGCCATATGGGTGGCACAGCCTTGTGTTCCCATGCAGCCTGACTTAATTACTTGGGGGGCGGGCGGGGGGACATTTCTCTGCGGACCACCAAAAATTTTCTCACAGACTACTACCGGTGGTCTCCGGCCCTCTGGTTGGTGACCACTGACCTAAAAGGATCATCGCCCATTTTCAGTACTTACCGGTCTGGGCAAAGACAGGTTTGCTCCGTACCAATGGTAGAGGGCTCTCCACACCGGTTCTGGGACCATTTCGTAATTTTTCCCTTGGATTAATTGGGGCGATGGTTTTAATCGCCCGCCTTCCAAAGTCAATGATGGCGCCTTCAAAAAAATAAAAAGAAGAAGATTCTGATTTTTGTCTTTTATCAAATTTCTTCAAACTGCCCCATGCAGGAAGATTTAAAATCCCAAACCAAATAAAAAAAATTAATGCAGATGAATAGAATAGGCTGAGCAATATTAGGGAGGCCGTCCCATTTCCCAAAATGGATTTGGTCATTAAAAAGGTTTGGGATTTTTTTTTTTTTTTTGAGCCCCGAAAAAATGGCTAGGTCATCTTTTCGGGGGTGACTTAATCCCCCCCCCCCACTTGCATCTTCGGGCGGGCGGACGGCGACGGCTTGGATGTTGACCTCGGCGTTGGTGGGGCACTTTGTATCGGGGTCAACGCAGGCAGCACCATATCTGGGTGTGCAACAAAAGTACTTCCTAACGGCAAGCCCCCCCCCCCCGCCATTCCCCCCCCATTTTGCATGTTTTAATATAGGCCTTAATTTGGGGGGAGGGGCTTAATTTCATTTCATGCCTATAAAACATGCTGGGACTTCCTATTGGGGGAGGCCGTATTGTTGGAGAAACAGGGTATTTGCATGCTTGTTCAACATGGTCATTCTGTGGTTTCTTCTGGCAATGAACCACTTCTCTTTTTTCTAACCCTGGAGATGACAGCATTAGTAAGAGACCCTGACCCATGAAGAAATGGTCCCTGTGCCGACTTTTCCCCTTTTCCCTCCTTGTCTCTTTTCCTTGATTATTATAACTAATTATAATAACGAATTATACAACTACTTCCCACAACACTGTCAAAACTACTTAGAAAGGCAGTTGTACAGGTCCCGAGTAATACATCCATTAAGCAAACAGAACTCCAAGGCATGCAGTTTCCTCAAGAACAAGTTAATTGGATCTATCATTTTGGCACAGACTGGTGAAAACCGACTCTTAAAGGTTCCCACAGTTTTCACCTAATTCAAAGTAAAAGTTTTCCCCCTTTCCCAAATAATCCATCACAGGTTCCAATCAAAGTGCCATACGGTTGCTTGGAAACTTCACTCCTCCTCTCTTCAGCCACCTGTCCTTGGTTCTCCAGGGGAACTATTTTATTTTGGCTACAAAACCCCCAGCTATCTCTACTCCCCCCCCAATCCCTCAGCCCCATTGTGGCAACACTGAAGCCTCCATGATGGCCTCACGTCAGGCTAGCTTCAGAGTTGACAGCAGTATTACCATCATTATTCTCATCTTCCCCATTACTTCTCTCCTTATCTTCTTATAACTATTACTTTGTTGCTTGTATCTTATGATTTACATTGTTTACTTAGTATCTTAGTATAAGTTATGTTGATTGCTTATATAGTACAGTGGAGCCTCGGGTTGCGACCATAATCCGTTCCCGGACTCTGGTCATGACCCAATTTGGTTGTGTCCGGAAGCACAAATGACTGTGCGTGTGCGCAGTAAAAAAAAAAAATTGGTGCCGAAGGGGAAATTGGTGCAGAAAGGGAATCTTTTCACACTGATTTTGTTCGCCACCCAATTTTTGAATCGTGACCCGATTGTCTAATCACACTTGGTCAATTAAGAATTCTCATTCTAATTCTGTCTCCAGATTGCAAATCCGTTTCACTGCTTAGCCTTTGGCTAAAGAGCAGAGTTTAAATTAATTAAATAAGCCAAAAGTAAGTTTTGCAAATATCTTCAGCACAACCTGAATAGGGCAGCTGCCCAAATTTAAAGGGTACCTGACAGCTCTCATCACTCCAATCATACCGATTGATTCAGTTCCAAGCCTTTTTATGGAGGTGTCGTATTTTGTTAAAGCACAAAATACTTGAAAAAGATGGTTTTTTAAAACCCCAATCCACCCCTGCCTTGAAACAGAAGCTAAAAAAAAATGCAGCCTGCTTATAACACCCAACAGGTCAGGCTGTTGAGGACTACCTGCATTACAGGGGCCCCTAACCAGGGGTAGGCTGCTACGGGTTGGCCCGGGTTCAGGAGAATCTGTAGCTAATATTATGGGCAGTTTGGAGAACTGCCAAATCCCACCTCTGGCTGGCCCCGCCCACACCATTCTGTCCCTCCCACCCCACCCCGCCCTCCCAAGAGTCTCCACCTGGCCCGTTTTGGATATGAAATAGGTGCAGATCCCGCATAGAGGCTCGGGGAGGGCGAAAAAAGGGCGTCCCGGAAGTTCCGGAAGGCCAGAAATGGGCCTGTTTCCAGCCCCTGGAGGGCCTCTGGAGCCTGGGGGAAGCCATCTTTGCCCTCCCAGAGGCTCAAGGAAAGCCTCCGGAGCCAGGGAAGGGCAAAAATGCCCCCCCCCTTCGATGCAGGAGGCTGATATGACCACGCCCACCATGGCTACGCCCCCGATGCAGGAGGCTGACATGGCCACGCCCACCCACCAACCAGGCAGAGAACTGGTTGCTGAAATTTTTGAAGCCCACCCCTGCTCCTAATGTTTTGGGTACCTGGGACTGGTTCCACGGAGGAAAGTTTTTTCCGTGGACTGGAAGGGGCATGGTTTTACCTCCTCATCTGTAGGTTGGGGCTTCATTTGTTTGCGCGGGCCAGTTGCTGGCATGCCACAGACCGGTGCCGGTCCACCGACCAGGGGTTGAGAGCCCCTGCTGTATTGTTTTTATACTTATAAGACGCTTACCTTCACGGGCTCTTGCGTTACAAGTGGCTGATTATCGATTGCTCCGGGCCGCTGTGGATTCAGCAGCTGCAGTAAGATATTCCCATTAGAGGCAAGGAGGCACTGATTGTTGTTGTCCGAAGAATTGAGCTGTCGAGCCAAAGACATCTCGGTATTGGGAGTGGTGGCATGAACAAAATCTGGAAGGTAAAGCAGGACGAAGCAAAAATAAGCCCGAAGGGTGCAAAGTTACGGCGGAATATCAGTAAGGAACAAACCAGTGGCCCCGAAGGTATGGCTGAATTATAACTCCCTTCAAATGTCACCTTCTGTGTGCTGACTTGAAAATTGTATGAATTATGAGCTTCCCGACATCTGGAAAGCTGCTTTTTATGATCCCTCAACCTCTTATAACAGGATCTTGGCACCTCCTTCGTTTTCTCAGGAGGCCATATAGGTAGTCCTCACCTTACAACAGTTTGTTTAGTGGCTGTTCAAAGTTACAAAGGCACTGAAACAAATGATTTATTACCGTTTTTGACCCTTACAACCGGCGCAGCATCCTTTGATCTGAATTCGGATACTTGGCAATTGACTCGTAGTTATGAGACAGTGTTGTGGTTCGCCGGCAGCAGTGCGGACGGCTGAGATCTCTGACAGCGAGGACTCAAATGAGGGGCCTGCGTGTGATGCAGGAATGGGGCCAGGGCGATTGGAGAGTGGGGCGCTGCCTTCGGAGGTTGTGGAGTCTGGCAGCCGTGACGAAGGGGGACCTGCGGAGCCTGTGCTCAGTGCACGTGTGCACAGGGCTGCTCGAAGGAAAGAGCAGCTGAAGCTGCACAGGCAACTCGGGAGTAAGGCTGGAAGGTGATGGCCCCTCCCATTAGGGATAAAAAGCTAGCCTTCGGGGTTGGCTTCTTTGCAGGAAGCAAGTAAGTTCATTATGCTCAGAGTTCTCGTCGAAGTTTGTTTTTTGAAACTTTTGGCTTGGGATATTTATCTGCAATTTGTCTTTTGCTCTCGGCAGCCTTTTGCAACCTTCAAAGGGTTTGCTCTTATCTGGGACAATTAGTTTGAAATGACTCTTGGTCGTGAATGCACAGCATTCGCAGCGCCCCATTAAAAGAGGTTTTATGAAAAAATTGTGTTTGTTTGATTTGAACAAGGCTTGGGACAGTTGCAGTGTCCCAGGGTCATGTGATCCTCTTTTGCAAGCAAACTCAATTCACTTACTAACCTAACAACTACAGGAATTAACTGGTTTGGCAACTGACTCGTATTTATGACGGTGGCAGTGCCCCAGGGTCACGAGATCGGCTTTTGCAACCTTCTAACAAGCAAACTCAGTGGGGAAGTTGGATTGACCTAAACAACCGTGTCATTAACTTAACAAATGCAGGGATTCACTTAACAACTGTGTCAAGGAAGGTCGTAACAAATGTCTCACTTAATCACAGAAATGTTGGGCTCAATTGTGGTCATTAAGTCGAGGACTACCGGTATTCTTTTCCTATTGTTTCACATGTCCACATAATGTTTCTGTTTGAATAAGTGAATCATTCGTAAATTTAGCCAAACCTCTTACCTGGTTCGACCATTTTCACACATTCGGTTTACCTTCCAAGCTCTTTAGAAATAAAACAGTTTGTCAGGCTGTTGTTGCTTTCGGGGGTTAATGCTTACTGCTGTTAGTTGTCTCCGATGCTTCTGACGCGCTGGAAATATCATCTGAAAACTTTTCTTCTGCGGCATTGATGTTATTCAAAGCACCCGTTCGGTCATCTCCCAGCTCGGATGTGGGTGTCCCAGGACTCAGGAGGGAAGTCTTACCTCCATTTGAAGCAGACACAGGCTCTATCATAACAGGGGGAGCATCCTAAATTGGAAAAGAAAGTCAGAACTCAATTCCTATGGAGATTCTCAATCATCCAGGTCGTAGCTGTCCCAAAGGGCAATTGAACTTTGGATTTTCTTTGAAGATGTTTTGCTTCTCATCCCAAAAGCTTCTTCAGCTCTGACTTCCCCACCGTCCAGTCAGAGCTGAAGAAACTTCTTGGAGAAGCAAAACATCTTCAAAGAAACAACCAGAAAGTCCAGTTGCCTCTTGAAAACCACACACCCATTTGCACTACTCAGGTGACCCTGGGAACACAGATAAACCTCCAAGAGGCCTCAACGACGAGCTAAAAGAATGCAAATGACCAGCTGTCTGCAAGGGGAATAAATCCTTCTATTCTTCACCATCCAGTCAGAACTGAAGAAGCTTCTTGGATGAGAAGTAAAACGCCTTCAAAGAAAAACCAGAAAGTCCAGTTGCCTCTTGGAAAAAAAAAAAGCACCTTTGGGTCAGAGCTCAATTGTAGAGCAAGACGGTAGCTCAGAAAGGCCCAAGTACTTCCAATTGTGGTTTTCTTGGCCTGGAAGGCGGTGTATGGGTTTGTCCATCACAGTGATACCTCAGTAACTGTTGGTAATTTGTTCGTGGGAAAGATACAACAAATACTAAAACTGACACGTAAGGAGGAAACCACTTGACCTGCTATTTTGGCTGGAAGAAATAGCGAGTCACGAGGCAGCTGACGTCAGCAAGTTCGTCCTTGCGTATCAACTACCAGGAGAAAGACGAGTGCCGGGAAAAAGGTTTCTGCTTCAAAACACATTGAGTACCGACTTTGACAAGTTTTGAAGCAGTCAAAATTATGACTGTATACAAATTCCATCCTGTAAATTTGCCAGAGACCTCCAGTTTTCATTAGCCGAGGGGGACAAGAGGAGAGCAAAAGAGACTTGAATGTTCCAAAGGCGCTTTTTCCAATAGGCAACTGGACTTTCTTGTTTTTTTTTTTTTCTTCGAAAATATTTCACTTTCCATCCAAGAAACTTCTTCTTCAGAACAGAAGAAGGTTCTTAGGATGAGAAGCCAACATGGCTGGCAGGGAGATTCTAGGACAGGGGTGTCAAACTCACGTCGTCATGGTGGCGTCACATGAGGTATCGGGGAATTCCCCCCCCCTTCGCTAAACCGGGCGTGGGCATAGCCAGTGCCGTGACGCATCCGGTCCGCAGGCCGGGAGTTTGACAGCCCCTGTTCTAGGAGTTGAAATCCACCCATCTTTATGATACCAAGGTTGGGGAGACACTGTCCTAAAGGGTGAGGGAAGTTCATCCGCCATCTGATTCTGGTACACGGACACTGACACGCTATTTATTCACCCGCTTCTCGATCCAGCCACTCTCTCTCCCGGGTCCGGTTTGCGACTTACGTATTTGACGTATTCTTTCCACTGCTGCCACCACTGCATTGCGATGAGAAACCAGTTGTGTCCTTGTTGAAGGCCATGTCTACTCTCACGTTCTAGCCAGCCTCTGCGCCAAGAAAACAAAAAGGAAGAGATCAGTGGTGCAATACTTAACAGCACTTGTGCTTCAATATCTCCACGTGTATTTCTTGACTTTGGCAGCGTTGCGATGGGTGGACTTCAACTCCCAGAACTGAGCCAGCCTGGGGAAATTCATCCCTACCTGGCTGGGGAATTCTGGGAGTTGAAGTCCACCCATCTTAATGTTGCCAAGGTTGAGAAATAGTCTCAGGGGTGCGGTGATGCAGGGGCTTAATGAGGCTGGAACTGCTGGCCAGAAATGGTCTGCATGCCAATGGTTCGAGCTCAGCTCCACAAGATGGGGCGAGCTCCTAACGTTTGCTCCCCAGCCTCCTGCCAACCTAGCAGTTCGAAAGCACGCAATACTGCAAGTAGATAAATGGGTAGCAATAGAACTTAGACTTATATACTGCTTCACAGTGCTTTACAGCCTTCTCTAAGCGGTTTACAGAGTCAGCGTATTGCCCCCTCCCTGCAACAATCTGGGTCCTCATTTTACCGACCTCGGAAGGACGGAAGGCTGAGTCAACCTTGAGCCTGGTGGTATTTGCATTGCCAAATTGCAGGCAGCCGGCAGGCAGCAGAAGTAGCCTGTAGTACTGGACTCTAACCACTGCACCACCAAGGCTTCACCACCAAGGCTTCACCACTGCTCCACCAAGGGTACCAGCTCAATAGGAAAAACCTAGCCATGTTTGTGTGCGGGGTGGGGGGGAGCGGAAGCTGGTGCTGGACCTGGCTGAATGCAAGGCAATGCGACATGCGCTGAGGTGAGACTGGCAGAGGAGCCCGGAAGAGCCAACAACCCAAGGACCACTAGTCAGCTGGTGTGAGCTAGCCCATTGCGGTGCACCAAGTATAGGTGTGCAAATGCTGAACACAAGGAACTAGAAATATAGGATGTCAGGACTGCATTGAGTCTAGCATTTGTAGATTTTCCTGACGTTGTATGCCACGGGCTAAATAAATAATATGAGAAACACCGGTCTACAAAGAGTCTAATGTCTTCTAGGTTGCCTTATCAAATGTATCTGGAGGAAGGCTAGTTTAAGAAACCAAGTTTTTTGGGCGTTCATAACAATTTGAAAACCACTGTCAGAATGAAGGTGTCAAATGATTAACTTCTGGAAGGGCAACCATGTTAAGCATCTTCAACCTCAAAGCCTTCCTTACAAATGCATTACTTTCACATTACCATTATTTCACATTGGATTGAATACTTCATTGGCCAAATGTGATTAGACAGATAAGGAATTTGTCTCTGGTGCCGCAGCTATCAGTGTACATGCAAAGCAACAGAATAATGATAAACATCATAATAATGCCAATATGAGGAGGGTAGTAAAAAAGATGCTAAGAAGGGTAAATAAATAATAATAACCCTATTGCAATAGGATTGTATTATCCTACAGCCATATTACATGATATCCAGTGGTACCTCAATACTCATCATTAATTGGCTCCGGGTGGGGCAATGAGCATCAAAAACGATGAGTAACACACCATTTTTCCCATAAGGAACAATGTAGAAAGTTCTAGCTTGTACGTTGAGTACCCAACAAATGATGATTCCCGGGGACAAAAGGTTTGTGTCAAAATGCGTTGAGGACCCAATTCGATGAGTTTCACAGCAGTTGAGCACCAAGGTACCACTGTACACACAGACATTGGACATAATTCGCCAGGCCAATTTCATCAAAACTGACAATATTATCCATTGCATCAAAACTAACAATATTATCAAGAATCACAGGACTGTATCTATAGTTTGGGGAGAGAGGGGCAGGAACGTAAGCAGAAGAAAACAAAATTCATAGGGTACAGAAAGTGGTATTTATGTTGTTCACAGTGGCCATTTGCGAGACAGTGATTACAAAGGCATCCGGCACTGACGAGATAATTAGCATATACAGCCAGATAAAATCTTACTCCTGGCTTCAGGAACTAATAATCTGACTGAATTTCTTGACAATTGTGCTCTTTTAATTACAATAGGTTGGTGGCTGAAGTAGAGACAAAGGGATTTTTTTTATCACATATCTCTGCCCATTAATTTGATAGTGCCGGAATGCCATTGTTAGATCCTTTAACAACTCATTGTTGAAAGTGTACCTTGACAATGGAATTAATTCTAGCTGCCCTTTGTGTATTTCATTTCAGTTCTGACCTCACTGTTCCCAGTCCCCGTTTATCATTGTTTGTGTGTATGTGAGAGAGAGAGAGAGAGATGGGGGGGGAGAGAGACAGAGAGAGGAAAGGGGGAGGAGAGAGAGGGGAAAGGGAGAGAGAGGGAGGGAGAGGGAGAGAGAGAGAGAGATTGGGAGGGGGGAGGAATCCTCAGGGACCTCAACGTTATTTTGTTGCATGACATCCTGACATCTCCACTTGGCTTTTAAAGACATTCAGTGTTTCACATATACAGGTAGTCCTCAACTTACAACCAAATGTTTTAGCAACCATTAGAAGCTACATTAGTAGTGAAAAAGTGGCTTGCAATAGGTCCTTGCACTTACAATTTGGACGCTTGGCAACAAGGCATCTATTTATGATGGTGGCAACCTCCCAGAACCTTCCCAGCTGGCTTCCAATAAGAAAAGCCAATGGAGGAAGCTGGATTTGCCTAACAACCATGTGGTTCACTTAACAATGGAGGCGATTCGCTTAACAACCACGGCAAAAAGAGACCATAAAATTGGGCGCAACTCACTTAGCGAATGCCTTGCTTAGCGATGGGATTTCTGGTTTCGATTGTGGTGGTAAGTTGAGGACTGCCTGTGTTACAGAGCGTCATAATATTCTATGGTGTGTGTATATATGTATATGTATATGTATATGTATATGTATATGTATATGTATATGTATATGTATATGTATATGTAATTCAGTTTTGTTCGGGTATTTTCCCACGTCATTATAGTTGTGCTTTTAAAGTTGTAGCAATGTTTCAGCAGAACCTCATCTGCCATCATCAGGCTTCTGTATTGTGTTTGTCTGTGAGTCAGACTTTCACAGCCGTTTCTGTTTTAAATCTGGTGCTAGCCTATTGCTACGCCAGAATGGTTTTTTCTTCATCCTGTTTAGTTGGGAGTTTTGGTCTCTGTTTATTGGTCTTGGAGTTTGCTGTGTTCTGCTTGATTGGTGTTTCTAATATCTTCTGTCTGTTCTGTAGCATTTTTTGTCTTGATTGGCTGGCATTGTGTTTCCTGTATTGGAGGCTTTTAGTGCAGCTTGGCTCCGAGTGAATGGACGGCTATCATTTATTAGGAAGCTAGGTTTCATCTGGGTGCCTGGTTGGGGTGTGTTTGAGCTGGAGGCATCAGGGGGGGATCTGTTTGTGCCCAGGTGTTTGCCTGGGTTGTGGTATGGAGATTTTTTTGTTTGAGAGAGGGAAATACCCGAACAAAGCTGAATACCATATCATTATCTATCTATCTATCTATCTATCTATCTATCTATCTATCTATCTATCTATCTATCTATCTTTGGTTATTCAGGTTTTCTCCCGAGACTGAGTATCTAGGCAACATTTGATGAAGTCTCATTCATCATCTCAGGCTTGTGTCTTCGGCTCTGTGCTTCTCAGAGTGACAACTTCACTCTGAGAAGCACAGAGCAAGACACAAGCCTGAAGATGATGAATGAGACTTCACCGAAACGTTGCCTAGATACTTCCAATCTTACGCGGGAGAAAACCGAATAACTAAAGATCCACATACAAATACCCATGAGAACCTCAGAAAACATATATATATGTATGTATGTATGTATGTATGTAATATAGGCATGTTCACCAAAGATGAGATAAAAGCATCATGCTAGTCACTTACAGAGCAATTCTATATGACATAAACTCCACTGAGTGGGGCCTAAGCAGAGGTGGGATTCTTCCAGTTTGGCCCGGTTCTACCGAACCAGTAGCTCCAAAGATCAACTTAAGGGGAACCTGACTGCTCTGACGATCTTTTGTTCTACTGTTTGGCACACCCCACCCTCCGCCCGGGCTCTAGGCTGTCCTTTATTTCCTGCTTTTTCCAACTCAGCTGCTTAGGCCCCATTTTACAACCTTTTTTGCCAGTTGTTAAGAGAACCACTGCAGTTGTTAAGTGGATCTGACTTCCCCCACTGCCTTTGCTTGTTGCAAGTGGGCTGGCAAGATTACAAATGGTGATCACGTGACCCCAGGACGAAGCAACCATCCTAAATACACGCCAGTTGCCAGCATCTGAATTTTGTCCATGTATAGGAGGATGCTGTGACAAGTGAGGATGCTGCGACAGTCATAAGTGTGAGGATCAATCGTAAGTTACTTGTTCAGTGCTGCTGTTAACTTCAAACAGTCACTAAAGGAATGATTATTAAGTCGAGGACGTCCTGTAATCCAGTGGCCCCCAACCTTTTTTGTGCCACAGCCCGGTACCGGCATCACAAAATGATCCGTGGCCCAGTACAGGCATCAGCACGCATGACAAGGCAAGGAGAGCTGAGCGACCGGCCAGCCAGCCGTCCCCAGCTTCTCCCCGCCACCTTCAACTCCTCCTTTTGTACCTTTGTTGATGGGCTTCGCTTCGGGACGGCTTCGGGACGGTCGCTCGGCTCGCCTTGCCTTGGGTGCTGAAAGAATCCTCGCGCCTTAGTTTCGTTCGAAGCCACCCCCCTTGGATGAAACTAAGGCACGAGGATTCCTTCAGGACCCAAACGCCGCTTTCCAACCAGAAAAACTCACCCGGAAGCACTTTCTTGTCAAACAAGATGGCGGCGCCCAGCAAACCGGCAGCCCAGTAGGAAATGTTCCACGGACTGGTACCGGTCTGCGGCCACCTTCTACAACTTTTTCCCAACGAAACAGTGTTAAAGCAAACCGGGGCATAGAATTCACGAATCCAGCTGCTGGCCTGGAAATAGCGAAGGACTGGCCTGCAGTGTTTCTGCCAGCGAAAATGGGCTCCCGATCTCAGTTTTTGGCTGGGATGGCCTCCTGCAACGGGCCATGCGTGGCCCTCCCAAGCTCCATTTTCATCGGCAGAAGCACCACCGGCCACCATAGGTGCCGCTGATATGAGTGACATCAAGTTGGCCACGCCCACCCTGGCCACGCCCATCCAGCCCCCCCGAGGTCAAACACAACCCTGATGTGGCCCTCAATGAAATCGAGTTTGACACCCCTGATCTAGTTGAACCCCTTTCTCTTGGTCCCAATCTGGAGATCAAGTCCTGATGCGTCTTATTTCTTCCATGGCCTTGATTGGTGGAAACCAAAGACGTTACCTTGCTTACGTTCTTTGGTCCACAACGCACATCTTATTTTAAGCTAGGAAAGAGTCTCTGAAATTCATTTGAAAGGTGATGTCAGAAGATCAAAACCTACCTAATGATTTGTCCTTCATCTCCTGGAGTGGCAGGTCTTAAACCTAAGACTATATGGCACACCTAGAAAAAAAAAAGAGAGAAGGTAAGAAAATGTACTTGCGCCCCCCCTAAAAGGACACTAAGTTAATAAGTTATTCCTCTTGGTCTGATAACGTTTGAACATCTATTCTGTTTAGGTAGTCCTCGACTTACGACCACCATTGAGCCCACCGTTTCTGTTGCTGAGCAAGTTTTACCCCGTTTTACCACTTTTCCTGCCACTGTTAAGTGAATCACTGTGGTTGTTAAGTTAGTAACACGGCTGTGAAGTGAATCTGGTTTCCCCACCGACTTGGCCTTTCAGAGGGCCGCAAAAGATGAATCACAAGACACCGCAACTGTCATAAATACTGTAATGAGCCAGTCGCCAAGCATCTGAATTTTAATCGTGTGACCATAAGCGCATGGCACAACATAGGAGAACAAGCCCATCAGGACAAGATTCAGCAGTCGATCTGCATTTAAAAGACAGAGGCCGCTCTTTGGAAGGCAGCAAAGTCCAAACATTTTGGGCAGAGAGGACCGCTGGCTTGAAAGAGGAGTCAAAGAGGCCACCTGTGTCGACACTGAACATCCCTCTCTCAAGAGGGGGTGTGGGGCGGGGAGAATACAACATCATCTATCTCCAAAATACTACAGCAGTTCCAAGAAGGCTCCACACCCGTTTGCACCATTTAGGTGACCCTGAGGATCAACCTCCAAGTGACCTCAACAACCCACTAAAAGGATGCAAATGAGCAGCCCAGCTGTCTGCAAGGAGTATAAATCTTTCCATTCCCCACCATCCAGTCAGAGCTAAAGAAGCTTCTTGGGTGAGAAGCGAAACGTCTTCAAAGAAAAACAAGAAAGTCCAGTTGCCCTCTTGAAAAAAGCACCTTTGGGACTCCAAGTTGCCTTAACAACTCTAAAAGGATGCAAACGACCAGCTGTGTGCAAGGATTATAAATCCTCCCATTCCTCACCATCCAGCCAGAGCTGAGGAAAGCTTCTTGGGTGAGAAGCGAAACATCTTCAAAGAAAAACCAAGAAAGTCCAGGTGCCTCTTGGGAAAAAAAAGAAAAGCTCCTTTGGGACATGAGACTGTCATAAATGTCAGTGGCCAAGTGTCTGAATTTTGATCATTGGACCACGGGGATGCTACAGTGGTCCTACGTGTGAAAATCAGTCTTAAGTCGCTTTTTTCAGCGTCATCGTAACTTCAAGCGGTCCTTAAACGAACTATTGTTAAGTCGAAGACTACCTGTACGAGACATTTTCCTATTCAAGATAAGCAACTGAGCCCACTGGAAACATTTGTCCAGGGCTGACTGTAGATATCATGGATAACTCAATTCAGACATTGCGCCAAACCACCATTTCTGCTTCCAGGATCGAATCATCATTTCAGAGCAGGCTTCATTTTCCCATCCTCATCAGTATGCTAAATGTCTCTTATATTGCAGCCTTTTGTGAAAAAGGAGGCCCTCCCCTGGCTGGGACACTGGATTCTATCTTTATCCCCTGCCAACTTCCCTGAGTACACTAAGTGCGTACACGGGCTATGGTTGGCAAGAATTCTGGCATTGAAAGCTGCAGCTCAGCACTTTAGTACATGCGTAAACCTTGTTCTACGGGACAGAATGTAACGCTTGCCAAATGGGCTGCCCAGCCCAGTTTGAAGAGCAGGTAGGCGTTATGCCGCGGATCACCTCCGCATACCTGTTTATCTTGCCAAATATCCTTTTCCCCGTTCAAAATGAAATGATCAATTTTGCTTGATAAGGTCTTGCAAAACACCACAACGTGAGCGAACTATGCCGGGCATTGGTATTATTTTGAACGGTCACTAAATGCATGTTTGTAAGTCGAGAGTACTTGTATTATTTTATTCCTCCCTCCCTCTCTCCCTTTCACTTACTCTTATTCCCCACCTCCCTCTCTACCTGTAGTAAGTACATATAGTACCTACTTCAAAATAGCAAACACACCTAACACTTCTGCCTATTTTCCCTGAAACAACAACCCTGTGAAGTGGGATGAGAGATAGTAACTGGCTGAAAGTTCCCAAGCTGGCTTGGATGCCTGAGTAGGACTTGAACTCACCATCTCCTGTTTTCCGGACTACCATCTTAACTACTCCACCAAGTTGGGCTGATATGACTCAGGCAAAAGAGGAACATCTCGGCCAAGCTCACATTTCCAAAAACAACAACAACAAAACCCAGAGATCTCCAGGAATGCAACTGACACAAGAGCTGACGCAGCACTTGGCAACCCATGATTGCACAGAAAGCAGGAAGGCAAATCCAAGGCTTGCCTTCCAACTGGAGGTTCGGGCTTGCAGGAAACGTACCTGAAAAAGCAGGTTCAAAAATTCGTTGGCCAGGGCACTCTTCACACTCCAGATCTGATAATCCTCGAGGGTGAGATGACCAAGCTGCAGGGAGGAGGAAGGAAGGAAAATCAATGAGGGTTTTTCCCCCAAAGTGTTTGCTCAATGGGGTCTCTCCCTCTCTCTCCCCTCCCTCTCTTCTCCCCCTCTCTCCCTTTTCCCACCTCTTCCCCCCCCTTTTCTCCTTTCCTCCCTTCTCTCTCTTTTCCCCTCTCTCCATCTCCCTCTCTCTCCCCTCCCTCTTCCTCTTCCCCTCTCCTCCTCTCCCTCTTCCCCTTCTCTTCCCTCTCCTCTCTCTTTCCCCCTCTCTCCTCTCCTTCTCCCCTTCCCCTCTTCCTCCTCTCCCTCTCCTCTCTCTTTCCCCTTCCTTCTCTCTCCCTCCCTCCTCTTCCTCTCCCCTCTCCTCTTCTCTTCCTCCCTTCTCTTCCCCCTCTCTCCCTCTCCCTTCCCACTTCTCTTCTCCTCTCTCTCCCCCTCTCTCCTTCCCCCTCTCCCTTCCCTCTTCCTTTCTTCCTTCCTCCCTCTCCTCTCCCTTCTCTTCCCCTTCTCCTCCCTCCTCTCCTTTCTTTCCCTCTCTCTCCTCTCCTCCTCCCCTCCTCCCTCCTCTTCCCCTCTCCTTCCCCCCTCCTTCCCCCTCTCCTCTCTCTCCTCTCTCCTCCTCTCCTCCCTCTTCTTCCCCCTCTTCCCCCTCCTCCTCTCCCCTTCTCTTCCTCCTCTCTCCTCCTCCCTCTCCTCTCCCTTTCCCCACTTTTCCCTCCTCTTCTCCTCCCTCTCTTCCTCCTCTCTCCCTCTTCCCCTCTCTCTCCCTCTCCCTTCTCTTCCAACTTCTTCCTCCTCCTCCTCTCCCTCTTCCCTTCCCCTCCCTCCTCTTTCCTCTCCCTCTCCCTTTCCCCCTCTCTCTCTTCCCCTCTCTCTCTCTCCTCTCCACTCCTCTTCCCTCCTCTCCCTCCCTCTTCCCTCTTTCCCTTTCCTCCCTCTCCTTTCTTTCCAACTTCTCTTCCTCTCTCCTCTTCCTCCTCTTCTCTCTCCTCTCTCCTCCCCTCTTCCCTCCTCTCCCTTTCCTCCCTCTCCCTTTCTTCCAACTTCTCTCCTCCTCCTCTCCTCCTTCCTCCTCCCCCTCTTCTCCCTCTCTCTCCCTCTTCTTCTTCCCCTCCTCCTCTCCCTCTCCCCCACTCTCTTTCCCTCCTTTCCCCTCCCTTCTCTCTCTCTCTCTCCCCTCCCTCTTCCTCTTCCTCTCCTCCTCTCCCTCTTTCCCCTTTTTCTCCCTCTCTCCTTTCTTCCAACTTCTCTTCCTCCTCCTCTCCCTCTCCCCACTTTCCCCCTCTCCTCTTTCCCCTCTCCCTTCTCCCCTCTCTCCCCTCCTCCCCTCTTCCTCTTCCCCCTCTCCTCTCCTCTTCCCTTTTCCTCCTCTCTCCCTTTCTTCCAACTTCTCTTCCCTCCTCCTCTCCCTCTCCCCACTTCTCTTCCCTCTCCTCTTTCCCCCTCTCCCTTTCCCCCCCCTCTCTCTCCCCTCCCTCTTCCTCTTCCCCCTCTCCTCCTCTCCCTCTTTCCCCCTTTTCCTCCCTCTCTCCCTTTCTTCCAACTTCTCTTCCCCTCCTCCTCTCCCTCTCCCCACTTCTCTTCCCCTCTCCTCTTTCCCCTCTCCCTTCCTCCCTCTCTCCCTTCCCTTCCTCTTCCCCCTCCTCTCCTCTCCTCTTTCCCCCTTTCCTCCCTCTCTCCCTTTCTTCCAACTTCTCCCTCCTCCTCCTCTCTCCCTCTTCCCACTTCCTTCCCTCTCTTTCCCCCTCTCCCTCCTCCCTCTCTCCCTCCCTCTCTCCTCTTCCTTCCCTTCTCTCCTCCTCTCCCCTCTTTCCCCCTTTTCCTCCCTCTCTCCCTTTCTTCCAACTCTCCTCCCCCTCCTCTCTCTCCTCTTCCCACTTCTCTTCTCCCTCTCTCTCTCTCTTCCCCTCTCTTCTCTCTCTTCCCACTTCTCTTCCCCCCTCTCCTCTCCTTCTCCCTCCCTCTCTTCCACTTCTCTTCCCCCCTCTTCTCCTTCTCTCTCTTCTTCCACTCCTTCTTCTCTCCTCCTCTTCCTCTGTCACCCCCACCCCCGACTCATACTATCTCTCTCATGCAAACTGAAATGGACATTTTAAGGAAAATAAAGAAAAGCTTTGACCAAAAAAAATCAATCTGTTCTATCTGTAGATCTGAAGCTGGTTTTGATCAATTCATAGTCATGACTCCCCCGGAGAATCACAGATCTGCAACTACTCTCAATAATTTTGATTTTTCTCAGGGAAACTATCCATCTAGGTTTTTCTAGCTGGAAGCCATGTCAGTTAAACAAGATTTTTTTTAATAATAACGTTTTTTATTTTTTTTCCTGAAAATAAAATACAAAATGCAAATAAAAAAAAAAATTACAAAGAAGACACAAAAAGGAGAAGAAAAAAAGGGTATATCACAGATATAAAATCAATAGTAAACACATAACCTCCATCCTGATTGAATGCTGACACCTGTATCTCAAACAAACCTAATTGGTTTCCCCTCCCTGCATTGCAGGTCTGCAAATAGTTATACATTTCCATCCTGCGTTTGCTAAATTATTCACATCACATTCTCTTAACAAATATTGCAAATATAAAAATCTATTGTCTCTTAACAAATATTGCAAATATACAAATCCATTGTCCGTCAATCAAGTTGACCCAATTCCAGTCAAAAAGGTTTTATGGAGATTGGCCATCACACTGGAGGTAAGTTCCACTGAACTATGATCAAGACTAGATTTTATGGATGATGAGTTTCAGGGCAAATATTCCCGCTGAAATTTTGGGGTAGTTTTCTAGAGGTACATAATAGCCAGAACAAAGGTAACTGGTTGACTATCATCTGAAACTGTGAAAAATAGGAGAATAAAAAGCGGGGGGCGGGGGGGGGGATGGGGATACTTTGATACTTTAATATCTCAAATAGATCTCCATCAGCAATAGCCATAGCGCTTAAACTTATATACCATTTCACGGTGCTTTACAGCCCTCTCTAAGCATTTTTACAGAGTCAGCCTGTTGCCCCCAACAATCTGGGTCCTCATTTTACTGACCTCAGAAAGATGGAAGGCTGAGTCAACCTTGAGCCAGTCAGGATCAAACTCCTGGAGTGAGCAGTGAGTAAGCCCTGCAGTTCTGCATTCTAACCACTGCGCCACCAGGGCTTGCTTCTCCTTCCTTCCTTCCTTCCTTCCTTCCTTCCTTCCTTCCTTCCTTCCTTCCTTCCTTCCTCCCTCCCTCCCTCCTTCCTTCTTTCCTTCCTTCCTTCCTTCCTCCCTCCCTCCCTCCTTCCTTCCTTCCCTTCCTTTCTTTTCCTGTCACCTACCTTCCTTCCTTCCTTCCTTCCTTCCTTCCTTCCTTCCTTCCTTCCTTCTCAAGCAACAGCACTTCCACAGTGTTTTGCAACCCTCTCTAAGCAGTTTACAGAGTCAGCCATCTTGCCCCCGACAATCTGGGTCCTCATTTTACCCACCTCAGAAAGATGGAAGGCTGAGTCAACCTTGAGCCAGTCGGGATCAAACTACTGGAGTGAGCAGTGAGTAAGCCCTGCAGTTCTGCATTCTAACCACTGCGCCACCAGGGCTTGCTTCTCCTTCCCTTCCTTCCTTCCTTCCCTTCCTTCCTTCCTTCCTTCCTTCCTTCCTTCCTTCCTTCCTTCCTTCCTTCTTCCTTCCTTCCTTCCTTCCTCCCTCCCTCCTCCTCCTTCCTTCCTTCCTTCCTTCCTTCCTTCCTTCCTCCCTCCCTCCTTCCTTCCTTCCCTTCCTTTCCCTTTTTCCTGTCACCTTCCTTCCTTCCTTCCTTTCCTTCCTTCTCAAGCAACAGCACTTCCACAGTGTTTTGCAACCCTCTCTAAGCAGTTTACAGAGTCAGCATATTGCCCTCAACAATCTGGGTCCTCATTTGACCCACCTCGGAAAGATGGGAGGCAGAGTCAAGCTTGAACCGATCAGGATCGAACTGCTGGCGGTGAGCTGAATTAGCCTGCAATGTTGAATTCTAACCACTGTGCCATCATTGCTCCTAACCTTTCCCATATTTCAGGAGCTTAGGAGAATGTTAGCGGAACAGCGAAAGCCCAGCAGATGGGATAGACCAATTTTTAAAACATATTTAACAATAATTTTTCTATAATTTTACTATCTGTGAAAACAGTGAGTGTAATTGCATCTGTTAGCTTAGTGGATTTCTGCCACCATATATGGTAAGTAATGATGAATAAATGAAAGTAAATAAATTATCTCCTTTGATGCTTTTTATCCTCTTTGGCTTCTTTCACAGTAAACAGACTTTCCACGAGTTAACTCAGCAGCTTGGCTCAGCCTCACTGTGCTCCAATTCAGAGTATCAACTCGTAAAGCGTTCCTGGCCTACTCTCGAGTTACTATGGGGTGGGGGTGGGGACTGACGGAGCAGGAGCCACAACCAGAAGCACATCCCACGCATACCTTCTTCAAGACTGTATCCCAGGCTACCGGGACCAACCGGAGAGGCATGATTTCTACAGCCCACAAAGTGCTCCGTTGGAGAATGTGATTTATGACACACTCTGGGGGAGTGGGGGGGAACAGGATCATAGGTGGGCCGTAAATTACCTCAGGCAGAGCTGACTTCATTTGGGTATGTGTCAACATGTTGTTCCTAATAAATAACTGGATTTCTTTTGAAACTTGGCTCGAGGCTCATGGTTTAATTAGGGCATCCTTGGGAACCCTGACACAGAGGCCATTTCAAGTTTCTTGAAGCTATTTCTGCACTGCTATTTCTCAAATCACACAATAAGGGATAATGAGATACAGCTGCCCTTTCTTACCTTGGTAGTGTCGTGTGACTTTAGAATATCTTCTACAATATCAGGCAAATTCATGTGCAGCTCCTTGTGGGGGAAAAAAAGAACAGGAAGATCCCATGAAAGTTAAGAACCTTATTTCGAGGGTTATTTTGGTCGACGTACATAGACCCCAAAAGTAAGAATGCTGGGTTGAATCCACAGTGTGCAGATCTGCTAAAATCAATGAGCTTTAAATGAGCAGCAAATGACCTGCCCCTTATTTTAGCTGGTCTGATCCATGACAGATCGAATCTGGATTCAGACTATTTTGTCTGATTTTTATGAATCTTCCTGATAAATCGGTTTATAGAATGTGAAAGTTTCTGATCAAAGTCCTGTCAATCATTATTAAAAGTAGCACTCACATTTCTACAGTGAGAGAGGCGACATATAAATCTAATAGATCATTAGATTGATAGATCGATAAATGATAGACGACGATGAAGATAGCTATAGATAGATGCATAGATAACTAGATAGTTAGATAGCTAGACAGACAATAAAGACAGACATCGATTGATAGACAGACACAGACTGACAGACAGGTGGATTCATAGGTAGGCAGACTGATAGACAAGCAATATATTTTAAAACACTCTGTGCAAGTTAAGGCACTGAGGGATTAGTATGAAACACTCAAACTAGCCAGATGGTTAAGCAGAAGACAAGTCTACTTTATTTTCAATTTCAGACTCAGCAAGCAAGTGCCTCCTGATTTTTGGCTACCATAGACTACAGCTTTGAGGATCTTTGCCTGCCCTATCCCATCTGGTGGGACTCAGGAGAAGGGCCTTCTTCGTGGTGGCTCCCTCTCTCTGGAACATCATCCCCCTGGAGGTTAGACTGGCCCCCACTCTAATACTCTTTCAGAAGGCCCTGAAGACGTGGTTCTGCCAAGCGGGCCTGGGGAACCCAGAGCAGGATGGAGCCCATTAAATGGTTAGTGTGAGGGTGTGCTGTCACCAGGGTGAGAGCTTATTATTTTATTATTTTTCTTCTTATTTTTAAATTTTCTTTTATATACTGTTGTTATATCCGTGTAGGCCACCTTGAGTCACCATGTGTGAGTAGACAGTGATATAAATTTCTAAATAAATAAAATACACAAATAAACAAACCAGACCGTTACAATGTCCAATCCACAAGAGAATCAATCAGCTGCTCAGAATTTAAATATCGCTCCAAACGAACAACCAATCACCCAACCACCCAACCACATGGGCAAATGAGACATTTATAAGCTAAAGAGGAATCGGACGACACAATCCTGCTGATGACATTACCTAGTGTGGTAACAAAACGTTCGGAAAGTAAGTTGAAAGAAGCTTGCAGAGCAAAACCACTGCCCAAATAGGCAGTCCTTGTTTAATTAATATCAATGTTGAATGCAACTTACTGGAATGTTATCAATACGATTATCTTTCCAAACTTCCAGAAGAGCCACAACCATTTCTTCGAGTTCAACCTTGGACAAAACCCCGTCTCGATCAACGTCGAAAACCTTGAAGCAAACTGAAAGAGACAGAAGTGGTTATTCTAACAGTCAGAACAGAACAGCCGATAGCGACTCAAAAGATTTTGAAGACTGAGATGAAACCAGAACTGGGTGGGTTTGGTTTTTTTTTAACTTATGGATAGCGGATTAGAAAAGATGTGAAAGACCGGTTTTATATGCGGGAACTGCAACCAGATTCTCGTACGCACAAAGATGTGCAAAAGCTGAAAATGCCCGTAATTAAGGAATGGATTGTGAAGATGACAGAATTAGCGGAGAAGGAAACGGTGAGCTCTAGTTCTGCCTCAGGCTTGAAAGCTGCTGGGTAACTTTGGGCCAGTCCTTCTCTCTCAGCCCAGCGACCTAGAGATGAAATTGGGTTGTAGTTATGGGGAAAATAGAAGAAGGGGGTGTTATGGATGCTATCTTGAGTTTAATGCAGACACATGCAGATACATGGGAGGGAATAGCTGCAAACAGGGCATAGTTAAAAGGACTCACAAGAGACCTTTTTGAAGAGTGGCCTCCATTAGAGAGAGGAAATCTATTTCAGAGAGCGAAGGGACAGCAATACACCAGCACCAGAGATGCAATAAACAGTATAATCTGTTTACTCTTCTTTTTCCAAAGAGCAAATATTGGCATTTGCAACACACAGGCTCTCCACATACTCCATCCACGTATACACAAATGTCAGTACCATACACAGAGCTAACTGTTTGTGCTTATGAATATTTTATTAAAGAGAAATTAAAATCCAGCCAAAACAAAAAAAAACAAAAAATGGGGGGGGGGGGGTTATCGACTACCAATGAACCAGACAACCTCTTCCAGAAAATTGATTGTAATTGACGTCAAATGAGAGTAACTCACAATAATATACGGAATTAATAGAGCCGGGAGATGATTAGGAATTAGCTTTTAAAAGCCCTCATTTTCAAAACCATCATGGGAGATTATATTTCCTTAATGTGTGCATGCACCCATAGAGGAAAGAATAATAATAAAGGGAGGAGGGAGAATACAGGAGCCTTAAAAATGCAGATTAGGGAGGCAGATGTGGAAAGGTTCTTTTTTTCCTGAAAAAAGGAGGAAAAAAAGTGCAGGCAATAAACTGAGCTCTGTTTTTGCATATTATCCCTAAAGAGGGAGATCTGATCAACCTCTACATCACCGTGTTTCTCAACCTAAACAACGCTGAGATGAGTGGACTACAACTCCCAGAATTCTCCAGCCAGCATGATCCCAAGAATGCCTGCTGGCTAGGGAATTCTGGGAGTTGAAGTCCTCTCAGTGTAAAGTTGGCTGAAGTTGAGAAACACTGTTCTACGTACCCAGGAGGAAACAGCAGCAAATGTCAAATCTTGGGGGGGAAGGGTATACCACATGTTTATGTCTGCGTCTGTGTGTGTCATTCAGATACTTTGACATTTCCAAGGAGTAAAAGCAATAAAATCACAGAAGAAGCAAGACAAGCTTAGAGCCCATCAATAAATTCCACTCATGTTATATTCGAAAGATGGTTTCCCAAAAGACACGAGCTTTAAAATGCCTCTCAAAGGCTCTGCCGTAATTCCAGCATGGGTATTGGGAAAATTTCTCACTTAGAAATAAGGAATTTTTTTTTTCTTTGCCAGTGAGAACAGAATAGAATTCTTTATTCGCCAAGCGTGATTGGACACACAAGGAATTTGTCTTGGTGCAAATGCTCTCAGTGCACATAAAAGAAAAGAGACATTCGTCAAGAGCCAAGAATCATCAGGTACAACACTTAATAATAGTCACAGGGTAAAATAAGCAATAAAATCATACTAGGAAACAGTCAGTATAAATCGTAAGGATACAAGCGACAAAGTTACAGTCCTACAGTCACAAGTGGGAAGGAATGGGTGATAAGGAGTGATGAGAAGGTTAATAGTAATAGTAGTGCAGACTTTGTAAATGGTTGGACAGTGCTGAGGGAATTATTTGTTTAGCAGAGTGATGGCATTCGGGAAAAAACTGTCCTTGTGTCTAGTTGTTCTGGTGTGCAGCGCTCTATAGCATCGTTTTGAGGGGAGGAGTTGAAACAGTTTATGTCCGGGATGTGAGGGGACTGTAAATATTTTCACAACCCTCTTTTTGACTCGTGCAGTATGGAATAGCTTGCCTCCTGGGCTTGTGGGTGCTTCATCACTGGAGGGTTTCAAAAATAGGTTGGACAACCATTTAGCTAGGAGCCATTTGGAACCAGGCCGCGGAAGTGGATGGTAAGACAACACAAGCACATCCCCAGTTGTGTGAGCAGTGGACTAACACATATGCATGCTCTATTTGCGTGAGTGACAGGCGCTCACAGCTCGTGTGGAACCAGCCCCTCTCCCCACCGGAGGAACTCTGGAGTAGAAGATGTCCAAGGTCCCTTCCATCCCTATGATACTATGAGTCTATAAGTGTGTGTGTGTGAGAGAGAGAGAGAGAGACAGAACGAGAGGAGACAGAGAAAGTGAAGAGAGACAGAGAGAGGAGAGAGAGAAAGAGAGACGGCTGGGGCAGAGAGGGGAACTGGGATGTGCAAGAAGCGGGCCAGCGCACACACAGCCCTTGTGCAAATGGTGGGCTGGCACGCACGTGCATGAGTGCCTCCTGGCCCACCCCTGCCGGCCCATCACTCATACATGTTGAGTTGCGCATGCACATTCGCTTGATCTGGCCAGCCACTCGCATAGTTCGAATAAGACACACCCCGGAGGTTGGGACCCCTGTAGTACCCAGTAAACCAGTAACCAGAAAAGACTAGTTTGGGTAATAAAACACCTACAAGAAAAATAACCAAGCTCAGAGGGTACCAAGGACCTCTCAGTAACCTGGAAAATTTTGCTGTGATTTTAAATTCCCCAGGTCTCCATGTAGGCCAAAAAAGCGGTTATGCCTCTGCATACCAGTGAAAATGATTTGTATGGCTATTTTCTGGGGCTAAGACTGTGTGAGTGATCCATCCTAAGTGGAACCTGGGAACACCTGTAACACCCGAAGGGGTGCCTGGGAAGCCTCCTAGCCAGAGGTGGTGTTCGGCAGGTTCTGACCGGTTCTGGAGAACCAATAGTGGAAATCTTGAGTAGTTCGGAGAACTGGCAAATCCCGCCTCTGACTGGCCCCGCCCCCATCTCTTCTCTGCTTCCCATTGAGTCCCAGCTGATCAGCTGAGTCTTCTTTAGTTGCCCTGCACAGGAGAACGGAGCTGGAAAGCAGGTTAGTGGGGTGAAGAGGGAATGGGGTTTTACAGTACCCTTCCCCTGCCATGCCCACCAAGCCACGGCCACAGAACTGGTAGTAAAAATATTTGAATCCCACCACTGGAGGGAGGGAGGGAGGGAGGGTGGGAGGGAGGGAGGAAGGAAGGAAGGAAGGAAGGAAGGAAGGAAGGAAGGAAGCAAACAGAGGTGGGATTCAGCAGGTTCTGACAGTTTCGAGAGAATCGGTAGCAAAAATTTTGAGTAGTTGGGAGAACCAGCAAATCCCACCCGTGACTGGCCCCGCCAACCCCATCTCTTCTCTGCCTCCCACTGAGTCCCAGCTGATTGGCTGGGTCTCCTTTGGTTGCCCTGCACAGGAGAACGGAGCTGGAAAGCAGGTTAGTGGGGTTGGGAGGGAATGGGGATTTTACAGTATCCTTCCCCTGCCACGCCCACCAAGCCACGCCCACGGAACTGGTAGTAAAACATTTTCAATCCCACCACTGCTCCTAGCCATACTCACACTTCTGCCGTTCTGCCAGTGGCCCCCTGCAGCAAGCCGAGAGCCCACACGAGATTTCCTTGAAGTCTATGTGATTGTCGCGGTTTTCATCAAAGGCGTTAAACAGGCCTGCAAAAGGTCCCAAAGCAGTTATAGGTAGCGACCAATTTGCCAATCAAATCATATGGTTTCATTAGCTGAGATACCAATAGCACTTAAGACTTCTATACTGCTTCACAGTGCTTTATAGCCCCCTCTAAGTGGTTTTACAGAGTCAGCAAATGGCCCCCGAAAATCTGGGTCCACATTTTACCAACCTCGAAGGGACAGAAGGCTGAATTAACCTTGAGCCGGTCAGGATCGAACTCCTGGCAGTGAGCAGTGAGTTAGCCTGCAATACTGCATTCTAACCACTGTTAAGATATTCGTGATATGATAATCATTTCAATCTTGAACTAATTGCTTAACATTAAAACAAACCTATAACTGTATATTTGATGTTGTAAGTCCCCCAGAGTCTTTTGGATGGCCATAATAACATCATCCAATACTAGCAATAGCCCTTAGACTTATATACCGCTTTAGACTGCTTTACAGCCTTCTCTAAGCAGTTTACAGAGTCAGCACAATGCCCCCCAAATCTGGGTCCTCGTTTTACCGATCTCAAAAGGATTGAAGGCTGAGTCAACCTTGAGACAGTCAAGATCGAACTGCTGGCAGTGGGCAGTGCAATACTGCCTTCTAACCACTGCACCACCACGGGATGAGACCCAGGTAGTCTTCAGCTTACATTTGTGTAGCAACCGTTTCAAATTACAATGGCTGTAAAAAAAAAAGTAACTTTTATGACTTGGTCTTTGTACTTATGACCATCACTGCATCCCCACAGGCATCGGATCAAAATTCAGGCGCTCGGCAACTCCATGTATTCAGGATGGTTGCAACATCCTGGAGTCAGGTCATCACCATTTGCAACCTTCCCAGCGGACTTCTGGCAAGCAAAGTCAACGGAGGTAGCCGGATTCGCTTAACAACTATATCATTCACTTAACAACTGCAGTGATTCACTTAACCACCTGGCAAAGAAAGGTTGTAAAATTGGGTGTGGTTCACTGAACAGCTGCCGTGCTTAGCAATGGAAGTTCTGGTCCCAATTGTGGTCCTAAGGAGAGAACTACCTGTACTGAGTAGCCTACACACTACTCACGTGCACCCGAAGATGGAAATCTCTAGCCAGGCACCTATTCCAGGGAATCATGGTTTAATATACTGGACTTTTTCCCCCCCTGTTCATTTCTTAGTCTAGTATTTGACTGGCATCTTACAAAAGGAGAAACGCAGGTGCCATATGGTCAGCCTTAACGGTTTCTCCATCGTTTTTATTGATTTATTTTAATCATTGCAATTACTGAGTTTCTGATTGAATAATTTACAAAATGGGGCTCCTTCTGAGATTCTTTCCAGAGGGCAGCTGGTAAAAAATAACTCTCTAGTCTAGAAGGAGAGCAGGAATCCAGATGGAGCCAGCTACCCCAACTGCTCCTTGCTGGTTTTCCATTCTCTTTCCCACCATTCATATGTCACCATTCATATGTCAATTTTGTTTCCATGTTTTTACTTCCATCATCCCAACTTTGGAACGCTTAGAAAGAAGAAGGATGTCAGGCCTAGACCAGACCAGAAAACCAACTCCACAGGAAAACTTCAACTGTGCTTTACTGAGGTTGGTTATAATTGAATTTTACCAGTCTGATGGTAATTGTTGTGGCCTGCCAGCACCCAGCGGAGCTGGCGGCAGACTTGGACAGTAAGGAAGTTGTGGGGGAACATGGGCCAGTCCTGGAGTCTGGGGAAGGCTCTGACGAGGGCTCTGCACCGGAGGCAGACACAGGGCCAGGGCTGTCTGACAGTTATCAGCGGCATCCTGAATTGGAAATCAGTGGGGCAGAACAACAGCTGGAGCCTGTTCCCAGTTTGCGCATGCACAGAGCTGCCAGGAGAAGGGAAACAGTTAAGGAACAAGGATAGACTCTGGAGTAAAGGCTCAGATGGATGGTAAATGGCCCCTCCCATAGGGCAGGGGTCTCCAACCTTGGCAACTTTAAGACTTGTGGACTTCAACTCCCAGAGTTCTTCAGCCAGCTTTGCTGGCTGAGGAATCCTGGGAGTTGAAGTCCACAAGTTGCCAAGGTTGAAGACCCCTGCCATAGGGAATAAAGAGGAGCAAAAGGAGAGTGGTGCTTGCACGAGACAATTCGTTCAACTCATTAGAGTGAAGACCTGTTCCTGACTTCTTACCAAGTAATTGCTGCTACAGTGTGGCATTTGGGAGATATCAGCCTGGCAACTCTCCAAGCCTTGATAAAGCTCTGTAGTTGTGAAATCTCATGAAAGATTGCATGGACTTTGCTGGAGAGGAATTCCCTTTAACCTAAATAAAAGGGGTTTTATCGGACGAGGAGTCTGCTTCATGATCTTGGTCAGAACAGTAATGTCCCTTCCTTCCTTCATATACAGCAGGGTTCTTCAATTTTTCCGGGTTGATGGACCAGCGCAGGGAGGAAAGTGGGGAAGAGGGGATGGTTTTGTGTGAGGGGCAGGCATGGTCTGGTTGCGAATAGGCCACGGCCTACAGGTTGTGGATCCCCGAGGTACAAGTAATCCTTGACTTACAACGGTTCATTTATTGACCATTCAAAGTTACCATACTTAAAGAACGGTCGTTCCTTTCTGTCTAGTTCGGGGGTTCCCAAACTTGACAATGGGCTGGGGAATTCTGGAAGTTGAAGTCCACAAGTCTTGAAGTTGGCCAGTTTGGAGACCCCTGGGTCTTGGTGACAATTAACAATTCTTGTCTATTTCTGCTATGGTTGCCTCCCTTATCCACCACAAGGGGGAATGGAATAGTCTTCCATTCGGTCGTCTCCAGGTGGCTTATAACTACAATTCCCAGAATTCAAAGCAGGCAAATCTAGAAGGGATTACAGGCTCAAGATTTGCCTCCTGTTAAGCGCTTATCTCTTCATGGCTTCCTTTTCTATGGGGCAAACTGTGTCCCTCTCCTTTAGGCCCTTATGAAGTGGGTCAACTACATAAACTTTTAATGCAGTTGTTACAAGTTCAGTATTTGTTGCCTGTACAGAGATGAATTCTGAGATGGGACCAACCTCTAGGAGCGTGCGTATTGGGACTGCTGTGAAACCTACACAATTTCGCTAAATACAGGTAGTCCTTGACTTACAGCAGTTCATGTAGTGACCATTCAAAGTTACAACGGATCTGAAAAAAATGACTTATACGACCCTTTTCACACTTACGGTCGTTGCAGCATCCTTGGGGGCGGGGTCAAATGATCAAAATCCAGACACTTGGCAACTGATTCATATTTATGACGGTTGCAGAGTCCTGGAATCATGTGATCTCCTTTTGCGACCTTCCGACAACTGGGAAGCCGGATTCACTTAACAACGGGGTTACTAATAACAACTGCCGGGATTCCCTTAACAACTGTGGTGAGAAAGGTCGTACAACAGGGGCAAAACAGAATTAGCATCTCTCTCACTCCCCAACAGGAGTTTTGGGCTGCGCAGTGGCCGTACGTCGAGGGATCCCCGCACTGAAAGAAAACCAAGAAGAGCTGGATTGTCAACGAAATTTACATACCTTCGCTCAGGGATGGATGGATCGGAGGGGAAACCAGGAGGCCAAACGTTTCCAGATCAAAACGGCCTGTTCTTGATTGAGCTTTCAGGAGCCAGTAGCGTTTCTCGAGGTCGATGATATCCGATTCTTCCACTGCGTAAAAGCCAAGGCGATCAAAGTCAAGACAAATGAAAGCGGTGCCTTTAAAAGGGTGCCGTGTCAGCCACTTTACGCAGGCAACAAAGCTCAGAGGAGAATTCCAGGAACGCGGATTGCTTTTGTGGAACAAAAAACCCTTAATGGGAGGTTTGCAGCGCAGAGCAACCCAGGTTTACTTAGCACCATTCAATATATTGAACAGGAAAAGAGGCTAGGGCAGTGACGGTGAACCTAGGATGCCCAGGTCAAAGGTGACACACAACAACATTTTTGTGCCGGTGTTCACTAAGGTCTGGCAGCAGCTATTCTCGAAAACACAACCCATTCTCATGTGATTTGAGGGGGCTCTGCAAGAAGTGCTCTTTGGATGTCCCACAAGAAGGATGTGTTCTCGTGCATAGTCCGGAGCCTTGGAAAATTACACAAGAACAGGGTGGACTTTTGGTGGTTTTCAAAGACTACAGGGGCTGTGAGAAAGAGCATTCTCCCACAACTTCTGGAAGAAGCCATTTCACTGATTAATTGTTCTCACTGTCAGGAAATTTCGCCTTAGTTCTAGGTTGGATCTCTCTTTGATATGTTTGCATTCGTTACTCCCTGTCCTGCCCTCAGGTCAGAGGTGGGATTCGGCAGGTTCTGATCAGTTCTGGAGAACCGGTAGCGGAAATTTTGAGTAGTTCAGAGAACCGGCAAATACCCACTCTGACGCCCACCAAGCCACGTCCACAGAACCGGTAGTAAAAAAAAATTGAATCCCATCATCGCCTCAGGTGCTTTGGAGAATAAATCGACCCCCTCTTCTCTGTGACAGCCCCTTAAATAGCCATAGCAATAGCACTTAGACTTATATACAGCTTCACAGGGGTTTTACAGCCCTCTAAGTAGTTTACAGAGTCAGCATATTGCTCCCCAATAATCTGGGTCCTCGACTATGTATCAGAATGGTCAAACAAATGGCAACTTCAAATCTCAACAAATAAATGCTCTGTCCTACATATTGGCAAAAAATAATAATAATCAGAAAATAAAATACAGGCTGAGTAGTCAAGACCTTGTTGATGATCCAAACTTTGTCAAGGATCTTGGAGTACTTATCTCTAATGACCTAAGTGCTGGAGCCCATTGTAACTACATAGCCCAAAAGGCCTTAAGAGTTGTTAACCTAATCTTACGTAGCTTTTTCTCTGGTAATATTACACTACTAACTACTAGAGCATACAAAACATTTGCTAGACCAATACTCGAATACAGCTCATCAGTCTGGAACCCACATTATGTATCTGATATTAACACAGTTGCGAAAGTCCAGAAATATTTCACAAGGAAGAATTCTCCACTCCTCTACCCGTTGCAGAATACTTTATGCCACCAGACTTCAACGTGCCTACCAAATTTTTTATTTTTCTTATATGTATCCATGTATTCATAACTATGTTTTTACTTATACTTATTATCTTGTAGGTAATTGACAAATAAAAATAAAATAAAAATAAAATAAAATTTAACCGTCATCGGAAGGGTGGAAGGCTGAGTCAACCTTGAACCACTCAGAATTGAACTCCTGGAGTGAGCAGTGAGTTAGCCCTGCATTACTGCATTCTAACCACTGTGCCACCATGGCTCTAAATATTGGAAGACTGCTATCATGTCACCCCTAGTCCTTCATTAGATATGGCCAGGAGTTGGTAACCTTAAACAATCAAAGAGCCATTTGGACCCGCTTTCCACAGTAAAGGAAACACCGGGAGCCACCAAACCATTTTGACTCTGCCGACCTACCATTAAATGTTCTGTTTTCTTCTGAAACTTTTCTTGGATTTATCCATAGTTGGCCTACCAGGGATTGAAAAGCTGAATAAATTGTGGCTGTGACGCATATTTTGAGCGACAGGGAGCTGTAGCAGAGGGATGAAAGAGCCACATGTGGCTCCAGAGCTGTGGGTTGCCGACTCTTGGACTAGACTTACCCAGTTCCTGCAACCGTCTCTTTTGTTCCGGGGGAGGAGACACACCAGCAGTGTCATTAGGCATTTTCTGAACATTTGAAACGTGGAGTCTAGAACATTTTCCACCACTGACCTAATCCATAAAAACCATCAAATTGGAAGGCATCACTGAAGCTCTCAGATCTAATCCCCTTACTCAGTGAAGGAATCCAGGTTAAAGCACTCATGATACATAAATGGCCATCCAGCCAGTGTTTGGAAACATCCAGTGAAGGGATGCCCCAACTGTCTGGGTCAATTGCTTCTGCCGTCAGAGGCATGTAAGTCAGAGGACTTTCAGAGACATCTGTATATACTTGCAGTATGTCAAGTCACCAAACAAGGCAATTCAGGAAAAAAATATGTATGCACATGAATAATGACGGCTTTATTGATTCAAAGCACTGTGCATTTATCATTCAAAGGATCGTAAAAAAGGGCTGTAAATATTTACTTTCAGAAGGGTATCCAAGGGAATACTGTTCAGAATACAGAATATGGAATAACACAGTTGGAAGGGACTTTGGAGGTCTTCTAGTCCAACCCCCCGTTTGAGCAGGAGACCGTACACCATTCTGGACAAATGGCTGTCCAGCCTCTTCTTAAAAACCTCCAGTGATGGAGCACCCACAAGTTCTGGAGGAAAGATGTTCTATCCATTGATTACTCCCACTGTCAGGAAATTTCTCCTTAGTTCTAGGTTGGATGATAAACTTCCATCCGTTACTTCTTGCCCTGCCCTCAGGTGCTTTGGAGAATACGTCGATTTCTTATTTTCTCTGCAGTCCCTCAAGTACTGGAAGACGGCTATCATGTCACCCCTAGTCCTTCCCTTCACCCCTATTCCTTCTTCTATAGGAGAACTATACGCCTCCTCTTCCTTTTTCAAACCCTGAAGAACTTGCTATGGGAAGAGGAAAATCTCTTGCACAAGGAATAGGGAGAAATGGATTTGGAACTCCTTTTATCTCGTTCAACCACTAATTCATGTGCTAACACAGGGGCGTCCAACCTTGGCAACTTTAAGACTTGTGGACTTCAACTCCCAGAGTTCCTCAGCCAGCTCTGCTGGCTGAGGAACTCTGGGAGTTGAAGTCCACAAGTCTTAAAGTTGCCAAGGTTGGACGCCCCTGTGCTAACATAATACAATTTTCACACCACTTCAATTCTGTACAGCATCAGTGTGCTTAGAATAGCAGGCCTATGGAGATTCTCAGTCTCACCCAGGTCCTGGTTGTCCCAAAGGTGTTTTTTTTTTTCAAGAGGCAAATGGAACTTTCTGGGTTTTGTTTTTTTTTGAAGATGTTTTGCTTCTTATCCAAGAAGCTTCTTCAGCTCTGATTGGATGGCAGGAAAAGGATGGATTTATATTCCTTGCAGGCAGATGGTCATTTGCATAACAACCTGCTAAAAGGATGCAGATGACCAGCTGTCTGCAAGGAATATAAATCCTTCTATTCCCCACCATCCAGTCAGAGCTGAAGAAGCTTCTTGGATGAGAAGCGAAACATCTTCAAAGCGAAACTGGAAAGTCCAGTTGCCTCTTTGAAAAAAAAGCACCTTTGGGACTTAGAATACCATGTTTCTTCCCAGAACTATAGAAATTGTGTCTGTGTTTAGTTGCATTTCATTGGTTGTTTTTTTTTTAAAGGCCCGATAGTGTCAGAAAATAGCTCTTATCATTTCTGCTGATGCAGGCAAATAAAGCAGCATTTAACATACATTAGATACACAGGTGTGACCTTGAGAAATTAGGTAGCACAGATTGCACTGTGGCCTTCAGCATCTGGTACACCATTCCAAAAATGATGCATTTGCCTTCAAGGAACTGCCAACAAGTGCCACCTGTGCATACAAAAGGCATTTTTGGCCGTACAGCTTTTGTGCGCATAGAATTAAAGGAGCATCTTTTTAACTGGAGCTAAAATTTTCAAAGGCTTAAAATCCAAAGTTATAGCAATTCTTGATAATGCAGAGAGCCCCTGACTTATAACCACTTGTTTAGTGACTGTTTAAAGTTGAAACGGCATTGGAAAAAAGTTACTTCTGACAGTTCACGCTTATAAACATTACAGCATCCCCCATGGTCACGTGATCAAAATTCAGATGCTTGGCAACCGACTCATATTTATGACCGTTGCTAAGAGATCCCCTTTTGTGACCATCTGATAAGCAAAGTCAAAGGGGGAAGCCAGAATTCACTTAAGCAAACCGTGTTACTAACTTAACAACTGCCCTGATTCACTTAACAACGGGAGCAGGAAAGGTCGTAAAAGGGGGCAAAATTCATTCAACAACTGTCTCACTTAGCAACATAAATTTTGGGCTCAATTGTGGTCATAAGTTGAGGACTACCTGTATCTCAAACCTGTCCTGTTTTTTCCAAACATTCACAGATAGTAGAACGTAAGTGAATAGGTCTAAACCTGAGGACACAGCTGGCTAATATTTGGATAGGTAACTTCAAGCAAATCTTAGGGATATAAGAATTTGTAAAAAGGATCAAAAGCCGCACCATTTCCACAGGGCTGCCAAGAAAATGTCAAATGAAATGAAGTTACAGGGAATTTCAGCTCTACTTGATAAGACTTGAGCTTTTTATGGGGCTTATAGATTTACTAGAGTGCTTTGGGCAAAATGACTTCCTGAAATATTTAAAATGAAAATAATCACCTTTAAAAAAAGACAACAACTATAAACCTCTGTCTTTTGTTATTAGGTAGATGCATAACTGCCCAGTCAGAACTACCCTAAAATATTTTCTCCCACAACAGGAACCCCCTTCCCATTTGAGAAGATTAAGAAGAAGAACCTTAAACGCTTTCCAGACAATATTTTGTCAGACTTTATGCCAATAAACGCTAGTATTGCTAATCTCTTGGCCAAGTATGTTGAGAGCTTACTTAACAAACAGGCAGGAAAGTCGCTGTATTTTTCAGGTTTTAGAATGGTTAAATCATACAGGTAGTCCTTGACTTACAACCATTCGTGTAGCGACTATTCGAAGTTACAACGGCACTGAAAAAAAGTGATTTACGACCGTTTTCACACTTTATGACCACAGAAGCACCCCCATGATCAGGTGATTCAAATTCAGATGCTTGGCAACCGACTCATATTTATGATGCTGGCTGTGTCCTGGCTCACACAAATCCCCTTTTGTGACCTTTTGACTTGCAAAGAGAATGGGGAAGCCAGATTCACTTAACAACCGAGTGACTAACTTAACAACCGCAGTGATTCACTTGACGGCTGTGGCAAGAAAAGGTTGGAAAACAGGGTAAAATTCAATGAAACATTTAGCTTAGCTGCATAAACTTTGGGCTCAATTGTCATCGTAAGTCGAGGACTACCTGTAGCTTGTCTTTAAAAACAACAACAACTGGGAATCTGGGCAGTATGACTTACAGGGAAAAAAACCTGGTACCCTTTTGTAGAATTTGGGATTTATCCCAAAATGAGAGGTGCCATGGCGTTTTCCTCTCACTGCCTTATAACAACACTGAAGACTGGTACAGATGAAAGATTCCTCAATGCTTCGGAACAAAGTGGGGTATATTTAGCACGGCCATTCGTGATCTCATTACCAGATGGCCTGAGTCCTTAAATCAACGCCAGTTTCGTGATAGGATTTGACTTCAGCTCGTTGGAATGGTTAGCGCCACAAAACAAACATGTGCAGAGGATCGAGTGACAAACTGAGAAGCAGTCTCAAAGTCTTGCTCTCTGAGACTTTGTGGTCTTCGTTCCCTGGACAACAATTTATTTGTTAGTTGATTAAATTTATTTACTGCTTATCTGACTGTGGGGGCTGGTCTAGGCGGCTTACAATGATAAAAATTGAGAAATGAAGAGGGACGTTGATAAATTTACAGAATAACCGAGTGGGAAGGGAGGTCTTGGGAGGTCTTCTAGTCCGATTCCTTGCTTAAGCAAGAGACTCCATATCATTCTGCCTACGGTTGGACCTAAGTGTAGTACCCAAAATTATCTGCTACAATGTCCTACCAGTCAATGACTACTTCAGCTTCAATCGCAACAATACAAGAGCACACAACAGATGCAAACTCAATGTCAACCGCTCCGAACTTGATTGCAGAAAGTACAACTTCAGCAACAATGCCTGGAGTGCACTACCTGACTCTATTATTACATCCTCTAACCCACCACTCCTTTAACCTTAAACTATCCACTATTGACCTCACCCCATTCCTAAGAGGTCTGTAAGGGGCATGCATAAGTGCACAATTGTGCCTAGGGTCCCTATCCTATTGCCCCCATTTATTCGTACCTATTTCCTGTATTTATACTCATATCTATTCTTATACCTATTATCTTGTGAGCGATTGACCAATTAGATAAATAAAATAAATTCCAAACAAGTGGTTGTCCAATTTCTTCTTAAAAACCTCCAGTGATGAAGATGTGCCCAAATGAGGAATATCTTCAAACAAAACTGACCTAGAGCACTGCATGTGTCACAACCATGTCCATGGGAGAAACTGCAGTAAAGGAAGACCCAAATGACTGGCAAGCCACTAATATGTAAAAAGACAACAAACCCCACTCCCTTCTAGCACTGATGATGTTACTGAGCTGGGTAATGAAACGTCTGCAAGAAAACAACCATGCTCAGAGAGCACCAAGGACCACATCTCTCTCTCTTCCTTTATGTCTGTCTGTCTGTCTGTCTGTCTGTCTGTCTGTCTGTCTGTCTGTCTATCTATCTATCTATCTATCTATCTTCTATCTATATCATAATCTATCATTTGCCTGCCTAATCAAAGAACCACCAAAAACACTCTCCACCAACACTGACAGGGCAAACCACTGGTATGTAAAAAGACAGCAAATCCACTCCCTTTTAGCACTGATGATGTTATCTAGTTGGGTAATAAAACATCTGCAAAAAAAACACCAAGCCAGGGAGCACCAAGGACTCCACCAAAGACCAAAATATAAAACTAGGGACAAAGATTAGGAAGGGCTATATGATTAGGGCAAAAATTACAATTGCATTTCCTCCTTTCCCAAATCGCTAAGATTTCGACCTTCTTGTGAAAAATCTCTCAAGCTCTTCCAGACATCTTTAATTTTTGTTCCTTTTTAAATGCTTGAGAGTCCTTCGGGGGGGGACCTTCCTAATGTCATAACATCCATCTTTGCCCTTGGACTAATGGAGCTTCAGCTGAAAAACAAGCTCAGCCAATAATCTCAGTGGGTTACCTTGGTGATTGACCACAGGAAGTCTTTGACTTAGGACCACAATTGAGTCCAAAATTTCATTCGCTAAGCGAGGCGGCTGTTAGGGGAGTCACACCCCATTTCACAACCATTTTTGCTACGGTTGTTAAGTGAATCACTGCAATTCAGCGAATCAGGCAGTCGTTAAGCAAACCTAGTTTCCTCTATTGACGTTGCTTGTCAGAAACTCCCTGGGAAGGTTGCAAGCGACAATCCCAGGATCTCAAGATGCTACACTCATCGTAAATATTGTACATGCTATTTTCTAAGCTCCGGAATTTCGATCCCGTGACTATGGGGATGCTGCAAGAGTTATAAGTCACTTTTTTCAGTGCCATTGTAACTTCGAACAGTTGGTAAATGAACGGTTGTAAGTTGAGGCCTATCTATCTTCAACGCTTCATACCTGCTCGTTGCCTGCATGTCAGTGGCACATTAGGTGCAATTAAAAAAAAGAAAGAAAGAAACTGGCTCAACTTGTCTTCCTCTGGTTTTATGAATGGTTTAAAGCAGTTCTCTAGCAACATCTCCATACATCAGCTTTGGGGTTTCCTTTTATTGGCTTTTCCCTTTAAGACGGGGTTTCCTAACCTTAGCGATTTTAAGACTGTGGACGTCAACTCTCAGAATTCCCCAGACCAGGATGGTTGGTTGGGGAATTCTGGGAACTGAAGTCCACATATGTTAAAGTTGCCACGGTTTGGAAACCACACTTTAAGACAGGAGTGTCAAACTCGATTTCATTGAGGGCTGCATCAGGGTTGTGTTTGACCTTGAGGGGCCGGGGTGTGTGTGGGTGTCTGGCCAGGGTGGGTGTGGCCAGCTTGATGTCACTCATGTCAGAGACGCCTGTGGTGGCCCAAGCACTCTGCCAGAGAAAATGGGCTCCCGATCTCTGTTTTCGGCTGCAATGGCCTCCTGCAACCCTCTCCCAGAGAAAATGGAGCTTGGGAGGTCTGCGCTGGCAGCGGCACTGCGGGCCAGTCTTTAACTACTTCCAGGGCAACCCTGCAGCCTGGATCCCAGCATTCCATGGGCTAGATACAGCCACGGGTGGGAATCTACCAGTTCGCACCTATTTGCTAGAACCAGTTGTTAACATTCTAAGCAGTTCAGAGAACTGGTTGTTAGAAGAAATTACTGGGCTAATCCTGTAAGGAAGGCAGGAAGGAAACATTCTGGTGTTGCTTACAGAAACTGCCTCTCCGTTAACCCTTGTTACATTCTTGGCAGAACTAGACTTCCTGTCTCTGGAACTTCTCTGGAGTTTTTCCCCCCTCCTTTGCTGGTACTTTGCTTGTGTGGATGACCATTCAAAGTTACAATGGCAGTGAAAAAAGTAACTTATGACCATTTTTCACACTTACAATTGTTCCCCATAGTCATAAGAGGCCAGGTGAGGAGATGCGTGCCTCGATGTGAGTGATATTGAGTTGGCCACACCAAGCCAATAACATGACCAACAAGCCATGTCCACCCAGTCACATGACCACCCAGCCACGCCCACAGAACCCGTTGTTAAAAAATTTGAATCCCATCCCTGGATACAGACCACAGGACTTAAGTCTGACACTCCCTATTGTTAGGAATGTAAGTCACCTAACAGCTATTTGGGTTGAAAATATATAAACCAGGATAAACATTTTAATACTGTAGCTTTAAGAAAATCCTAAAACTGTAATTGGGTGTGGTTTCTCAAATGGCCATAAGATGGAGCCAGAAACCTGGGTTGTTTTAGTCTTAGTCTCAGAAGAGAGTGTGTCTCAGTAAGTCTCTGTTTCCTTCTGTTGGAGAGTATTGCCGTTCCTCCTAAACGGACTGTTATTCTTGGATTTGATGTAAGTCTGTTACTGAACTGTTTTTGATACTGGACTTTGTTATTGGATTATTCCTGGACTAAAAACTGACTGATCTTACCTGTGAATGACTTTGGATTGTGTTTGAACTTTGCTATTGAAAGTAAAAACCTACATTTACTGTACAGTGTATCTGTGTGCTGTGTGTGTATTATTCAACACTTCTCTCACTATGTCTCCCTGTATGCACCCATTCTCCTAATGGGGAATTACCTCAACACCTATTTTAAGACATTTAGGAGGCTTTAGACCCCTCTTCCCCTTTGTTTTGAGTTCAAATTGTGGTGCTGCAAATCCTGACTGTTTTTGGGAAGGACAGATCCTGAAGCTGAAGCTCAAATATTTTGGCCGCCAAATGAGAAGAAAGGACTCATTGGAGAAGACCCTGATGTTGGGAATGATGGAAGGCAGAAGGAGAAGGCAGAGGATGAGATGGGTAGTGTCCATTGATGCAACGAACCTGGATTTTGGCAAAGTCTGGGAGACAGTAAGAGGATGGGGGGGACTGGTGTGCTGTGGTCCAGTGAAGAGTTGGCAACTTCACGAATGAATGACAACAACAGCACCTCTGCTTGTCAAGCAATAGGGATATCAATGAAATGGGATGTGTGTTTTGCTATTTTCGGTGGTGAGGCCACGTTTGCTAGCATCGGTCAGAACAGGATGTGAAAAGTTTTAGAGTTTTATTCCAGCCTTGAATAGGGAGTTTATTTGAACTGTGTTTTGAAACAATGCATTTCAAGGTTGACTGGCCTGGTGTGAGGTTGTAGCATCCATGTGTGGCATCCATAAAGCAACCCAGCTCTGGAAACACAGGTTGTGTTTTGACTTTCCAACTCTGCAAACAGCCACCTTGAACTTGAAAAAGGCTCAGTGGGGGAAAAAAGAAATCTACTAATCATAGTGATTGATGGTTTATCTCTGAAGAGAATAGAGTAATTAGCATGATTGTACCAACCAGAGATGGTAACTCAAAATACTAAATTTTAAAAAATCGAAGGACGGATTGCATGCTGTGGTGGGCTACGTTCATCCACTGTTGCATAAAGCTGTTTTGTTTAATGCTACTTTAATTCATCTTAATATAACCCAATCTTAGGGAAGAAAATAAGGTTTTATCGCTGTCTCTTATCAGGCAGAGTGCAAAAAAGTAAGGTCAAAGAAACCAACTTGGAGTCAAGCTGTCGTCTTCAGAGGAATTACTAATAAGTGTGAATATTTGCCACTTTCTGACAATGACAGCCGAAGAGCTCCGCTTTTTGGATCAAACTCCAATTCATGTAAGTGAAATCGGCTGTTCCCACAAGGCAAAAATCTGCAACTAAGTGGAAAAGAACATTCAGCTGATTGCACAAAATTGCCCGTCAGCGCTTGTCATATTCAGAGTATTGATTATAAATTAAGCAAGCAGTCATTTCCAACAGTGGTAACTGACGGCTAGGTGCTTTTCAGATCTAAAATGGGAAATCTTCCAAATAAAAAATACAGACAGTCCTTGACTTATGAGATTCTCAGTCATCCAGATCATGGTTGTCCCAAAGGTGTTTTTTCAAGAGGCAACTGGGCTTCGTTTTTGCTTGAAGAGGTTTTGCTTCTCATCCAAGAAGCTTCTTCAGTTCTGACTGAATGGTATGGAAAGGAAGGATTTATTGAGCAGCCTTCTCTCAACAGAAGGGGAGGGATACGACACCACTTGTCTCCTGTCTACAACACAATTCTTTCAGCAGTCCCTAAAAGGCCCCACACCCATTTGCACTCTGATTCAGGTGACCCTGAGGACACAGATAAACCTCCAAGTGGCCTCAATGACTCTCAGAGAGAGTGCTAACAACCAGATGACTCCAAGGAATATAAATCCTTCCATTCCCCACCATTCAGTCAGAACTGAAGAAGCTTCTGGATGAGATGAAAAAACAAAGAAAGTCCAGTGCCTCTTGAAAAAAGCACATTTGGGATTATGACTGGTTTGTTTTGCGACCATTTGAAGTTATGACTGACCGTCCAAAAGGTATTTAGGACCAGTTTTGAACTTCCAATACCCTCCCCACAGTCATATGGCTGCATTTGGGGTACATCCCATGGTCACATGACTGTGATTTACAACATTTTTGCCAGAAACGGGGGTTTATTTCCTGTTTCTGGCAAAAAAAAAAAACCATCCAAAAAAACCAGCAAAAAATTACTTAATAAGCATTTCCAAAAATTTTTGTAAAAATTGGATTGGTCGTGCAATGATCTGCTATTGTTTCTTTTTGTTTTTCTTATATGTATCCATTTCATGCATTCATAACTATGTTATACATATACCTGTTATCTTATAATCGTTTGACAAAATAAAATAAAATAAATAAATAAATATATGACTATTACGGCTTATGTCAGTAATTGCCAGGCTCAGTTAGGGTCAAGAGTCAACGACTATCTATAAATATTTAAGGTGGTAACTCCATTAATGTCTAGGAAATTCTGAATCCAGGCAATCCAAAATCTACAGTAAGGAGGGAAAAAAAAAAACATTTCAGCTTGCAGAATCTTTGCAAACTAATCAAGTCTACATCGGTGCTTACTTTGAATAATTCATCCAGTATTTATGTGAAGAGCCAACAAATCGCACAAATTTACTGCAAGTGGTTCAATGCTCCCCTGGGGTTCCTGAGATTTAAACAGGTCTCACATTCCCAAACATTGTTCTTTTTTTGGCTAGTTCTAACAGCTGGACGACAAAGCTTCAAATCGGGGTAAAGGGGGGTGAGGCGAGGAGAGCTAAGAACCTTAGCAAACTAAAATTATTATCACCAAAAGAATCGTTTACACATTTTCATGAAATCGCAGCGCATAAGATTTCTGAAAATACCAACCACTGTTGAAAAATAATGTATTTATTTAGCAGGAAACATTTCGGATGAAGACGAGAATCCACCCACTCCCTTTCCTGCAATTAGATGAGCTTCTTACACAAATCTAGATTCTAGGAAGACAAGACTCTTGTTTAAAAAAAGAAAGAAAGAGGATAAGCAGGAGCTACCAATGGTTGCAGGCTTCTCTCCCTCAGCTGCTCTCCTTCATCCCAGCTGCTGCCCTGGTTAACTTTAACTCTTTATATACCAGTTTACAGTATAGAATACAGAGTAAGAGTTGGAAGGGACCTTGGAGGTTTTCTAGTCTAACCCCTTGCTCAGGAAGGAGACCCTATATCAGGTCAGACAAATAAACGGTTGTCCAATCTCTTCTTAAAAACTTCAGCGTGAAGCATTCATAACTTCTGGAGTCAAGTCGTTCCATTGATTAATTGTTCTCACAGTCAGGAAATTCCTCCTTGGTTCTAGGTTGAGTCTCCCCCTGGATTAGTTTCCATCCGTTGCTTCTTGTCCTGCCTTCAGGTGCTTTGGAGAATGACCCCATCTTCTTTGTGGAAGCCCCTCAAATATGGGAACATTGCTTATTATGTCACCTCTAGTTCTTCTTCTCATTTAAACTCAGGAAAACCCAATTCCTGAGACCGTTCGTTCTTCGTATATTTTATCCTCCAGTCCCCTAATCATTTTGATTGCTCTTTCTAGAATCTCAACCTCTTTTTTATATCACGGCGGCCAAAACTGGGTGCAATATTCCAAGGATGGTCTTACCAAGGCCTTATAAAGTGGGATTAACACTTCACATGAACTTGATTCCGTGCCTTTGTTTATGCAGCCAAGGATTGTATTGGCTTTTTTGGCTGCTGCCGCACACTGCTGGCTTATACTTAAGTGATTGTCTCCAAGAACCCTCTCACAGTTACTACTATTGAGCCAAGTACCACCTATTCTATACCTTTAATACGATTCCTATCCTTTCCCTCCTCTCCCCACTTCTCCTTCCCCTGTCTTCCCTTCCTCTTCTCCTTCCTTATGACTTCTTTCTGCTGCATTATCAACCAGTTTCATAACCCATTTTCTCTTCCCTTCTCAAATTTTCCCTGTCCCCAAACTATTTCCAAAACTCTACCCTATTCTCTTAATTTTTTGCTGAAGGAATGGAGAGAAATTTTATGCATTCATACATATGAGTGAGTTTGCATGTAAATGAGTACGTGAACGTAGTTATTATGCTTCTATCCATATATATAAAAGCAAAATACCACTCAAGCATCATCACAAAATCTCCAGAACCGTAAAGCCTACAAACTTGAAATTTGGCACGTATATTCCTCTTGGCTTCTAGGGGCTCACTAAGAAAGGATTTTTCGAAATGACCATCAGAGCTATTAATATTCCCTATATTATTATTATTAACAGGCTCTGATGCTAAGGAGTTCTACTCCCCCTCCCCACCTTAAAAGAAATCTCTTCCAAATGCAAAACACCAGCAGAGGAAAGAAGTTTCATTTTCAGTTTTAGTTTCACAGCACCAAGCAGCTTTAGTATAGAACAGTTGAGCTAAGCCACGCCCAGGTTCCTTGCTATCTCCTTCTTGCTCACACAGCAAATACTGTTTCACTTTCCAAACAGCCCTCAACTCTCTCACACACTGACAGGACGCTAGCCAGATGAATACCGATGGATGCTGGTAGGCAGAGGCAGAATTTTGCCCCCTTTATTTTCCTCCAAAAAAACTACGCCCGACCACATAGTTTCGTAGCGAAGCACGGATATTGAGACAGTCCTTGATATGGATTGATCTGTCTGAAAGTGAGTAGTGACACATTCGAGGGCTCAGTTTTATAAACTGGATTCCTTTGTAATAGAGGCTTTGATTTAATCCCACATTGAACACTTTACATTCTTCTTGCCGTGTTATCAGTGCTGTATTTATCTAATCCCTGTTATCCAGTGGTTACTGATATGCATATACAAACAAAAAAATTGTCATTTTTGCATGTTTATGCAAGGGACTGGAGAAATCTCCTGGTTCAATGTAGATTTGCAAACCTTAGGTTGATACAGAGAGAGGAAGCCGGGCACTGCAAAAAAATTATGTCTCTCTCTATATATATTATTCTTTCTTTTATGGGAGTTATCATCTTAAATTTATTTTCCTTTAGGGTAACTGTTGTATCCAGTTCTCAGTAGTTCTAAGATAAAATAGATCTCATTCAAAGGATCGGAATCCTCACCAGCCTCTTGCAATGTTCATCCAGCGGGTGATAACGTTCCTTAATTTTAAAACAGGCTACTTCTGAGAAGCCCACCGTCTCAGCCATATCTCATGCAGATATGTGTAACATGGGGTAACATAAATTCTGCATTCTTTTGAGCATCAAGTCAAAATATATTGGGCTTTTTTCTATTGGCCATGGCATTTTAAATGGATTACTTACTTCGCTGGTTGAACAGTCGTAACTCCCCATTGCACTGATTTAATTTTTATGGCCAAAATATGTTATCTGCTTCAGAAGGGTATATATGCATATATGTGTGTGTGTGTGTGTGTCGAGAGGGAGGGAGGGAGGGAGAGAGAGAGAGAGGGAGATCCCTGAAATGCCTCACAGTTGAAGATGCTTAAATGGGAAATGTTAAAATAAGTAAATAAGACACAGTCGGCGGCAGGTTCTAAAACTAACTTTGCAGTGGTCCATCCAACTCTCCTGCTTGAGCAGGGGGTTGGACTAGAAGACCTCTCAGGTCCCTTCCAACTCTTATTCTGTTATTCAATATTTATCTGTATTTCACTTGGATTTGTCTTCAGAACAGACAACAACATAAGAATCTCTCTTCATCATATACCCATAGCAATAGGCCCGTGAGGTACGTTAGAATGGGAAATAAGTCCAAAGTCACTTCATGAGTTTTCACCAATTAAAAATGGAAGCAGTGAATTAAAAACAAAGCAAAGCAAATGCAATTACAGTCCAAAAGCATGACTAGATAGCCAAGGAATCATACTGACATCCAGATAGGAAATTCCACCCGACCTGCAAAGTTAAGCGATCGATTTAAAATGCCCCAATCTGATGAACCAGCCCCAAAACTAATGAGGAAACAGGTTTTTGCTACTTTTCTGAAGGCCAAAGAGAAGGATTCTAGGAAAGTAAGGGAAGGAGAACCTTTCAAAGGTAACAAAGTTGAAATGACACACCTCCTGATTCCATCAGATGACAATGTTTTAGAGAAGGCACCTAAAATGTTTGCCTATCCTATGACAGAACCACCCAATGGCACCATCTCAGCTAGAGATTTCCAAAGGGAAGTATTTAAACCTTTTCCTCCTTTCTGGTTCTCCACGCTAACTCTAACTCTGAAATCCTTCCCAACTGACTTTCAATTACTTCTGAACAGCGCTTTGAATCCCGCTGGCCTCTTTTTAAAACTTTTACACATTGCTTTTCCGTTTTAATATTTCATTATGCACCACCCAGAGTCCCTCAGTGAGAAAAAATGGGCACTTCCAAAACGTGATGAATAAATCAATAAAATAAATCAATGCATGCGCACTTGTGACAAAAATCAAACTAAAGTTGTTTAAACCAGCTAAATATTTCCAAAAGGTGTTTTTTTCAAAAGTCGACTGGACCTTCAATTGTTTTGGCTTGAAGAGGTTTTGCTTCTCATCGAAGAAGCTTCTTCCGTTCTGACTGAATGGTGGGGAATGGAAGGATACATATTCCTTGCGGTCATCCTTCCGTTCCCCAAAATTCAATCCGAACAGAAGAAGCTTCTTAGATGAGAAGCGAAACCTCTTCAGGCAAAAACAAAGCCCAGATGCCTTTGGAAAAATACCTTTGGAACTAACCATTGTTTCCCTTGTCCGACATTACTGTATGCCCTCATTTCAAAAATTACCCAGATACCCTGTAGAGAGCATCCAGTCCTTTTTTCACCTGCTCCTGGTTCAGAGACAATACGGTAACTTTGCATTTCCAGGCAATTCACATACAATCCATCTGTGATAAGTTGATTGGTCCTCTCCCATTTCAACTCTCCCCTCCTGCTTTACCTCCCCCTCTCCTTCACACTCATCCACACTCCCGTTTCATGCTCAGTCGTTCTACCCACCTAAGGGCACAATTCTCTTTGGTGTGCAACAGTAGCAGCATACCATATTCCTGACATTTTTTCCAGCTCCGGCTTGTACCACCAACACTCAACCGGGTACGGATTCCCAGCCGAGTCCAGTTCTCCACCTTTCTCTTGGCCCATCAGGCAGTCTGGATCCGCTCCCCAACTAGCTCTGCCATTTGTTCGCTTTTCAAAGAACCAGCTCATTAAAGGATCCAGGCAATCAGTCCGTCTTAAAGGGGCACGCTCTGTCCCCGAAGGTAAGAGGATAGGATCAGATTAAATCCCGTAAGAAGGGTTTGGCTGAGTCGGAAAGCGTCCTGGAATACAGGTAGTCCTCGACTTACAGCCAGTTCCTGTTGTCGAGCCACACCTCTGTTAAGTGAGTTTTGCCCCATGTTACCACCTTGTTGTTAAGTGAAGAGACTGTAATGCAATC
This sequence comes from Pseudonaja textilis, assembly GCF_049901715.1. NCBI lineage: Eukaryota > Metazoa > Chordata > Lepidosauria > Squamata > Elapidae > Pseudonaja > Pseudonaja textilis. The sequence continues at coordinate 7,375,738 of NC_141990.1, read as the reverse complement.
TGCACAAGAACTGGAGGTCCTCCGTGACTTTGTGTACCTTGGCTCAACTTATCTCCAACAACCTCTCTTTAGACACTGAGCTGAATAAACGTATTGATAAAGCGGCCGCCACATTTTCCACACTTACAAAGAGAGTACGGCTTAGTAAGAATCTGATGAACATGCAAAGATTCAGGTCTACAGAGCTTGTGTCTTGAGCACACTCTTGTGTACTGCAGCGAGTCTTGGACCCTTTACGCACGGCAGGAGAAAAAGCTGCACACCTTTCATATGCGCTGTCTCCGACGTATTCTTGGCATCCCCTGGCATGACAAAGTTCCAAACAGCACAGTCTTGGAACATGCTGGAATTCCTAGCGTGGATGCACTATTGAAACAGCGACGTCTAAACTGGCTTGGGCATGTCGTGAGGATGGCTAATGGGTGGATTCCGAAAGACCTCTTGTATGGGAGAATTAGTGCAAGGAAAGCGCCCTAGAGGGAGACCCCAGCTGCGATATAAGGATATCTGCAGGAGGGATCTAAAGGCCCAGGAGAGACATGAGAGCAGTCTTCCAATATTTGAGGGGCTGAGAGGAAGAGGTCAAGCTATTTTCTAAAGGACCTGGAGGCCAGACAAGAAATAATGGATGGATACTGAACAAGGAGATAGATTCAACCTGGAAATAAGGAGAAACTTTCTGACAGGGAGAACAATCAACCTGTGGAACAGACGTTGCCTTTGGAAGCGCCATCACTTGAGACTTTCAAAAGGAGACTGGACTGCCATCTGTCAGAAATGGTGTAGGGTCTCCCGCTTGGGTCAGGGGTTGGACTAGATGACCTGTAAGGTCCCTTCCAACTCTGATTATCTGTTATCTGGCCTTGGGAATGGACACCAACAGCTGGGAAACCTTGACCTCTGATCGTTCAGCTTGGAGGATAAAGATGTAGCAAGACCATCTTCCATTCGAAGAGACACTCGTTCGGCAGGCGGAGGCAGAGAGGCCGTCCCATAACCAGCAAAATCCGGGGGCTGGACAGGGGACAGACTGTATCTGTCCTCAGTGTGGAAGGGATTGCCACTCTCGAATTGGCCTTTTTAGCCACACCAGATGCTGTTTTAGGACTTCTTTTCAGAGCACAATCCCACAGTCCAGTGGTGGCTAACCTTTTTCGGCTCCCGTGCTGAAAATTGTGCATGTGCAATCGCGTGCCAACACCCAGAAGTCAATGAGTGCTGGGCCCCTCACGACCCTGCGCATGTGTGCGCCCCCTGTGCACACACGATCCCCCCACAACTTCCGAGGGCAAGCTGTTCCATTGGTTGATTATTCTCCCTGTCAGTAAGTTTCTCCTTATTTCCAGGTTAAATCTCTTCTTGTTCAGTTTCCATCTATTATTCCTTGTCTGGCCTACAGGCGCTTTAGAAAATAGCTTGACCCCTTCCTCCTCTCTGTGGCAGCCCCTCAAATATTGGAAGGCCGCTGTCCTGTCTCCCTTGGTCCTTCTCTTTACTAGACTAGCCAAGCCCAGTTCCTGCAACCGTTCGTTGTATGTTTTAGCCTCCAGTCCGCTAATCATCCTGGTTGCTCTTCTCTGTACTTTTTCTCGAGTCTCAACATCTTTCTTATAATGTGGTGACCAAAACTGGATGTAGTACTCTAGGTGTGGTCTTACTAAGGCTTTATAGAGTGGTATTAGTGCCTCCCTTGATCTTGATTGTATCCCTCTGTTAATGCAACTTAGAATTGCATTAACTTTTTTGGCTGCTGCTGCACTCTGCTGGCTCCTATTTAGCTGATTGTCGACTAAGACTCCAAGGTCCCTCTCACAGTTACTGCTATTGAGCCTGGTTTCACCCAGTCTATATGTGTACTTTTGGTTTTTCTTGCCTAAATGTAGGACTTTACTTTTCTCTACACTGAATTTCATTTTGTTAGATACGGCCCAGTGTTCTAAGTTGCCAAGAGTCCAAATGTGATTCTACCAGTTCGCACCTATTCGCTAGAACTGGTTGTTAACATTCTAAGCAGTTCAGAGAACCGGTTGTTAGAAGAAGTTACTGGCCTAATCCTGTAAGGAAGGCAGGAAGGAAACATTCCTGGTCTCCCGCGCAGCCCCCACACTCCACGCATGCGCGCCAGATACCCGACAATCAGCTGTCGGGCAGTGGCGTGCACACCCATGCGCAGTGAGGCTCTTTCGCGCGACCTCTCACCTGCCAGCAGAAGTGCCTCTGTATGCCACTTCCGGCACGCATGTGATAGATTCGCCATCACGGCCATAGTCTCTTGAGACTGAAGGACGCCAATTCATTCAATTCTTAAGTGAAAGTCAGCAGTTGTTAAATTCGTAGCAAGGTTGTTAAAGTGAATCTGGCCTCCCCAGTGACTTTTTTGTCAGAAGGTCGCAAAAGAGGATCACATCACATGACCCCGGGACACTGTGCCTGTCATAAATCATCCCAGTTGACACACCTGGGACTGACCTCAAAAGAAGGAAGAGAACTGGCAAACCACTTTAACCTAACCGCTAACCTTCCAAACCAGTCCAGAGAGCTGAAAGTACTGAAAGCTGCTCCAAGATCAAAGAGATGAATTTTAGTCAGTCCTTGACTTATAAAATATTCTTTTAAAGACCCTTCAAAATTACAACAGCACTGAAAAAAGTGACTTACAACCATTTTTCACACTTACAACCATTGCAGAATCCAGGGTCACATGATCAAGATTCAGAGGCTTGGCAACTTACTTGTATTTATGATGGTTCCAGCACCCCGGGATCATTCGATCCCTTTTTGTGACCTTCTGACCAGCAAAGCCAATGGGGAATTCATTTAACAACCATGTTACTAACTTAACAAATGCAACGATTCACTTAACACCTGTGGCAAGAAAAGCCGTACAATGGGGCAAAACAAAGTTAACGAATCTTTCACTTACCAACATCAATGTTGGGCTCCATTGTGGTTGTAACTCAAGGACTCCCTGCATTGCCTCTAACTGTGGCTGGAAGAATACTTACAGAGGAAATGCAACGGAACAAAATTTGATTAAAAGTAGCAAACACGGGCAACTCGCTGTGACTTTTTCAAAATCCCTCTTTGTAATTTTGGGCCAGGGAGGGACCTAATTAAAGTCGCCTGCCTTCCAACATGAATGTTATTTACAAGCGCAAGCTCCTATATTTATTTTCAGTGAGTGTCCTCCATATCTCGGCTCATTAAGTAGATTTAAATACAGCCACTGGAGCTTCAACCATAAACGCTTTCTGTCTTCGCTGGGCCTCCCCCACAGCCTCTGCAATCAAATCAAACTCCTTCCCCCTAGTTTTAATCAAGGCTATTTTTCATGCCTTTACCAATATTATTCAAAGAGGCGCAGCGCACAAAGCAGCAGGGAAGCAGCGAAAGCCGCAGCTAAAATGCCATCTGGGAAGGCTGCATTATTTTAGACTTATCAACTATCATAAGCACAAGCTAAGTCCCCACCTATAATTTAAAGCAGCCTTCCCAAATCCGGTGCTCTCCAGCTGCAACAGACATCATTCCCAGATAACGGGGGCAGCAAGTGAAGGTCAGAGATGGTTCAAAGAATAAAAAAGGAAACAAAACATTTTAAAAGAAAAATATTGGACGGAAGGTCAGTTGAAACATCCCTATAATTCTAAATCACATCCTCCGAAATGTTTCTAGAAAAAGGTCCGTGGTGCCCCTTGGTTGCCACTCTACGGGTAATCCTTGACTTACAGTAGTTCGTTTAGTGGCCATTCAAAGTTACAACAGCAATGGAAAAAGTGACTTATGTTACCACATCACCTCGTGGTCGTGGCACCATGAGCAACCGAATGAAATGCGGCTAGCTGGCTGTGCAGGCTCTTAAGTGGGGCTTATTTTGGGGATAGGGCTTATATTAGAGGCACAAGTAAAACATGCTAGGTCTTATTTTGGGGGAAAAAAGGTTGCAGTTCATAGGGTCACGTGATCACCTTTTGCAACCTTCTGACAAGCAAAATCCACGGAGAAGCCAAATCCACTGTCAGGATTCCGGCAGTTACTCCAATTAAATCATGAGCCTTGAGCCACACTCCCAAAACTAAAAAGAATTTATTAGAAGTTAACATTTGGGCGTAGCCAACTCTGAGATACATAATTCACTGTTACCCTTGATCCTGATTCCGCCCCCCCCGCTCCCCATCCCTCTGGGTGTATCATCCAACGAAACACGTCCATAGCCCAGAGTAATCAATCATGCTCTCTAATTAGATTTTTGCCCAGCAGAAGCTTCAGCCATCTAATCAGTCTCTGAAGAAAATATGAATGGAATGTACTTTCGATTCCACACTGCTGCCTTAACAGTAGTGTCTCTTTGAAACACCCCCCTTCTTTCTGTTGACAACTATAAAACGTGTATACAAAATGTTTTATGAGTTGACATTCATTTAACAACCGTGATACTAACTTAACTGCAACGGTTCACTTAACAACGGTGGCACGAAAGGTCTTAAAAAGGGGCAAGTCTCCCTGAACAACTGTCTTGCTTAACAGTGGAAATGTTGAGGGTCAGTTGTGGTTGTAAGTCGAGGACTACCTGTCTTAACTGAACGCCTTTTGTGACCTTCTGTTAGGCAAACTCAATGGGGAACCAGGTTCACTTAACAGACATTAAGAAACCAAAAATATTGTTTCTTAATATTGTTTCTTAAAGTGTGTTTATACCAAAACCAAAGCACCCATGTGTGTCGGCCCACCATTCGCGCAAGGGCTCTGTGTGCACACCAGCCCACCACTCATCCCCTCTCACCCCTCAGCTGGACGGCCAAGGCGCAAACGTTGAGGACTCCTGGTATAGAGTCTCCTGCCTGAGCTGGGGGTTGGACTAGAAGACCTCTAAGGTCCCTTCCAAGTCTATTATTCTGTAAGTCTGTAAAGTAGGTACTGATGAGTCAATACAAAATGCCCTGCATCTACCTCCGTTCTTCTTTTGGTGTATTGTTTAAATTATTACTACCAACCTGCCTTCAATCGAGGACCTGTACATTGCACAGGTCAAAAAGAGGCCTGTGAAAATATTTACTGACCCCTCACATCCCGGACATAAACTGTTTCAACTCCTACCCTCAAAACGACACTACAGAGCCCTGCACACCAGAACAATAAGACACAAGGACAGTTTTTTCCCCAACGCCATCCCACTGCTAAACAAATAATTCCCTCAACACTGTTCAACTATTACAAAGTCTGCACTACTATTACTGTTAACCTTCTCATCACTCCTTATCACCCATCCCCTCCCACTTGTGACTGTAGGACTGTAACCTTGTCGCTTGTATCCTTACGATTTTTACTATTTCCTAGTGTGACTTGATTGCTTATTGTACCCTGTGACTATCATTAAGTGTTGTACCTGATGATTCTTGACGAATGTCTCTTTTCTTTTATGTGCACTGAGAGCATTTGCACCAAGACAAATTCTTTGGGTGTCCAACCACGCTTGGCCAATAAAAGAATTCTATTGTATTCTATTACAAGGGGTTAATTGTTTTCAATTCTAGAGGAGCTTGTTTTAACAGATGTACTTCACTGTGTGTTTCGAACAACTGCAGGTTTTCCATCAACAGGAAATGAGAAAACCCCAAAAAACTAACACTAACCCAAATTTTCCACAGCCCATTTTTCCAGGGTTGGGAGGATTCTCTTAAATCTGTTGCACACCTGGCAGATGTTGTGTCCTAACAGTTCTTTTCCTGGCCTCCTCTGGGAATCCCGTTACTAGGTTTGCACTCGTGTGATTTCCTGCTTCGGACTAGCTTGATTAATTTCATGCTCCCTATCCCCCGATATCTCGGATTATTCCAATTTTCTGTTCCAGTGCAGTTTCGAGTGCCAGGTGGAGCAAAGCGACATTTTTATCATCCTCCCCCCTGAGGGAAATCAGGAGTACAATAATAGAGATAAGCACCACACAAACAGGATAAGGAATGGAGGGCCCATGGCTTCTTAATGCTGTCTTAAGCCTCCAATTTGCAGGCAGATAAGCACCTAACCCCGGAAGCTTGACTTTTGAGGCTGTGAAAAAGAAAGAGGCAATACACTAAACGGCAGTCCCTTAACAGCTTTCCACCAATCACAAAGAGGGAGGGGAACAATATTTGAGGGAGGGGGTGTTTTAATCATTTCTTTGTTTGCTGGGCTGGGGTGGTCAACGTAAAACACAGAATATAGGATCTTGGAGCCGGAAGTCTCGGGAGATTCTCACTCATCCAGATCATGATTGTCCCAAAGGTGCCTTTTTTTCAAGAGGCAACCAGATTTTCTTGTTTTTTTCTTTGAAGACCTTTCGCTTTCTCACCCAAGAAGCTTCTTCAGCTCTGACAGGATCTGAATTCCTTTCCTCACCGTCCAAGTCAAGAGCTGAAGAAGCTTCTTGGATGAGACAGCAAAACATCTCCAGAGAAAAACTAGAAAGTCCAGTTGCCTCTTGAAAAAGCATCTTTGGGACGTAGGGCTGGAAGGGACCTTAGAGGTCTTCTATTCCAACCTCCCTGCTCATGGCAGGAAATGTTATATCGTCCCTTATATCAACCAGTCAGTCTGTTTTTGAAAACCAGCCCCTTTTTTTCAATGTCACTGTCACTTTGAAGGGTCACAAAACAAACAGCCGTAAGTTAAGGACAGCCTCTACTGGCACGATTAGTTCCTTAATTAATTCTTGCCCGACCATACCCAGGTTGGTGCATTGGTGAAAGAAAAGAGAGAAATCAAATACATTCGCTTGGGGCCCTCGTAGGCAAACAGGATATAAACAAAAGACATGAATGAATAATTCTACCTGCTGAGCACCCAAGGATGCCACCCACTATCATTGATCACAGCGAGGAAATGCTGCAGAGAAAAAAAGCAAGGACACGGGGGTGACAATCCAACGTGGATTCACAACCACATTCGGTTCGCAAGTTGTGATGGGCCCCTTGCTTCAAAACCACAGCTGTGGTGCAGCACAAATCACGACTCCAAAAGGCCATAGGAAATCAATGCCTTTTCTTCCACCAAACCGAGGTATTATGAACAAGTTACAGACTTACAGAATAATAAGAGTTGGAAGGGGACCTTGGAGGTCTTCTAGTCCAACCCCCAGCTCAGGCTGGAGATCCTCATCCCAGGAGTCCTTGACATCTGTGCCTTGGCAGTCCAACTGAGGGGCGAGAGGGGAACTGGGCCTCACGAGCAGTGTGGGGCTGGTGCGCACGCAGAGCCCTTGCAGGGGTGGTGGGCCGACACACATGCACACAACTCGGCAAGCCGCTCACACAAATTGAGCCGCACGTGCTTTTGGCCAGCTGACTCACACAGTCCAATTCCAAATAAGCCACGGCCTGGTAGTGGATTGTGGCCCAGATGTTGGGGACCCCCTGCCCTATATTCATTTCAGACAAATGGCTCTCTATCTCTTCTTGAAAGCCTCAGTGATGGCACACTCACTACTACTGGCGGGGAAGCTGTTCCACTGATAAATTGTTCCAAATCTCAGGAATTTTCTTCTGATTTCTAGGCTGGTTCTTTTCTCCATTAGCTTCCATTCATTGCTTCTTGATCATAGCTAGTTGCACATGTAGCGAAACCAGAGGTGGTATTCAACTGGCTTTGACCAGTTCTGGAGAACCGGGAGTGGGAATTTTGAGTAGTACGGAGAACTAGCAAATCCCATCTCTGACTGGCCCCACCGACCCGCTCTATTCTCCGCCTCCCATTGAGTCCCAGCTGATTGGCTGGGTCTTCTTTGGTTGCCCTGCACAGGAGAACGGAGCTGGAAAGCAGGTTAGTGGGGTGGGGAGGGAAGGGGGATTTTGCAGTAACCTTCCCCTGCCACGCCCACCAAGGCACGCCCACCAAGCTAAGCCACATCCACCAAGCCACACCCACAGAACTGGTACTAAAAAAAATTGACTCCCACCACTGAGCTAAACCTATAACTCCAGAATGTTAAAGGCACATGCTTTACAGCAGTGGTCCCCAACCTTTTTTGTGCCGCGGCCCGGTACCGGCATCACAAAATCATCCGTGGCCCGGTACCGGCATCAGCATGCATGGCAAGGCGAGCCGAGCGACTGGCCAGCCAGCCATCCCCCGCTTCTCCCCGCCACCTTCAACTCCTCCTTTGTACCTTTGTCGATGGGCTTCGTTTCGGGACGGCTTCGGGACGGTCACTCGGCTCGCCTTGCCATGCCTGCTGAAAGAATCCTCTCGCCTTAGTTTTGTTCGAAGCCGCCCCCACCCTTCAATGAAACTAAGGTGCGAGGATTCCTTCAGGACCCAAACGCCGCTTTCTACCCGGAAAAGCTCACCCGGAAGCACTTTCTCATCAAACAAGATGGCAGCGCCCAGCAAACCGGCGGCGCAGTAGAAATTGTTCCACGGACCGGTACCGGTCCTGGGACCGGTGGTTGGGGACCCCTGCTTTACAGGCAGACAAGCACAAAAGGTCCTAGGGAACAGGGCAGAATAACCACAGAGAAAGCATCCATTTTTGTCCCCAAGAAGGCTGATCCTTGAACAATCTCAAAGAGGAACCGCACATTCATTAATTGAGGCTTGTTTGGCTCAGTGGTCCAAAAAAAAAAAAAACCAAAGCCATCAGTTCTTACACAAGATAGCTACTTACAGTGTGTGACTCCAGCCAGAGTCTGATAGAAGGTGGGAGTGTCACTGTCATCTGTGAGCGTGACATACACGCCTCCGGAGAGGAGCCAGCGGGAAAATGTGAACGCTTCTTTGTTCTGCAACAGCCAGGATCTGAATTTTTCATAGTTTACTTTTTCGCCCTACAATAAAAGCAAAGGGGAAAGGGAGACGTGAATTGTGAAGCTTGGTTCCATTTGGGTTTTTTTAGTCAAATTAGAGCTATGGACGGAAGATAAAACAGTCTTACTCAGGCCAGGGTATCCTCCAGATATATGGGACATAATAGATATCATCCTTAGGCAGGGGAGGGCCAGTTTGATCTAGTGGATAATATGCTGGCCTAGAAACCAGGAAGCTGTGAGTTCTAGTTCCTCCTCAGGCACGGAAGCCAGCTCAGTGACTTTGGGCCAATCACCAGGAGACTGGGAATTCTAGTCCCGCCTTAAACATGAAAGCTCGCTAGGTGATCTTGGGCCTGTCAGTCTCCCTCAGTACAATCCACCTCACAGGGTTGTTGAATGACAGCTAAGAATAGAAGCTGAAAAGCTCACAACATGACATGAGTTGGGTTATAAAAATCATTGAAACCAAACCTTTTTGTGAATGATGCCCCTAATTGGTCAACCCCTCCCCTATAGGTAGACTCACTACTTACGTATAACTCTGGAGCAAACAGCCAGAGATATGTCCTAGCTACTCCTGTATCTGCATTTTCTTAAAATAAAGGTAAGATTCATGAACAACTTTCATCTATCAGCACCCGTGCACCCACCTTTCTATCTACTATCATCACCCATCCATCTACCCACCCACCCACCCGTCTATCTATTTACCATCATTATCTGTCTATCTATCTATCTATCTATCTATCTATCTATCTATCTATCTATCCTATCTATAATCTATCTATCTATCATCTATCTCTACCAATGATCAATCAACTAATCTATATCTATCTATCATCTATCTCTGTACCAATCATCTATCAATCAATCATCTAATCTATATCTCTTTACCAATCATCTATCAATCAATCATAATCTATCTATCTATCTATCTATCTATCTATCTATCTCTACCAATCATCAATCAACTAATCTATATCTATCATCTATCTCTGTACCAATCATCTATCAATCAATCATCTAATCTATATCTCTTTACCAATCATCTATCAATCAATCATATCTATCTATCTATCTATCTATCTATCTATCTATCTATCTATCTATGATCTATCTCTACTAGTCATCAATCAACTAATCTATATCTATCTATCATCTATCTCTGTACCAATCATCTATCAATCAATCATCTAATCTATCTATCTATCTATCTATCTATCTATGATCTATCTCTACTAGTCATCAATCAACTAATCTATATCTATCTATCATCTATCTCTGTACCAATCATCTATCTATCAATCATCTAATCTATCTATCTATCTATCTATCTATCTATCTATCTATCTATCTATCTATGATCTATCTCTACTAGTCATCAATCAACTAATCTATATCTATCTATCATCTATCTCTGTACCAATCATCTATCAATCAATCATCTAATCTATCTATCTATCTATCTATCTATCTATCTATCTATCTATCTATCTATCCATCCATCCATCCATCTATCTTTCAACCTCCCATTTCTCTCCCTAATAGCTGTCAGCCATTAAAAACAAAACAAGGCAATGTACAGGTAACAGGTGGGCCTACACCTCACAGCCATAATTCTTGATGGTAAAGTGGATTGGTCTCAGATGACTGACTTGATTTTCTGACTCTTTTTTTGCAGCAGATATTAAAGGAATTGCAAGCCAGGAGACAAGAAAGAAATATGGGTAGTTCTTGATTTATGACCACAATCAAAGCAAAAATATTGGTTGCTGAGACAGTTGTTAAGTGAGTTTTGTTAAGTGAGTTTTACAAGCTTTCTTGCCACAGTTGTTGAGTGAATCACTGTGGTGGTTAAGTTAGTCACACAGTTGTTAACTGAATCCGGCTTTTCCATTGACTTTGCTTGTCAGAAGGTCGCAAAAGGGGATCACATGAACCCGGGACACTGCAACCATCATAAAGGTGAGCTAGTTGCCAAGTGTCTGGATTTTGATCATGTGACCGTGGAGATGCTGCAATGGTCATAAGTGTGAACAATGGTCATAAGTCACTTTTTCCAGTGCTGTTGTAACTTCAAACGGTCACTAAATGAATGATTGTAAATTGAGGGCTACCTGTAGGCAGGAAGTCCAAGAGCCCTCTGCATTTATACGCCTGCCTATTAATTGCAATAGAATCTTAAACTACATTTTCCTCAATCTCTGCTCTTGATAAGCTTGAGAGGAATATCCATTCAAGTCGTCTCTCGCTTAAAATGACTGCTGTTGTTTTCTGATTCTTTGTAATGGCAGGTGGAAAACCTGGTTTAAAAAAATAAAATATTCCTCCCAATTCCTTTGCCGGCACATCAGAAAGCTGACTTTTTTTTTTTTGTTCAACCCCAGAGCCTGCTGTTGCATTCAAAAACCACCCTGAAAGAAAACTATGATTAACTTCAGGAGCCCTGTACTGGCGTGCCTGTATTTTTAACCCCTTTGGCAAAAAATGGGATTAGATTCCGCCTCCAGCAAGCTTATCAGGAATAGACAGCTTGGTAAAAGAGAATACATTTCGGCGTGGAGATAGCTAGCAAGACAACGTCTCCGGTACAATTTTGCAAAAATGCATCACTAAGGCTGTGGGGGGACGGGTGCTGGGGGGAAACAGACCGTGGTTATGCCTAAGGGCAAAATTGAAATCTTTTCTATTAGAGTGTCACCTAGCTCTTACCAAGAGGTGTTCTGCAGGTAACGTGTTCCAGGTTTTTTGATATCTGTAATAGGTTGTTTTTTTTTACCTACAGGCAGTCCTCAACTTGTGACCACAACTGAGCCCAATTATTTATGTTGCTAAGTGAGAAATTTGTTAAGTGAGGTCTGCCCCATTTTACGACTTTTCTTGTCACGTTTTAATTTTGTTTAAAGTTTAATGAAAAAGAATGACTAAGGGGTGACATGATAGCAGTCTTCCGATATCTCAGGGGCTGCCCCAAAGAAGAGGGAGTCAAGCTATTCTCCAAAGCACCTGAAGGCAGAACAAGAAGCGACGGGTGGAAACTCATCAAGGAGAAAAGGAACCTGGAATTAAGGAGGACTTTCCTGGCATTTCCTGGAACAATTAATCAGTGGAACAACTTGCCTCCAGAAGCTGTGAATGCTCCAGCACTGGAGGCTTTTAAGAAAAGATTGGGAAACATTTGTCTGGAATGGTATAACGTCTCCTTCCTAAGCAGAGGGCTAGAATAGATCAGGGCATCACCAATCTTTTGTAACTTAGGGACCATTAAATTCATAATTTTAAATCCCGTGGACCGCTAATATGATCTGCCTAATGACCGGCTGGGTGGGCGTGGCTAGAGATGGTCATGTGACTGGGTGGGCATGGCCAACTCAATGTCACCGGCCTCTTGCTCACCCTTCCCTTCCCAGCCGCTCCTCGCCTGCCCACTCGGGACCCCCTTAGGGTCCCCCAACAGGAAGCAGCCATCGCGAGAAAGAGAGTGGGCAAAATAGCTGGCTCCGTTCAAATTGGATCTGACGGAGGAGGAGACTCAGCAGAAGCAACTCACTGAGGACTAGGAGCAGCACAGGCTTTCCAAGCAGAGGGAAGATCTGCAGGAGTTCACAGCGGGCTGAGATGGCCAGCCAGTTCCAGGCCATGATGCAGTCCCACTGGAACGAGGCCCTCCAAGCTCTTCGCCACCAGTTGGTGACCACTGGAACAGGAAGAACTTCCAGGGTTCCTTCCAACTCTTGTTATTCTGTTGTTGTTTTTTTGTTAAGTGAATCACTGAAATTGTTAAATGAATCACACGGTTGTTAAGTGAATCTGGTTTTCCCCATTGCTTGCCAGAAGGTTGCGAAAGGAGATCACGTGACCCTGCCAACTGTCGTAAAAGTGAGTCAGTTGTCAAGCCTCCGAATGTAAATCACGGGACCACGGGGATGCCACAACAGTTGCAAGGGTGAAAAAAAGACCGTACGTCACTTTTTCCAGTGCCATTGTTACGTCGAGCAGTCACTACGCGAACTTTTTATAAGTCAAGGACGACTGTACTGAGCAGTGTCATTGTCTGGAAGGAGACGGAAAGAACTGGGGATAAGCTGTATTGGGATTAATACTTAACCAAGAAGGAAGAAACGGTGGAGGAAGCAAAAGCTGTAAGAACCACGGGAAGAGAGCGACTCTATTATCTTAGGCCCGCAGGCAGTGAGAGCTGGAAAACAGCCAATTAGTGTTCTACATTCAAGAGAGCTAAGATCAAACATCTAACGGGGGGGAAAAAAAGAAGAAGAATTCCACCGATAAAAATCCTGAGGGGGGACAAAAACAGTACAAGGGTGGGTTGAGAAATTCTGGGGTATGGGGGTGGGGGGGGAAATAAGATAGCTCAGTCCCAAACCCAAAACATACCAAAGAGGGGAAAAAGAAAACAACAAAAAACAACAACAAGAGGAGAATATTGATGGGATCAACAAAGAGCTCTCGGAGAAATTGAGAAACAAAAAAGGACAAGGGGTTGGGGGTTTTTTTTTTAGAAAAGAAAAGAAGGGTGTATTTTTTTTGAAAAAAGCAGGGCATGTGAAGATGGGAGCAAGAAAGTTAATGCTCGAAATGATCTGGAGCAATCAATACTAAAAATAATAAATAAAGTGGGGTTTTGGCTATTCACAGAACGAGAGGAAAGCACTGATGATATCACCTAAGAAAGGAAGAAAGGTCTGCAGGAAAACCACCAAGCTTAGAGAGCACCAAGGACTCCAGAGCCTTCCTGCTCCTCCTCCTCCTCCACTCTGCAATCCCCTACTCCCTTCTAGCACTGATGATGTTACCAAGTTGGGTCATGCCGGCAATCAGAAGAAGTAGCACGCTAACCACTGTGCCTCCAAGGCTCATAATACTCCTTCCTCCTCCTATTTTCCCTTATAACATCCTCGTGAAGTGAGTTAGGTTGAGAGGGAGGGAGTGGCCCCAAGACACCCAGCCGGCTTTCATGCCTAGGGCGGGACTAGAACTCACCATCTCCTGATGACTGGCTCAAAGTCACCTAGCTGCTGCTAGAACTCGCAGCCTCCTGGTTTCTAAGCCAGGGCCTTAACCACTACCCCAAACTGACTGCAATTTCACCATCATGCCGATGTGCAAAATTCCACTTGAAATTGAAATCTGGATTGCTGCCTGTCTAGGATGTGATGGGCCGGGAGTTGATCTGGAAGGTCAACTCTATGATTCCTCACCTGGCACTGGTATGCTTTGAGAACATCTGACATTCCCAAGGAGATGAAGCCCTCACTGAAGGTGTCCAGGGACTCGGACTGAACCTTCTCGAGGCATGAGAAGAAAACTGCCATGCACAAGGCAGCTGTGACTGCAGCTGGCAAGTCGTCAGCTGGCTTAGTTGCCTTGCCAAGTATCGAAAGCACAACTGGCTGCCAAATGCACATCTGGTGCCAGCAGCCTCTCTCACCCCACCCATAAAGCAAAATCCAAATGCCAATAACCATGTATGGCAACTGATCACAAATACCGGCTGCTCTTAGAAGTATTTTCCATATATTATTAGCTAGTTGCAATATGGGGAGTCCTTTGAGGTACAACAGTTCATTTAGTGACCACCCGAAGTTACTACAGCACTGAAAAAAAGGGGCCATTTTTTTCACACTCCTGACCGTTGCAGCATCCCCAGGGTCACGTGACTTACATTCGGATGCTTGATAACCGATGCACATTTATGACGGTTGCAGTGTCCCAGGGTATGAGATTCATCTTTTGCGACCTTTAGACGAGCAAAGTCAATGGGGAAACCAGATTCGCTTAACAAACATGGCGAGGAAAGTCGTCAAATGGGACCAAAACTCACTGTAACAAATGTTTCACTTAGCAACCTAAATTCTGGGCTCAATTGTGGTCGTAAAATGAGGACTCCCTGTAGTCTAGGTCCAAGGTGTCCAACCTTGGCAACTGTAAGCAGTGGACTTCAACTCCCAAGAATTCTTCAGCCAACCATGCTGACATCCACTGGTCTTAACATTGCCAAGATTGGACATGTCTGACCTAGAGTTAAGCTTTGCTTAATAGTCATGGCAAAAAGTGCGTAAAACAGGGGATTAGCAATAGCAAGAGCCCTTAGACTTATATACTGCTTTAGAGTGCTTTGTTACCCTTTCTAAGTGGTTTTACAGAGTCAGCCTCTTGCCCACAACGATTTGGGTCCTCATTTTACCCACCTCAGGATGAAAGGTTTAGTCAACCTTCAGCCTGGTGGGATTAACGTCCATCTTGCTTACCAACAGAAATTCTGGTCCAATTTTAGTCTAAAATCGAGGACTATCTGTATTCAAATGTTCCAGTTGTGATTGGGTAATGAATTTGTGTTATTACAAAAAAAAAAACCCCTCCATTTATCCAATTCTGGGTGATTTACCCAGATATGGAAAGCAATAGACTCATCTAGTCTTTTTCTGATCAAAACAAGCTAACCCACACTATGCAGAACACTAGAATTATTCTTTGTTTTCCCCTCAAAAACACCACAACAAAGAGACACTCTCTTCTCAGGGTCCAGGTAGCATCCTACTTTCTGGGAGAAAACTTACCTGATTCTAATCTTTGGTACTTACATAACTATCCTCCTAGCAGTGAGAAAGTCACAAACAGCCCATCAGAGATGCTTATCTGTTTCGCCCACACACAGAAGAGGAAGGGGGGGGGAAATCTGCCATCGTAAATGGCCTTATTTGACACTGGAAAAGCAGCCATCTTGACTGACACACAGAGAGGGGACACACAATGGATCCTTTATATAAGCATATATAAGGAGCAGAACTGCCAAGTTTATGCTAAGGCAGATGATCTAAGAATCCGTTATATCAAACAGATTGTGTGTGTGTGTGTGTGTGTGTGTGTATGTACAATGTATTTACCCGGATACTGATTTATTTATTTATTTTGTACCACGTACATATTTTATTACTGAATTTTCCTTTTATCTCTTTTAGCCTGGACTTATATCCTGTACAAATGAAGGCAAATATACGTGCCCTGGGATTTTTTTGAGGGGGGCTTTAATGGTCTCTGAGCTTGCCTGTTTTCTTGCAGATGTTTTATTACCCGAACATCAAGATTACTGGTACATATTTGCTAGCCCTGATGATGTTACCTAGTTGGGTCATGAAACGTCTGCAAGAAACTAAGCAAACTCAGGGAGTACCAAGGACTCCTCATGTCAACTCTGAGCTACAGGTATTCTCCTTTATTGGCAGATATTTTTAAAAAATATACATATCTCTCCATGACTCCATTACCACAGTAACAGACTATCATGTTTACCGATCAGATCGTAAAATCCATAGAGGAGGTGGTGTTGCTATCTTCTACAAAAAGTCCCTACATCTAAAAAACATCCAAGTTACCCAGGAGCTTGCTCTTCCTGAGACCATCGTCTGTGAACTGTCCTTAAATATCACATTTCGGTTCTTACTATGTTACAGGGCCCATGATTATGACATTGAACATGCAAACAAGCTAAATACACTACTAACATGGGCAACATCCTCTCTACACACTTTTATCTTCCTTGGTGACTTCAATCTACCTCATATTAACTGGATCGTTAATGAATGTACAACTGAACCCACACACGCAACCTTCTACAATGCAGTAACAAATCTGGGACTAGAACAACTAGTAACCAACAACATTCAACTTAACAACTGCCTCGATCTCATCTTCTGCAATAATTTGAATTCAATTTATGGAATACAAATTAAAGAACCCTTTTCCAACAGTGACCACAACGTGATTGACTTTTGTCTCAACATACATCCACACAAAAATCATCACAACGATGGAATCCCCAATTATAACTTCAAAAAAGGCAACTATGATCTTATAAACAACAATCTCTCATCCCTTGATTGACAATTTCTATTCTCTGGATGCAATACTGTAGAAGACCATTAGAACATATTTTTACTTGAAGTCAAAAGAGTCATCGAACTATATGTACCATTAACAACTCCCAAAACCAGAATAAAACGAGTTACCCATGACAATAAGGAAACTTCAATCCAAAAAGAAATCACTTTGGTGGAAAAACAAATCTGGTCACGTTGCCAACTTCAAAAGCCGATACAAAAATTTATGCCACCAGATAAAAACTGAATGCACCAATTATCACATTAAACAAGAGGAAAACCTTCTACGCACCAATTCCACCTGCGCTTTCTACAATTTTGTAAACAACAAACTAAAAGACTCAAGGTCCATCCCACCCCTGAAAGGACCTAATGGTAAAGACTGCAACATTCTTTGGCTCAGTATTTGCAAACAGCAATGGATCATGCCCAGTATTTCCTAGTCGAACAACAGACAACTACAATGATCTAATACATATTAATTTTACAGAAGACAATGTTGAAAAAGCACTATGCAATCCAAAACCATCTCTATCTATTGGACTGGATGGAATATGTGCCTACTTCTTAAAAACGCTATCCACTGCCATAGCCGAACCTCTAAGCATAATCTTTGAAAAATCTTTCAGGACCAGCTCCTTGCCTAACCTATGGTCACAAGCCATGGCCTAATTGAAAATTACAGTCCAATCTCCTTATGCTGCGTCACCTGTAAAGTCATGGAATCAATTATTAACCAATCCATTATCCTCCACTTAGAGACAAACAACCTACTCTCTAATAAACAATTTCATTTCAGAAAAAAACTATCCTGCAATCTGCAACTCTTGCACTGCAAAAACATATGGACTACACAACTCGATCAGGGCAAAACAATAGACGCAATCTACATAGACTTCTGTAAAGCCTTTGATTCAGTGGTACATGACAAACTACTCCTAAAATTAAAATCTTATGGTATCTCTGGACAACTGCATAATTGGATAGAAGCATTTCTGTCAAACAGACAACAAATGGTCAAAATTGGGAGTGTCCTATCAAATTCTGTACCTGTCAATAGTGGTGTCCCCCAAGGCAGTGTTTTAGGACCAACTCTCTTCACAGTCTACATAAATGACCTCTGTGATCATATCAAGAGCAACTGCGTTCTCTTCACTGATGATGTACAGCTATTCAACACCACAGAAAATACTACTACCTTTCAAAAAGACCTTGACTATGTATCAGGATGGTCAAACAAATGGCAACTTCAAATCTCAACAAATAAATGCTCTGTCCTACATATTGGCAAAAAAAGTCAGAAAATAAAATACAGGCTGAATAGTCAAGACCTTGTTGATGATCCAAACTCCGCCAAGGACCTTGGAATACTCATCTCAAATGACCTAAGTACTGGAGCCCACTGTAACTACATAGCCAAAAAGGCATTAAGAGTTGTTAACCTAATCTTACATAGCTTTTTCTCTGGTAATATTACACTAATAATTAGAACGTACAAAACATTTGCTAGACCAATATTCAAATACAGCTCATCAGTCTGGAACCCACATTACGTATCTGATATTAACACTGTTGAGAAAGTCCAGAAATATTTCACAAAAAGAGTTCTCCACTCCTCTACTCGTTGCAGAATATCTTTATGCCACCAGACTCAAAATTCTAGACCTAGAAAACCTTCGGTCTGATCTAAGTATGGTATATAAAATCATACATTGCAATGACTTACCTGTCAATGAATACTTCAGCTTCAACCATAACAACACAAGAGCAAATAATAGAGGCAAACTCAAGGTTGATCGCACCAAACTTGATTGCAGGAAATACAACTTCAGCAACAGAGTGGTCAATGCCTGGAAGACTCTACCTGACTCTGTGGTTTCTTCCCCAAACCCCAAAAACTTTAACCTTAGACTGTCTACTACTCACCTCACCCCTTTCCTAAGAGGTCTGTAGGGGGTGTGCATAAGCGCACCAATGTGCCTACCCTCCCTGTCCTATTGTTTCTTTTATATTTTTTTATTTTTCTTATATGTATCCGTGTATTCATAACTATGTTTTTACTTATACCTATTATCTTGTAAGCAACTGACAAAAATAAATAAACAAATAAATAAAATAATAAAATAATCTTGAGAGGTTGTTGAAACATCTGGATGGTATAACAGTGGTTGTTGTTTTTTTTTAAATTTGTTTTAAATAAAAACCCCTGAAGAACAACAGCAGCATGATCCTGACTGAACCTTTCCCAAGGGCTGAGGGAAGAGTATTTGTTTCCGACCAGCTTTCAACACACATCGCATCAAATTAGATTGACGATACGAGGGGAGAGACTGACAGGCTTCGCAGGATTTTAATCCTCAGGTACGCCAACTCCCCCCTGCTGCTTTTTTACAGACAGAATTTTAATGAGCCCCAAGTCCAGAGGGTGTGCAAAGGACGTCCAGCAGAAACCCAACAACTTCACTCCAGGACTTATTTATTAAATTTGAATGGGGAAGTGAGCTGGGGAGGTGAGATCCCATGTGAACTGAAAGGGAGGCTTGCTCTCAAGAATAACTGTGCTGCCGAGTGGAGTTGTTTACACCCTGTCAAGGCCAACCCGCCTCGGACTCCAGATGGGCAAAATACCTGAAGATGAGCTTCACACAACATTATACTGGGCATCGTTTGGACCCTCAGCACTGGACCCTCTGGGGGGGGGAGGGGTTTGGGGAAACTTTCAATCTGTAACTTTCACGCCTTTTGAATCAGATCTTGCCTTGCCTGCGCTGCAATCATTTCCAACTCAGTCAGAGCACCTCTTCTCTATCCCGTTGGAGTTGGGGAATTTTCTTCCTTGGGCAGACCTGACACCACAGTTGTTAAGTGAATAAACTGCAGTTGTCAAGTGAGTAACACAGTTGTTAAGTGGATCTGGCTTCCCCACTGACTTTGCTGGTCAGAAGATCGCAAAGATCGATCACATGACCCTGGGATACGGTCGCCATCATAAATACATGTTGGTTGCCAAGCTACAATGGGCGTGAGCCACTTTTTTCACTGCCGTTGCAAATTTCAACAGTCACTAAATGAATGGCTGTAAATTGAGAACTACCTGTATCCCATAACTGTTGGCAGAAACATACGATCTGGGTCTTCCTTTTGGGGTGGTGTTTTGAAATTACAGGCGTTCTCTGTTGAAATTACAGTAAGCAAAAATCTGGGGCTCAGTTGTGTTCAGTGAGGACGACCTGCATAATTTCTCCCTTACTTCTTTGCTGCTTTTTTATGACTTATAAAACTAGGTAGATCCCCAACCTCCTAGCTCTTTCCCTCCTGTCCTTGCCACTTCAAACCCTTATGACACATATTTAACCTCTTAAAAACAAGGAGCATTAAACCAACGCCTGTTAAATCAAAGGCAAACTCTACAATACATGAAGCACGGCCAAAGTAAATATTTATTTAAAAATGGGACAAGGGATATGTTGGCCAGGTGACAGCAGGGCCTGCTTCAGTTAGACTGTCTCTCAAGCTATTACGAACTGATTTTCAGGAGCAGTATTTAAAATTAGTATGTGATACGATATTAATACAGTGATATGATTTAATACATTGCATTTTTTAAAACAAATTAATACAGCATTACCAAAATTAGCATCATTAAAAAGAGACTGATACCAAGGCAGAATAATGATACTTTTGAGAGGGGGGAAAAAGGAATGCAGTATTAAACAGAAAGTGGATAATCGTCAGGAATTACCTCAGAGAAGCATTTTTTTAGACATTCAGGGACTTTTCCATCAATTATGAGAAGCATCCTCTCCATCTCTTCACGGGCAACATGGCTCCCAGATTCATTGGAAAATAGGCTGAAAATATCTAAGAGAGAAGACAAAGCAATGTACAACAGAGCAAAATAAGTATTTCTGTGCAAGTCAGAAATCGTGATCGAGCTGGTGATGTCCATTATTTCACATCGTTTTAAGAAACAGGAATGGTTATACTCCTAAAATCATTTTTTTACAAAACATCTATACAATTGTTCTTAAAATCATCCGATATTTCCACTGCAAAGGGCATGGGTCTTTATGTAAAATAAGTATCACGAGCAATGTCTAGATCAGGGGTGTCCAACCTTGACAACTTTAAGACTTGTGGACTTCAACTCCCAGAATTCTTCAGCCAGCTTTGCTGGCTGAGGAATTCTGGGAGTTGAAGTCCACAAGTCTTAAAGTTGCCAAGGTTGGACATCCCTGGTCTAGATCTTTCGGTTTCTTTGATCTGCCCCTCTTCATCCTACCCCACAGGTCCCTCCTCCCCCTCTCCTTTACTCAGGACAGCCTGGCATCTAGCTAAGCAGTGCTGGAGCAGTTGGGATGGCAGGTTTGACCAGGATTCACTTTGGTGTCAGAAGTCTAAGGTGGTGATGCTTTTCAACCAGACTCTAAACTGAAATTAAGAATAGGAATAAGACTAGGGAATAGGGAATAGAGAATAGGAATATAGAATAAGAAGAATGGAATGAAGTGGAGTGGAATAAGAATAGAATGGAATGGAATGGAATGGAGTGGAATGGAATGGAATAGAATAGGAATAGAATAGAATAGAATAGAATAGAATAGAATAGAATAGAATAGAATAGGAAGGACCCTGGAGGTCTTCTAGTCCAACCCACCACGAAGACAGGAAACCCTATACCTTTTCAGGCAAATTCAGCTACACAATTGTGAAAATTCCAGCTGAGCTGGGCCACCCATCTCCCTGTGCCTTCTCTCTCTTCCAAACATGACTGATACTTATCCCAAAAGTGCTTTTTTCAAAAGTCAACTGGACTTCCTTGGGTTTTTTTTTTTTCCCCCTTTGAAAACATTTCCCTTCTCATCTAAAAAGCTGCTTTGGTTCTTCTTTTCTCAGTTCTTCTTCAGTTCGGAACTGAGGAAGCTTCTCGGATGAGAAGGGGAAATGTTTTCACAGGAAAAAATGCAAGAAAATCCAGCTGCCTTTTGGGAAAAGCCACCATGGGACAGCCATGAGCTGCTTGAGCAATAACTTCATACTTACATTTGGCTTTCTCTTCATCTCGGCCCCTTGTCAGCAGGACTAAGCCTACTATCAGGTTATTGAAATGTAGACCTTTCGATGTGCCACCAAAAGAACAGTATATGACCTGAAAGGAAATAGGGAGAAAAATGTCAAACTGGGTGATCAGAAGAGGAAATTCTCTGGGCCCTCCTGTACCTCCGGCTGCGGAGAAGCGAAGAGAGTTTAGAAGTCATTATGCCAAATCTATTGTTTACGGTTTTAAAGTGGGGGGGGGATTTGCAAATCAAGATGACTCCATTTCAAACCAGGGCCAACAGTCATGAACTCACCAGGTGGGCTTCGTCAAAGAGCTTCTTCCTCTTTGTAATTTGGGTGAGCGATGATGAGCTCATAACTTCATAAATGCACGCGAAGCATTTTGTATATTCAAAAGTGTTAGGCCAGCGTTAACTTTGATGAGCGACTGGCCCCAAGTTCAGTGGCCTCTGGTGCTCAGGAAGGTGCTGTCTACTTTGAAACGCATCTAGGCTGCTGCAGCCATCTTTTTGTTTCTCAGCTTGCCACAGTGTGTGTGTGTGTGTGTGTGTGTGTGTGTGTGCGTGTTTGTGTAGAGCAAGGTGTCAAACTCAAGGTCCACGGGCCAGATCCGGCCCGTGGGATGCTTCAATCTGGCCCGTGGGCCCACCCCTGGAAACAGTGAAGGACTAGCTTGCGGTGGCTCTGCCAGCAAAAATGGAGCCCAAGCGGGCCGCGCACAGCCTCCCAGAGCTCCGTTTTTGCTGGCAGAGGGCCTCAGGAGGCCATCGCGGGCCGAAAACGGAGCCTCAATTAGTGATATTGAGCTGGCCACACCTCCCCTGGCCACGCCCTCCCCCCCAGGTCAAACACAACCCATCCATGTATTCATAACTATGTTTTTACTTATACCTATTATCTTGTAAGCAATTGACAAAATAAATAAATAAATAAATAACCCCGGTGTGGCCCTCAATGTAATCGAGCTTGACACCCCTGGTGTAGAGGCTTGGAGTGTCAGACCAGACAATAACAACAGTTGGGAACCCAGGTCTTCTCAACAGGGGCTGTTTGGAGACTACAGAAGGAGTTGTCGGGGCGGATGGATGCCAGGACACCTGATTGGACAATGTGACCTGTGACAAAGAGGGAGGGGAACATCCAATTCTTTCAATTTGACAAAAACCGCGGGACATATTTAGAGTTGGTTGTGCTTTCAGGCGTTCCAAAAATGATGTACTGAATAAAACAGTTGAGAAATCTGATCGTCTCGGAGTGCTGACTTGGTTGGGTTCATCAGTCGTAACCTGGGCAGGTGTTTTTTACGGCTATGCGCACCTATGCGGAGGACCCAGCATCCACCCTAGACCCGATACAGGTAGTCCTTGGCTTACAACAATTGAGCCCAAAATCTATGTGGCTAAGGGAGACAGTTGTTAAGTCAATTTTGCCCAACTTTACCACTCTTCTGGCCACAGTTAAGTGAATCAATTAGTCAGTCACACGTGTCAGAAGGTTGCAAAAGGGGAATCACGTGACCCCAGGGCACTGCAAATCGTCATAAATGTGAGTCAGACGGCAAGTGGTTTGAATTTTGACCATGTGACCATGGGGATGTGGGTGATAAATGGTTGCAAGTCACTTTTTTTTTCAGTGCCACTGTAACTTTGAACGGTCACTAAGCGTACTGTTGTAAGTCAAGGACTAGCTATGTTTTACAGCCCTTAGGCCACATCCAGGCTTTTGGCTGTCCCTCTCTGGCCCATGTGAGTCAATTGGAAACTAGAAATCAAATCGATTTTGGGTTTTGCTGATTAATAGGTTTTCCCAAAGGTGCTTTTTCGGGAGGCAACTGAACTTTCTTGTTTTTTCTTCAAGGACATTTGTTCAGAAGTCCTTTAGCTTTTAGCTATGCACTTTGGGACGAACACCCTTTGAATGTTCTGGAGGTATGAATGGATTTCCACAAAAATTGCAGATTACAGGAACCATTAGCACTACTCAGGTGTCCCTGAGGACACATATAAACCTCCAAGTGCTTCAACAACCCTCTAAAATAGAGGTTTCCAAACTTGGCAACTTTAAGACTTGTGGACTTCAACTTCCAGAATTCTCCAGCCAGCAGAGCTACTTGGATGAGAAGCGAAATGTCTTCAAAAGAAAAAACAAGAAAGTCCAATGGCCTCCTGAAAAAAAAGCACCTTTGGGACAACCATCACCTGGATGACTGAGAATCATTACAGAGGATTAATAGGTTTGTTATTATAGAAATTATGTAAAAATAAAAAGTTGAGGTTTGATGCTATTATCTTATTCGACGGCACCAAAGGGAGGTCAACACCTTTTCTTTCTTTGTCCCCTTTGCCCTACACCAGGGTGTCCAACCTTGGCAACTTTAAGACTTGTGGACTTCAACTCCCAGAATTCCTCAGCCAGCTTTGCTGGCTGAGGAATTCTGGGAGTTGAAGTCCACAAGTCTTAAAGTTGCCAAGGTTGGACACCCCTGCCCTACACTATTCCCTTCCCTTTTTCCTCCCTTGTTTTCCTTCTATTTTCTTTTGTATTTTTGTATTGTATATTATAAACTAATAAACAAAACCTTTTTTTAAAAAAAGAGGGAAATTAGAAATCGAATGTAAATAAGTACGCCGTGGGAGTGGATGGAAGGAGAAGCCAAGTCCGGTCCAGCTCGGCACATTTGCCACATGCTCCTTCGGTCAGCTGGAAGCTGCAGGAGGATGAGGAGAAAAGGTCATTTCTGTCCTGGGCAGCACTTGTCCCTTGTCTGGCGCAGCCTGAGGAGGCAGCGGTCATGGCGTGAGGGGACCTGGGCTCAGCCACCCACTGCCACCACAGTTGAAGTGCGGCCTTCCAGGTGGAATGGACCTGGGAGATATTGGTTTGGCCCCTCAGTTTTTTCTCTCTCTCTCTGTCTCTGTCTCTGTCTCTCTCTGTCTCTCTCTCTCTCTTAATAAATTTATTTTATTTTATGCAAACAATCCCTCTTCTGTTTAAACAGTGCGTCGTTTGGGTACAAATATCTTGTGCAATAACAATTACAATGAACACATGCTCATTAGTATAATATCAGTACTCTATTCTTACTTTATATTACTAACGCATAAGATACCTAATTATTATAACAATCCCCTTCTTAGCATATTTAATTCTTATTCACGTTTTTTGCTCGTCTTCTTTAATTTCTAGTTTCCGTTTTTATTCTCCAGCCATTGATAAAATAATTCCCGTGTCATATAATATTCCGTTTGTTCCTTTTCTTTAATTGCAAGGGTTAACCTATTCATTTCTGCACGTTCTAATATTTTGACATTCTCATCTGTCGGAATCTTTTCACTTTTCCAGTTTTGTTCCTCTCCGTTTCTCATGTGGCCCTTTGAGAAAATTAATTGCCCGTTCTTGATCCCTTCTTAGCCCACAAGCACGGTACCTGGAGGATCCAATCTGGGTCGGTCACCGGGGTCAGAGGTATAGTCTTCCGAGATTCCGAGCCTACCCTCAGGGGATGTCTCTCTTCTACCAGAATATGTGCTTTGGGCTTTTCTATGCGTCGTATTTGTGTGGTGCCTGTTTTAGTAGCTGAACAGCTAAAAAGCTATACAGGCACCATATAAATGCCACACAAGAGAATAGCCCAAAGCACACACTCTTACTAGAGAGAAGTTCCCTGAGGATGGGCTCCAGAATGATTCCGAAAGCTCAGAAGACTGGGAAGCTGCCTCCCACCCACATCCCCAGAAGAATGAAACATTTGGGAAACATTAAAAAAAGGCTGAATGTTACATTTCCCCTAAAGGAGAAATGTAAAAATAATCTTAAGGGAGGCAGAAACCAGCCCTAGTTTTCCTGCCCCGAGCAGAAACTGAGGAGGCCAGCTTTTAGAAATGCAGATTGGGTAATCCATTCAGAAAGACCGGGTCAAGTCAGAAACTCAGATAAGCAACAAACAAAAGGTTGGCAAAATTAGTTCAGACAGACACCTAGGATTTGCATTTCCTCTTTTGCCTATAGAGCCAGCTATGACCCCTACATGACTCCCAGAGGAATCCAGAAGGTATAAAAATCCACCCACTCTAAACTCCATTTTGTCAGCTATCTCAGAATCATATGTGGTTGGTGGTTCTGCTTCATCAGTTAAGAGAACCTTTCTTTCCAATAAGCCTCCAGCCTCCATTTTATTTCCAGTGCCTTTCTCCCAGCTTGGAACTGAACCCAGATGGATTTTTCTCCCAACAAGACTGACTGACCCAGATTGGATCCTGCAACATTATCCTGGGACGCCTTTGCATCCCTAAGCCTCTTTTACTCGTTTATTCTGATCACACATGTATCATATCACTTATTAGTTCCTGTCCAGGTTGAAGTGCAAAGTGATTATTTATAGGCTCCAGCAGTCATGTGAGAAGTCACCCTGGAACAAACCACCCTTCGCTTTTAAAATAAAAATAACGTAGCCTGTCCTGTAGCTCCAACCACAAGCCTTAGCAATGACATGATGGGCCAATTCCGAAGCACAGAAGCAACTGGGAAAACGTGACCATCCTAGACCAGGCCAAATCCCAAAACACCAAGGAATTTCTAGAAGCCTGGCACTCTGACCGATCAGCCTTCCATAGACACATAGACATGAACAACATGTTAGTTAGGCTCAAGAGCCCGATGGATCTTGACAGAATAGAACACTGGGCCGTATCTAACAAAATGAAATTCAGTGTAGAGAAAAGTAAAGTCCTACACTTAGGCAAGAAAAATCAAAAGTACACATATAGACTGGGTGAAACCAGGCTCAATAGCAGTAACTGGGAGAGGGATCTTGGAGTCTTAGTGGACAACCAGCTAAATATGAGCCAGCAGTGTGCAGCAGCCGCCAAAAAAACTAATGCAATCCTAAGTTGTATTAACAGAAGGATACAGTCAAAATCAAGGGAAGTACTAATACCACTCTATAAAGCCTTAGTAAGACCACACCTAGAGTACTGCATCCAGTTTTGTTCACCACATTATAAAAAAGATGTTGAGACGCTAGAAAAAGTGCAGAGAAGAGCAACCAGGATGATTAGGGGACTGGAGGCTAAAACATACAACGAACGGTTGCAGGAACTGGGCTTGGCTAGTCTGGTGAAGAGAAGGACCAGGGGAGACAGGAGAGCATCTTCCAATATTTGAGGGGCTGCCACAGAGAGGAAGGGGTCAAGCTATTTTCTAAAGAACCTGTAGGCCAGACAAGGAATAATGGATGGAAACTGAACAAGAAGAGATTTAACTTGGAAACAAGGAGAAACTTTCTGACAGTGAGAACAATCAACCAATGGAACAGCTTGCCCTTGGATGTTGTGGGAGCGCCATCACTTGAGACCTTCAAGAAGAGATTGGGCTGCCATTTGTCAGAAATGGTATAGGACGGGGGGTTGGACTAGATGACCTATAAGGTCCCTTCCAACTCTGATTATCTGTTCTCTGTTAACAACTATAGACTATTCAAAAGAGACAATCAACCTGCCCAAAAGAGAACAAAAAGATTCCATCAATAATCAGCACCCAGATCAGCCTATCTTAACTCCAAGGTCAACTTCAGACCAACAATCAAGTAAGCAATACCCTAATCAAGAAACTGCCAAAAAGCCATCAGTAAACAGCCCAACCAAAGAATCTCATAAGACTACCCCCACACAGATAGGCAAGTCACCAGAATATAAACTGACAGCAAACAGCACTCCTTACTAGCACTGGTGATGTTACCTAGTTGGGTAATGAAATGTCTGCAAGAAAACAAGCAAGCTGTCAGGATTCCAGCGGTCGCCCTAATTAAATCATGAGCCTTGACGAAAACTGTAAAAACCTTCAAAGAATTCATTAGGAGCAACATACCGGCATGACCTGTAAGAAGCCGATTCTGGTAAAACATTCCTGCACTTGTTTCCAAGTTACCACAAGCTCAGAGAACACTATGGACCCCTCCTTTCAACCCTGAGCTACAAATATTCCCTTTTTTGGCGCTCCATCATGGCTAGTACTGATATCCACCTATATACAGAGGGTTCTCCACGTATGCACATCAGTTGAGCAACTATTTAAAGTTACAAATGGCACTGAAAAAAGTGACATAGGCGTTTTTCACACTTAAGACCGTTGGAGCATCCGCATGGTCACGTGATCAAAATTCAGAGGTTTGGCGACTCATGTTTATGACGGTTGAAGTGTCTGGGGTCATGTGATCACTTTTGAGACCTTCTGACCAGCGAAGACATTGGGGGAGCCCAATTCACTGAGTAACTTCAAGACTGCAGGGATTCACTTTATCAACTGTGGCAAGAAAGGTCGTAACACAGGGCAAAATTCACTCAAAAAGTATCTCACTTAGTAACAGAAATTTTGAGCTCAATCGTAGATGTAAGTCGAGGACTACGTGCATGTATATCCACCCATATAGAGACAGTTCTTGACTTAAGCCATTCATTTAGTGACCTTAAAAACTTACAACAGCACTGAAAAGAAGTGACTTTATGACTAGCCCTCGTATTTATGACCACTGTGGTATCCCCACGGCCATATGATCAAAAACTGGGCACTCAATACCAGCAATTGTTCAACAATTGTGTAGCTCCCTTAACAACTGCAATGATTGGCTCAACCATTGCCCAGAGCCATTGAACAAGAGGCGGGCAGCAAATATATTTCATGAATGAATAAATCATGGCAAAAGTCATAAAACTGAGCACCATTCACTTAACTACTGCCTTGCTTAGCAACAGACGTTCCCACTTCTGTTATTCTGTTATTTTTACATTTATTTATTCATTTACATATTGATTTATATATTTATTTCTATCCCATCTTTTATTATTTTCACAAATAGCTCAAGGCGGCAAGAACTCAAGGCGGTGTATATTTAACACACATTCCTCCTACTATTTTTTCCACAACAACCCTGTGAGGTGGATTGGACTGAGAGAGAGGGATTGGTCCAAAGTCACCCGGTTGGCTTTCAGGGCTAAGGCAGGACCAGAACTCACCATCCCCTGGTGATTGGCCCAGAATCACCCAACCAGCTTTCATGCCTAAGGCGGGACTAGAACTCACTGTCTCCTGGTGATTGGCTCAAAGTTATCTAGTTGGCTTTCAGGGCTCATGTGGTAAGATGTTGGGCTTGTGCACTGCTGAGGTCGGCAGCTCAGTGGTTCGATTCCCGTGAGCAAATAAATCTCACAGGGACTAAGAAAGGATCCTCCCCCAAATGCCTACCATATCTGTAGAGATTACACCACCTGAAAAAATTCCTTTCACACAGGCAGGCAGCCACCTCGGTGCTCCCTGGCTAGCACATGCCACACACTAAATAAATCAATCAGGGCTATGGCCGGATTAGAATTCTCCTGGTGATTGGTCCAAAGTCACCCGGTTGGCTTTCATATTAAGGAGGAACTAGAACTTTCCATCTCCCTCTTTAACTAGACCAAACTAGGCAAAATCACCAGATCACACTTACTTAAATTATTCATAACCTAATAATTTACTGTTTCTTGAAATATAATGAAATACGTGACATTTATTTATTCAAAATACAGGTTAACAAGATAGTTTTGTAAATGTATTATTAGTATATATAGTATGTACTTGAATAGTAATTGCAGTAGAGCACTATATAAAGAATTGTAACTATTTACAGCTAAAGTGATATATTGTACCTTTTATATATTTTTTCACTTGTTTTTAATCAACACGTTCTGTGTGGGCTTTTTTTTTCTTCCTTTTTTTTGACAATGAAGGAATTTTATCTGTGTGAGGCATGGTTCGGTTTCTCTGTCATTACAAAGGCAAAAAAAGTACTATTTTTAAATACTTTTCTGAGTAGATTTATTTATTTGGTTTGTCAATTGCTTACAAGATAATAGGTATAAGTAAAAACATAGTTATGAATACATGGATAGATATAAGAAAAATAAAAGAAACAATAAGGACAGGGACGGTAGGCACGTTGGTGCATTTTTGCATGCCCCTACAGACCTCTTAGAAAAGGGGTGAGGTGAATAGTAGACAGTCTAAGGTTAAAGTTTTTGGGGTCTGGGGAAGAAACCACAGAGTCAGATAGAGTATTCCAGACATGGACCACTCTGTTCCTGAAGTCGCATTTCTTGCAATCAAGTTTGGTGCAATTAACCTTGAGTTTGTATCTATTGTTTGCTCTTGTATTGTTAAGGTTGAAGCTGAAGTATTCATTGACATGTAGGACACTGCAATGTACGATTTTATATAACTATACTTAGATCGGACCGAAGTCAGCGTAGTTCTACGAAGCAACGAATAGAGGAGTAAAGAACTCTTCTTGTGAAATATTTCTGGATTTTCTCAACTGTGTTAATATCAGATACATAATGTGGGTTCCAGACTGATGAGCTTATTATTCATAACCTTGGTCTAGCAAATGTTTTGTATGCTCTAGTAGTTAGTAGTGTAATATTACCAAAGAAAAAGCTACGTAAGATTAGGTTAACAACTCTTAATGCCTTTTTGGCTATGTAGTTACAGTGGGGTCTAGCACTTAGGTCATTAGAGATGACAACTCCAAGGTCCTTGACAGAGTTTGGATCATCAACAAAGTCTTGACTATTCAGCCTGTATTTTATTTTCTGATTTTTTCTGCCAACATGTAGGACAGAGCATTTATTTGTTGAGATTTGAAGTTGCCATTTGTTTGACCATCCTGATACATAGTCAAGGTCTTTTTGAAGGGTAGTAGTATTTTCTGTGGTGTTGAATAGCTTTACATCATCAGTGAAGAGAACGCAGTTGCTCTTGATATGATCACAGAGGTCATTTATGTAGAGTATGAAGAGAGTTGGTCCTAAAATACTGCCTTGGGGGACACCACTATTGACAGGTAGAGAATTTGATAGGACACTCCCAATTTTGACCATTTGTTGTCTGTTTGACAGGAATGCTTCTATCCAGTTATGCGAGTGTCCAGAGATACCATAAGATTTTAGTTTTAGTAGTTTTCAGAGATGGGTTTCCACGTTGATACATTGTGCAAAATAAAGTGTCCAAAGGACTGCAAATACAGGTAGTCCTCAACTTACAACCACTTGTTTAGTGACTGTTCAAAGTGACAATGGCACTGAAAAATGTGATGATTTATGATCAGTACTTGCACTTATGACCATCACAGTGTATTCATAGCAGTATTTCAGTATTTAAGGGGCTGCCACAAAGAAGATGGGGGTCACATTATTTTTCAAAGTACCAGAAGGCAAGACAAGAAAGAATGGATGGAAACTAATCAAGGAGAGAAACAATCTGGAATTAAGGAGAAACTTCCTAACAATGAGGACAATTAACCAATGGAACGGCTTGCCACCAGAAATCAAACAAAGAGGATTAGGGGACTGGAGGCTAAAACATAGACTGTTGCTGAACGGTTGCTGAAATTGGGTATGTCTAGTTTGAGGAAAAGAAGGACCGAGGGGTGACATGATAGCAGTCTTCCAATATCTCAGGGGCTCCCCCAAAGAAGAAGGAGTCAAGCTATTCTCCAAAGCACCAGAAGGCAGGAAAAGAAGCAACGGATGGAAACTAATCAAGGACAGAAGCAACCTGGGACTAAGGAGAAATTTCCTGACAGTGAGAACAATTAACCAGTGGGATGATTTGCCCCCAAAAGTTGTAAATGCTCCAACACTGGAGGTTTTTAAGAAGAGACTGGACAGTCACTTGTCTGAAATGGTATAGGGTCTCTTGCTTGAGCAGGGGGTTGGACTAGAAGACCTCCAAGGTCCCTTCCAGCTCTGTTCTGATTGATTGAAAGAGAGGTGCAATTTAGAACGGAGGAGAAATTTCCTGACAGTGAAACAATCAACCAATGGAACACCTTGCCTCCAGAATTTGTGGGTGCTTCAACACTGGAAGTCACTTGACTGTAATGTTATGGGGCAGGGGTGTCAAACTGTCAAATTGTCGTCCTGTGACATATTGTAATTCGTCCCCCCCTTCGCTAAACCAGGGGTGGGAGTGGCCAGCGCATGACGCATCTGGCCTGTGGGCCGTAAGTTTGACACCCCTGGTATAGGGTCTGCTACTTGAGCAGGGGGCTGGACTAGAAGAGGTCCCTTCCAGCTCTATTCTGATTGAAATTATTGGTCAAATCATGGGATCAAAATCCAGGCACTTGGCAACTGGAAGGTATTTACGACAGTTGCAAAGTCCCAGGGTCACAAGATCATCATTTCCGACCTTCCCAGTCAGGTTCTGACAAGCAAAGTCAATGGGGGAATTCTCTTAACAACCGCATAATTCATTTAACAATTGTGTCAGTGTATAAGTAATTATGAGCTAGAATAGACATGGCAACAGGTCAGCCAATGGGGACCGTTTGAATAGACATGGCAACAGGTCAGCCAATGGGGACTGTGTAAATAGACATGGCAATAGGTCAGCCAATGGGGACTGTGTGAATAGACATGGCAACAGGTCAGCCAATGGGGACTGTGTAGATAGATAGACATGGCAATAGGTCAGCCAATGGGGACTGTGTGAATAGACATGGCAACAGGTCAGCCAATGGGGACTGTGTAAATAGACATGGCAATAGGTCAGCCAATGGGGACTGTGTGAATAGACATGGCAATAGGTCAGCCAATGGGGACTGTGTGGATAGACATGGCAACAGGTCAGTCAATGGGGACTGTGTGGATAGACATGGCAACAGGTCAGTCAATGGGGACCGTTTGAATAGACATGGCAACAGGTCAGCCAGTGGGGACTGTGTAAATAGACATGGCAATAGGTCAGCCAATGGGGGCTATGTTGATAGACATGGCAACAAGTCAGCCAATGGGGACTGGCTGGATAGACATGGCAACAGGTCAGCCAATGGGGCTATGTGGATAGACATGGCAACAGCTGGATAGTGGCAGTCCATGGGGATGGGACATGGCAACAGGTCAGCCAATGGGGCTATGTGATAGACATGGCAACAGGTCAGTCAATGGGGATGGATAGGGAGGTCCAATGGGGACTGTGTGGATAGACATGGCAACAGGTCAGCCAATGGGGGCTATGTGGATAGACATGGCAACAGGTCAGCCAATGGGGACTGTGTGGATAGACATGGCAACAGGTCAGCCAATGGGGCTATGTGAATAGACTGGCAACAGGTCAGTCAATGGGGACTGTGTGGATAGACATGGCAACAGGTCAGCAATGGGGACTGTGTGGATAGACATGGCAACAGGTCAGCCAATGGGGGCTATGTGGATAGACATGGCAACAGGTCAGCCAATGGGGACTGGCTGGATAGACATGGCAACAGGTCAGCCAATGGGGGCTATGTGGATAGACATGGCAACAGGTCAGTCAATGGGGACTGTGTGAATAGACATGGCAACAGGTCAGTCAATGGGGACTGTGTGGATAGACATGGCAACAGGTCAGTCAATGGGGACTGTGTGGATAGACATGGCAACAGGTCAGCCAATGGGGACTGTGTGGATAGACATGGCAACAGGTCAGCCAATGGGGACTGTGTGGATAGACATGGCAACGGGTCAGCCAACTGGGACTGTTTGGAAACTGAAACATATTATTTGTTTGTATGGGGCCATAAGAGACAGTTTGGAGTCTGGGCGTGGCTTTGACTTGCCGGACTATATATGAAAGTTGGTTTGATCTCTGTAACTCTTGCACTCTGTAATGACTTGCTTCTGTAAATGTTGCTTCTGTGTCCCTGATTTTGTATGCTGACTTCCGCTGTATGGTATTGTATATAAAGAAGTTTCTTATGTAAATGAATCCAGCAGAAATATTTACTTGCATGCTGGTTGGATGTGCTGCAAACTCTGACAAACTGCAGTGATTTGCTTAACAGCTGTAGCAAAAAAAGGTTGTAAAATGGGGCAAAACTCATGTAACAACAGCCTTACTTAGCAACCGAAATCTTGTGCTCAATTGTGGTCATCAAGTTGAAGACGACCTGTAATAAGACAGGGGTGTCAAACTTGCATCGTCACGGTGTCATCACGTGATGTAATGTAACTTTTGTCCCCTTCGCTAAACCAGGCGTGGGTGTGGCCAGTGCGTGACACATCTGACCCGTGGGCCTTGAGTTTGACACCGCTGATCTAGATGCTTTGAATGAAGGAGAGTTCAGGTTAATTCTGTCAACTCATAAAATATTTCTGTGGTTTTTTTAGAGTTGCCAAAAGAAAGGGAGGAGGGGGAAAGGGGTCTGAAAGAGCAGTGCGGCAGCTTGGAAATTGAAAGTGCATTCCATAAATAGTTTTCAAAGATAGTAACGAGATGACTGAAGTTTCTGCCACGCAAATATCTAACTGGAGAAACATGATTGATGACTCTTGTCTATGGATGTGTCTCATTGGAGAATATGAATTATGATACACCCAGGGGGTGGGGGGAGAAACCCAGGTCAAGGGTGACAATGTGTCTCAGAGTCTGCTACACCCAGGCAGTGCCGGACATGTTAACTCCCAATAAATCCTTTTGAAGTTTTGGATGTTTGACCCTAGACTCATAATTTAATTGGGGTAACTGCTGACAAATCCACTTAACAATCATGTTACTAACTTACCGTATTTTTTGGAGTATAAGATGCTCCAAAGTATAAGATGCACCTAGCTTTTGGGGAGGAAAACTAGAAAAAAAAATCTGCCTCTGCCTCCCAGCAATTTGCCTCCTTGCAGCGAACAGCCTGTTTCAGTTTCAGTTTCAGCACAGCCTGATTAGCACAAGCAACTGATTGTCCGTTGGATCGGCCTCCCGACAATCAGCGGTTTCAGGGATTGCCATTACCTATTGCCACCTCCACGCCCCCCATTTTTGGCCTCTGCATCCAGTTTTCAGCCTCTGTGTGCCCCCATTTCCGGCCCACTCCAGGCGGCGGGTATTGGAACGGGCAGAAAATGGGGCATGCAGAAGTCGAAAATGGGGCGCACGGAGGCGGCAATAAGCAATGGCAATCCCTGAAGCCTGAAACAGCTGATCGTCGGGAAGCCGATCCAACCAACAATCAGCTGCTTGTGCTAGTCAGGCTGTGCTGAAGCCGAAACTGAAACTAAAACAGGCTGTTTGCTGCAAGGAGGCAAATTGCTGGAAGGCAGAGGCCAAAGGGTGGGGGTCGGTGGGGGTTCAGCAACATTTGCTGTATAAGATGCATAGACATTCCCACCCACTTTGTGGGGTGGAAAAAGTGCATCGTATACTCCAAAAAATACAGTAACGACAGTCATTTCTTAAAACAATTGTGGCAGAAAAGGACGTATAATCTCCCATGACTCACTTAGAAATTTCAGTCCCAATTGTAGTTGTATATTGAGGACCACCTGTATAGATTAATTTCTCCTGTACAGGGAGTCCTCAACTTATGAGCACATCTGAGCCCAAAATTGATGCTACTGCTAGGTGAAACATTTGTTAAGTGATCTTTGCCCCATTTTTTGACCTTTCTTGCCACAGTGGTTAAGTGAATCGTTGCAGTTGTCTATGTAAAAACATGGTTGTTAAGGGAATCTTGGTTTCCCCCACTGACTTCACTTGTCGGAAGGTCGCAAAAGGTGGTCATGTGACTTTGGGAGGCCGCAACCTTCATAAATATGAACCAATTGCCCAGGATCTGAATTTTGATCATAGGGATGCTGCAATGGTAGTAAATGTGAAAAACAGTCGTAAGTCACTTTTTTCAGTGATGTTCTAACTTCAAACGGTCATTAAATGAACTGCTGTAAGTCAAGGACTGTCTGTATTCAGTCTTCTGAGGCTTAACTTCTTCTAAGGAACCTGCATAACAGATCTTTGCTACCGCCTTCAAGTTATCCCTACAATGGCGCTTTTTAAATTGCTAGGATTTCAAGGCTGCAAGCATACAGCTTTACCTGATTAGCATCTCTGCAGTACCATCAAAGCTTTGACTAATCCTTTGTGGAGAACTCCAGCTAAGGACCTTAATAGCAAGGCAACTACAGAGACACCTGGCTGATTGGATTAAGGGGGACTACAATGAATAGAAAACTTGGTCTTTAAAGCAGGGGATGTTTTCATTACTTTACAAGATTAATGCAGTTCAGCTCAGCTTTTTAACAAAGTTGAAAAATCAAAGCACTAGAGAGAGCAAAGAGATTTAAGCCTGGTTGGCTAGAGAAACATCACCCACCGTACAAAATAATCCTCTACGTTTATTTTGGCTCTAGGAACAGCCGTTGGGTTCCAAAGGATCTGTCAAATTTATTTCCCTCCGCTTTGAAAAAAGAAAAAAAGAAAAACCTGGCAAAATACCACAGCGAATGTAAATGACCTTCTTTCCTCGCCGAATTCAGCTTCTGGGTGGAAAGAATTTTGCTGGGTGGAAAGAATATTTTTGCAGATTGTCAGGGATGTCTGCACGTGTTATTTGTACCATGCTGCAATTTTTAAAAAGTCAGGATTTAGTTGTGATTCCCCTCCCCCCTCATTTCAGAACAGAAGTAGACTTCAAAATGAGGCTGAATGGGAAAAGCAACCCCCCCCCCCCCCCCCCCCCCCCACACTTTTTAGAGATAATATATTATTTGAGATACATAATACATATGTTAAAAGCCATTTAACGACTTACAGTATATATACTGTAAATGAAAAAAAAAAGCCAGGCTTCCTTACAAATGGCAATCTATACAGGGCTTGAATTAAGCCCATTTCCAAGACTGGTGACTTTGCAAATGAGATTTGCAGGTATAGAAGAAAAAGAAAAAAAACCCAACATCAGTCCTCTGGACTGACAAGGGAGTACAGGTAGTCCTTACGACCACAATTAAGCCCAAAATTTATGTTGCTAAGTGAGACAGTGGTTAAGTGAGTTTTACCCCATTTTGCGACCTTTTCTGCCATAGTCCTTAGGTGAATCACTGAAACTGTTAAATTAGTAACACCGTTGTTAAGTGAATCTGGCTTCCCCGTTGACTTTGCTTGTCAGAAGGTGGCAAAAGGGGATCACGTGATCATCAGGAAGCCAAGTTTAGGCATGATTGACAGATGGCTGCCTTGGCTTTAATGAACGAACGAATGAATGAACGAACGAATTCTTTATTGGCCAAGTATGATTAGACACATAAGGAATGGTGCATAGCAAAGATAACCAAAAACATAACCAAACACACCCAGAAAATGGGAGTCCATACAAGTAATCCTCAACTTACAACCAACCGTTCAAAGTGATTTATGACCTGTCCTCACTGTTATGACCATTGCAGCATCCTCATGGTTATTCGATCAAAATTTGGCATCTGTCATGTATTTATAACAACCTCCCTAGCCAGCATTCGTCAAGCAAAGTCGAAGTAAGCCACATTTGCTTAATGTCATTCAATTACCTGCTGTGATTCGCTTAACAAGCATGACAAAGAAAGGTTGTAAAATCAGGTGAGACTCATTTAACAACTGCCTGGTTTAGCAATGGGACTTTTGATCCCAACTGTGGTTGTAAGTTGAGGATTACAGAGCCATGGTAGCGCAGTGGCGAGAACGTGGTATTGCAGGGCTAATGCCCTATTCACTCCAGGAGTTCAATTCTGACCGGCTCACGGTTGACTCAGCATTCCGTCCATCCGAGATCGGTAAAATGAGGACCCAGATTGTTGCGGGAAAGATGCTGACTGTATAAGCTGCTTACAGAGGGCTGTAAAGCACTGTAAAGTGGTAAATAAGTCTAAGTGCAATTAATCTTCCAAAGTACCTGAAGGCAGGACAACAAACAATAGATGGAAACTGATCAAGGACAAAAACAACCTGGAATTAAGGAGAAACTTCTTAACAGTGAGGGCAATCTTTTCTGCATCATTGGTCCAACCAGTGAAATGTTCTTCCTTATGTCCAATGCTAATCCTCTTTCCTGTGACTTCACACCAATTTCCTGCACTCTGGAATGACAACAACCAGGTGTTGACCTTTCCAAACAGATGTTGATCTTTCCCAGAGATACCTTCCTCTGCCTTCTCTATGGACCACTTAAATTTTCCAAAGAAGGTGTGGGTGGAGGATATATAATCTCAGAGTGTCAATTTCAAGCTTCTCCTGGGAGAACAGAAAGTGCTTCAGAAAATGCAGAAAAAAAATGAAACCATTCGTGGAGTTTCTGGGAATTAAATATAACAATGGGCTCTTAACAAGGTTTTTGAAGTTTAATTAATTTAAGAGGGGGTATGAGCAGTTCCTTACTGTAAACAAGTATTGGGTCGACTTCCGGGACAAGACAATAAATTTGATATATGTGGAGCATTTGTTAAGAGAATGTGATATAAAATACTACAGAGAATGTTGATTTGTGACAACTGAGCCCAACATTTCTGAGGCTAAGTGAGACATTTGAGAAGTTCAGTTTTGCCCCATTATACGACCTCTCTTGCCACATTTGTCAAGGGAATTGTTTTGTTAGTAACCTGGTTGTTAAGTGAATCTGGCTTCCCGGTTGACTTTGCTTGTCAGAAGGTTGCAAAAGCGGATCATACAACCCCAGGACACTGCAACCGTCATAAATATGAGTCAGTTGCCAAGCGTCTGAGTTTTGATCACATGGCCATGGGGAATGCTGCAAAGGTCTTAACTGTGAAAAATGGTCATAAGTCGCTTTTTTCAGTGCTGTTGTAACTTTGAATGGTCACTAAACTGTTGCAAGTTGAGGACTACCTGTAGGCGAGGGAGGAGGATATTTAATCCGAGAGTCTCAACTTCGCTGCTTTACTGAGATTCCCTTGAAAGAACAAAAATTATTTCAGAAAACGCCAGGCCTTCAAACTGTTGGTAGAGTTTCTGTGAGGTAAATATAGTAACAGAGGGCTTCAAAGTTTAATTTCTTTTGGGGGGCGCGGTTTAACAGTTAACAGCTTTCTTACAGCAACAGGTATTGGGTTGACTTGATTGACAATAGATTTGTACAAAGGTAGACCTCGACTTACAACAGTTCGTTTAGTGACCGTTCAAAGTTACAACGCTGAAAAAAGTGACTCATGACCGTTTTCCACACTTATGACCATTTCAGCATCCCTGTGGTCACATGATCAAAATTCAGACGCTTGGCAACCGGCTCATATTTATGACGGTTTGAAGTGTCTCGAGGTCACGTGATTCCTTTTTGTGACCTTCTGACACCGAAATTCAACTAACTTAACAACTGTAGATCCTCAAAAGGATCTTCAAAAAAAAAATATGAAAGAGAACAAAATATTTATTATGACACATATTGATTGTGGCCAGGATTGCCTTTGCCCAATGTTGGAAACAGTGATATATATACCTGCAGAGAAACTAGTTATACAAAAAGTTATGAATTGTACTGAAATGGATCAATTATCACTGAGTTTAAAAGATAAAGAAGCTTCAATATTTTATAAGGTGTGGGAACAATGGTATAGCTGGATAGATCGGAGATAGATTAGGGATAGGTAATTATTAAATATAGAATATAGATAGAATAGTGTAATTATGCACAAATTAATACCTGTATTGCACAAATTATTGTCATACGATAAGCACCACAAATAGCTGTTACTGAGTGATATATTTTTTTATGTTTTTAATGTAATAAAAATTCAATAAAGTTTATTTTAAAAAACAACTAACGATTCACTTGACAACTTTGGCAAGCAAGGTCGTAAAATGGGGCAAATGTCTCATTTAGTAACAGAAATTTTGGGCTCAGTTGTGGTCGTGAGTCGAGGACTACCTGTATCATGTGACATCAAGAAGGGTCAGTGGCCCAACCTCTTGACACAACCTTCAGTTTCCAAAAGAGAGGTGTCCGAGGACCATCAAAGATGTGGTTATGTGGTTTCTTTTGACAAGCTAAGCTTCCTCTATGGGACAAGAGTAGAAGCCCGTCCTAAAATTGCGGCCTCTTTGTGCCCACGTCCATGTTGTTTGGTATCTGAGGGAAAGAATGCAAACCAAAAACCCTATGAAAGCATTATTGTCTTGCCTTCAAAGCCGGCATACACTGGTGGTCCTTGAAGTGTGTGATTTGTCTGCCGTAATGCACAGGTTGCTTTTATTTTCTTGGATCAACCACTAAATCACTGTTTCGGCTTTTTCTTCACTCCTGGTATCACAATAATGAGTTTTTAAGCCACCGTAGATGGATCAATACCAAATGGATGCCCCAAACAGTAGAAACAGAAGGATTGAGATGAAATGCTAAGGCAAGAGAGCCTCTCATTTTTCACACCCTGGCAACCGTGGGGCTCGGGGGGCCTCCAAACTCTGTTCCCCCACCCGCTTGAACTAAAGCTCTTCAATCTACAGCTCACCCTCTCTGCAAGATTCAATGTCGAAGAATCATCTTCTCCTATCTTTCTCCTTTCTCCTAACAAATCACTGTGCCTACGATGGGATTCAAGTATTTGAGGCATACCGGGCTGGGCCACAGTAAGGTTGATCACCTCTCAAACCCGTAGCTCAGGTTTTGCAGACCTCATATATTACAATCCTTGTTTTGTCTACCTTGAAAATACCCAGGGCAACTACGAGCCGCTTTCAAAGCTAAGCAGGCAGATGTGGTATTTTTTTAAGTGTTACATAGCTGACTCCTTTATAATACTCAAAACCCCTTCTATTAATATTTCTCCATGCCAGAGAAGAGGCTTGACGCCTTCTAAACAGATCTGCTTATGTTGCAATTAATAGTGGTGGCTGGAAGGAAGGAAAAGCATTCTCTGGTGGAGCTGATGAGTTTCGTTTGAAGTGGGGTTTAACCGAGCTGTGAACTATGTATCCTGGTGTGATTTGAGAAGTTTATTTATTAATTTTATTTGTAGCCCACCTTTATTAGTTTCATCAATAAGGCAGAGAACATATCCAACACATCTTCCTCCTCCTATTGTCCCTACAACAACCACCCGATTAGGTGGGTTGGGCTGAGAGAGAGGGCCCACAATCACTCAGCTGGTTTTCATGGCTAAGGCAGGTCTAGAACTCACAGACTCCTGGTGATTGGCCCAAAGTCACCCAATTGGTTTCATTGCTAAGGTGGGACTAGAACGCACAGTCTTCTGGTGATTGGCTCAAAGTTGCCCAATTGGCTTTTAAGGTTAAGCTGGAACTAGAACTCACAGTCTCCTGGTGATTGGCTCAAATTGCCTAACTGGCTTTCATTGCTAAGGCGGGACTAGAACACAGTCTTCTGGCAATTTGTCCAAAGTCGTTCAACTAGCTTTCATTACTGAGGTGGGACTAGAACTGGTGATTGATTCAAAGTTGCCCAATTAGCTTTCAGGGCTAAACTGGGACTAGAACTCACAGTCTTCTGGCAATTGGTCCAAAGTCGCCCAATTGGCTTTCAGGGCTAAACTGGGACTAGAACTCACAGTCTCCTGGTGGTTGGCTCCAAGTCGCCCAATTGGCTTTCATGCCCAAAGTGGGACTAGAATTCCCAGTCTCCCAGTTTCTAGCCTGGTGCCTTAATCGCTAAACTGGCTCTCAGATGAAAATGATTCTTTATATTAAAGACAGTTTAACTGCTGCTGCAAGGATCCCAGATTTTATCTTACCTTTACATGCATTGATTTATGATGCAGTAATAAGCTTTCAGAGTAAAAACCCGGCTAATCCTCAGACATACAACTTGTGAAACATTGTATTTATTTCTTGTAGTTTGAGGAACAACAGGTATGGCTGCATGAGGACCATAAAACTATAAAAACGTTTTTTCCTAACACTTTCAGCCCCATCAGATAATATCTGTGTGTTTTTCAAAGCTCATTCCCAAATCCTGAGGTCTGCAAATTTAATTGGGCCTATGAAATTTGAACACCTGTGCTGTTCACAAGGACTTATGTGCAACTTACTACTGTATATTCCCTGCTTTGCAACTTCCCAATTTATATATTACACTCTTCCCACTTCCAATCTTTACTGCTGCACATGTACACAGTAGAATCTGCAAGTAATGTCGGCATATTAATCAATAATAGTTTCTACAGTGACAGAAAAAAAATAACTATTTTATCAGAAATAAATAAGGCCATATCTAGATCTGAATTCACTTAATGGGAGATGCTGAGATATTTAATCATTCATACCAGAAAAATCAATACTTTCATATATACACATTCCCCTCTTCCCCAGTGAAATAGCTTTCAAAATTACACAATACAACCTTTCAACTATTTCTCACACCTTTTTTTTGAACATCGTCCATTCTGTCAAGTTTTTCCCCCCCTACAGGACCATGAGAGAGTTAGTAAGTTGCTTTAGACTAAGGGTCTCCAACCCTGGCAACTTTAAGACTTGTGGACTTCAACTCCCAAAATTCCCCAGCTAGCATGGTGGGATGAGCTGAGAGTAACTGACTGAGCCAAAGTCACCCAGCTGGCTTTCTTTACTAAGGTAGAATTTGAACTCACGGTCTCCTGCTGTCTAGCCTGTTGCTGGCTGGGGAATTCTGGGAGTTGAAATCCGCCAGGCTTAAAGTTGCCAAGGTTGGAGACCCCTGCTTTGGAGAATAGCTTGACTCCCCCTTCTTTGGGGCAGTCCCTGATTGAACATCAGTGATTCGCTTAGCAAAACAGTGTCAAGAAAAGTCGTAACGTGGGGCAAAACTCAACAAACTTCCCGCTCAACATCATAAATTTTGGGCTCAACCGTGGTTGCAAGTTGAGGACTACCTGTACTCTCTCTATTTATAGATTGATTGATTGATTTGATTTGAATTGTCACCCATTTCCCTTTGAAGCAACCCTGGGTGGCTTATAAAATTAAAAGCCAATAAAAACACGAACAGTAAATATACCTTTTAGCAATAAGAAGTTACAATTTAAAAGATGGGGAGGAAGGGAGCAAGATGAGCAGGGTTGAGTGAGAGATGGGAGCCTTCTCTTAATCCGTCAACCCCTTCCAGCTTGATATACCCCAGTTGGGTTAGGGAAGGTCAGTAGAATGTCTTGGTATTTGGGGGGGGCAGGGGGTGGGGGAGAAGGGAGGCAGAGAGAAGCAGGTTTCTCCAAATTTGGCTCTAGAACAAAAATTGCACCTGTCCCTTCCTGCTACATCCAACCATCAAGAGAAGGGGGAAAAAAAAGAATTTTCTCAACAGGAATAGAATGGGAGGACTGGAGGGGTGGGAAACAGCTGTGCTCTCTTGTCTGTCTTTAGTGGGCTGTTCCCCAAAATGGGAGAATTAGTCAGAATTGGGGAGGGGGAGGAAGAGAGACTGTTGCAGGCAAGTGGCTCAGTCAGCAAGTTAGCAGGTGCCACAAGGTTTATTTTTAAAGCATCCCTTCTCATGGTGCCAATAGTGGATCTCTCTGGATTTAGGCAGGCCATTTTTTTTCCCCTTCCCCTGTTTGTGGCCCTCAAGGCGGCATGGGGAAACATAGTGCGCGACTAGCATCGGCCACGCTAAAAAAAAAAAATTGCGATTCTTTTTAAAGAAATCCATCATAAAATTTAAGAACTTAAAAGAACATTTGTATGCCCCCCCCGACTCCCTCAGGGTGACTCAGATAACAGATAATCAAGAGTTGGAAGGGACCTTGTAGGTCATCTAGTCCCACCCAAGCAGGAAACCCTACAGCATTTCTGACAGATGGGAGTCCAATCACTTCTGAGCAAAATTTCTGTTGCTCAGTGAGATGGTTGGTCAGTGAGTTGTGCCTCATTTTATGACCTTTCTTGCCACAGTTGTTAAATGAAACACTGAAGTGGCTCAGGAATTCTGGGAGCTAAAGTCCACAAAAGAGGCCACAGTTGCTCACCCCTGCTCTCAGGTAGCGGTTCCTAAACCTTGGGTCTCGGGACCCCTTAAGGTTCTTAAGCTTTGGCTTATGCAGATGAAATCTACTGATGTTTACCGGGTTAGAAAGAAACCCTGAGGAACTTTCAAATTACTTATTTATTTAACTTCACAGAAAGGTCTTGAGGCCGCCATGGGTTCCCAGATCACATTGCTGTTCTTAAGGGCAAGATTTTTTTTTTTTTAAAAAGTAGTTTTGCCATGAGCATCCGTATCTGATCATGAGAAGAATTAACATCCCTTAGACAAAGAGCAATTTCGTGAATCAACAGTGCTGGTCAGTCTGATCTGCAACAATCTGAAATGTGCTCTAAAACAGAGTGAAAACAAGTAACAGCCCTTGTTAACAATTCTCTAGACAGACTTCTGAGCCGCTGACCCAGCTCTTAAAAGCTCTTGCGAACCGGCACCAGGGGAAAAAAATGGAAAGATTAATGGAAAAGCGCAATTTAAAAAGAGGCGAGACAGAAGGTTTCCATTTAGATGGCACACCCTGAAATAATCACGTTCCCTTCCCTAAAATATGAGTGACTTTTCTGCTCCAACAGGACAGTCAGGAGAAAGAAATGGAAGCCGAGGTGTCTACGGATTAAAAACAAATCCAGGGACTTCTCCTTCATCATGGTGGGGCAATGGTTTGAATGCAACATTGCAGGCTAACTCGATGCAGTTCGATCCTGACTGGCTCAAGATTGACTCATCCTTCCATCCTTCCGAAGTTGGTAAAATGAGGACCCAGATTGTTAGGGGCAATATGCTGAGTCTGTAAACCACGTAGAGAAGGCTATAAAGCACTATGAAGTGGGAAATAAATCTAAGTGCTATTGCTATAAGTACTATTTATGTTTTCAAGGCACAAGTGTTATATCCAAACATCCAAAACAGTCTGGAGAAAGCTAGAGATGAGTAAATAAGGCAGACATGCCACAAGAATGCACTGATCGGCATGGATAGTCGGTCCAGTATTGATCTTGGTGTTAATTTCTGCTTATCTGGAAATTGATTGCTGGTGAGGGAGTCTTTTGGTCCTCTGGTTTCCTTTTTGGCTTTTTGATGATCTGTTTTGAATGGTGTGTAGATGTTGTTTATCTCTATGTGCCTGCTGATAGCTGGGAGGGACCACCAAGAACATTCCACCAACACCGACAGGGCAAGACGCTATATATATAAAAAGAACAAACCCCACTCTCTTCTAGCACTGATGATATTACCTAGTTTGGATAATGAAACGTCTTCAAGAAAACAACCAAGCTCAG
Organism: Pseudonaja textilis; assembly: GCF_049901715.1. Lineage (NCBI taxonomy): Eukaryota > Metazoa > Chordata > Lepidosauria > Squamata > Elapidae > Pseudonaja > Pseudonaja textilis. The sequence continues at coordinate 7,330,983 of NC_141990.1, read as the reverse complement.
TGAACACCAAAAACCCCTCATTCAATATGTACAATCAGACTTGCAAATTTTACTCTTCCTGTTGAGTTGATTTCCTGGTCTGGGCTATTTAGTGGGGCTGTGACACTATATAATAGTAGACAACAGAGGAAAAAAATGGGATTGGAAATAATTAGCTGCTTTATCAAAGAAATGTTGTACAGCGGAAACCTGAGAATGAGGGTGGAGAATTAAGTGAATGCAACAGGAATAAAGGGGTAATTAATGAAGAAAAATATGATTACAGTAGCCATTGAGAGCAAATGAAAAGTAAGGCAGATTCTGGGAATCAAGTTCACGTAAATTAGCTTTGGTCTATATCCCACAGCCACTTAGTAACACGAGTACCCTTCCAGCCTCTGCTGAGCTAGTATTGACCAACAATTAAGAAGCAAACAATACCCCAATTAAGGACTAGCAATTCAGACAAATAAGTTAACAATAAGCAATAGCCTAATCAAGGAACCACCAAGAAAACTCCTACCAACAGTGACAGGGCAAGCCACTTGTATATTAACAAAGAGCAAACCTCACTTCTTTCTAGCACTGATGATGTTACCAAGTTGGGTAATGAAATGTCTGCCAGAAAGCAGCCAAGTTCAGAGAGCACCAAGGACCCAAGTATTCAACCCTAACCTACAAATATTCTATTGATATTGAATGATAACATCTATAGACCTGTGGCCAAAATGACTCACATAGAATCCGGAAGTTTAGATTATGTATCAAGTTGGGGTCAACCTTTAGTGATTACATATGTAGACCTTCTCTAGGATAATCTGTCCCTAACCTGGCCCTTTAGAACTGCTGGAGTGTCAAACTCAAGGCCCGCAGGCTGAATCCGGCCCATGGGGTGCTTAAATCGGGCCCATACTGGAAACAGCAAAGGACCAGCCAGCGGTGCCTCTGGCAGTGAAAAACGGAAGTGGGGGGGTCCCCACACAGCCGTTTTCACTGGCAGAGTGCTCGGCCCACCACAGGCTCCCCCGACATGAGTGACATCAAGCTGGCCACGTCCCACCCACCCCGCAAAGAACCACAACTTTTGTGTTCGCCGGCAGCCTGTGTAGACAGCAGTAAGGCTGGGAGGTGATTGCCCTCCCTAAGGTATAAAGGACAGGTAAAGATGACGAAACCTTTGCAGAAAGCAAAGTCGTTCATTTGGTTCAGATTCATTCTTGAAACTCTTTGTACTTTGGTTGGTTTTTGTTCTGGTTCATTGGACACTTCTGTTGTTGGCAGCACTTCGCAGGAAGAAAGGTGGGTGCTTATCTCAGGGGACTGTTTGAGATTCATTACCGGCTGGGAATGAAAGTAATTCCCAGTATTGCAATAAAACAAGACTTGTTTTTAAAATAAGCATGTGCGTAATGACGATCTCGGAAGCCTTGGTCAGAACAACAACCCTGATGCGGCCCTCAATGAAATCGAGTTTGACACCCCTGCTTTAGAACATATCTTTAAAGCCTCTGCAGCCCTAAACCTGGAGGATTTAATATTCCCCAACAACAAGCTGAGTATATAAGAAAATATATCCATCATGATATTGAAAAGCCTTCCCTGACAGTCAGATAATACAAAAAAAGAAATCCCAAAGGCACCAAATACATAAGGCTATAATTGACCCTTGACACTTAAAGCAGCGAGCTTGCATGAGATCACATTTTTGACTTGACAGAAATATCCTTTCAAGTAGCAGGTAAAGAACTAACTGGTCAATCAAATGTTAAGCTTTGCCAGTCACATAGCGCTCCCTAAAGCCAAGACACAAAAGGCCAAATAAAGGATCAATTCATATTCTCTATGCTGTGCCAGCACAGCAAATCCAGGACAAAGCTGACACAGTTAAGCAACAACCCACTGTAATAACCCTCCCCTCTCTTAGCTTAATAGCTAAATAGACTGCATGCCAGGGGAGGGAGATCAAAGGACAATCTAAGAAAATGGGGCTTCCTTATAGAAGACTCGGTATGAATGTAGAGAAGAACAATGCACCTCACATATACTATGGTGCATACAATGTCCTTCAACATGTGTGAAGGAAGACCTCATGCTGGCGAGAGAAACAGCAACAGCACTTAGACTTACCATATATACCACTTCACAGTGCTTTTACAGCCCTGTCTAAGCGGCTTACAGAGTCAGCCTCTTGCCCGCAACAATCTTTTTTTACCCACCTCGGAAGGACGGAAGGCTGAGTCAACCTTGAGCCTGGTGAGATTTGAACTGGCAAATTGCAGGGAGTCGGCAGTCCGCAGAAATAGACTACAGTACTGCATTCTAATCACTGCGCCAATTCGGCTCTGTCAGTGTGGCCCGATGCCCAGTAAATGTTATTTAGTTTTAATACTATTTATTCTATATAGAGGGCACAATGGCTCGTTGGCTAAAGATGCTGAGTTTGTCAGCTGGAGAGTTGACAGCCCAGGTTTGAGACCCGAGCTCTGAGCAACAGGTTGGGCTCCCGTCACTTGCTCCAGCTCCTGGCTATCTAGCAATTAGAAAACATGTGAGTCGATTAATAGGTACCACTTCAGTGGGAAAGTAACAGCATTCCATGTGCCCCGACATATAATCAGGCTGGCCACATGGAAAATGTTTTCAGACAATGCTGGCTCCCTCAGCCAAGAAACAGAGGTGGACACGACTGACGGGGAAACCTTTACCTTTTTATATTCCTATGACCTGTTTTATACCTCTTTTATTCGCTCAGTGTTGAATGTTGTACGTCTATAATTTCTAAGTGCTTCTGACACCAATAAAGAAAGACCTCCAAAGATCCAAACTTACTGGTTCTGACCCCACCTGTAACCTGCATACCTGGCAATAAAGTTCAATGAATATTTCAAATTCAGCCAGGTTGCCAGTTGGCAGGCAAACGTGAATGACAAATTATTTTTATGTACAAGAAGGCAAGGGGATCTGTTTTGTCCTTGAGCTGAAAAATGCCCAGCGGCATCGAAAAAAAGAGGGAGCTTATCCCTGTGCAGAAAAAAAACCTAATTATCTCCTCCGTGAAATGCTTCTTCACTTGGTATTGTTCACTTGAAATGTTTTAAAACACCGCTTTCTGCACTGGTGTGTGTGTGTGTGTGTGTGTGTGTGTGTGTGTGTAGGAGACAGACGGCGGGAAGAGAAATTACCTCTGCAACCTTTGGAGGAACTCCATCTCCGAGAACTTCCCGAATGAAGCATTGTTGGCTCATGTAACACGAGAGTCCGCAGGTCCTCTTGAAGGCATCTTTCAGCCGTTTTAGCTCTACGTCCGTCACTGTATTGAACAGAAGAAAAGGGAGAGGGAGGGAGGGGAGAGGAATTAGGCACATTTGTTTTAAATAAGGACTCTTTGCACTCCTTAACTCAGGGGTGTCAAACTCAAGGCCCGCGGGCCAAATCTGGCCCCTGGGGCGCTTAGATCTGGCCCATGGGGCCACCCTGGAAACAGCGAAGGAGTGGCCGGCGGAGCCTCTGCCAGCAAATAAACAGCTCCATTTTCATTGGTAGAGGGTTGCAGGAGGCCGTCGCGACTGAAAATGGAGCTCGTGAGCCTGTTTTCAGTGGCAGAGCACTCGGGCCGCCACAGGCGCCCCCGATACAAGGGACGCCAAGCTGGCCACGCCTCCCGCCTACCCGAGGTCAAACACAATCCCACATTTCAATGAAATCGAGTTTGACAACCCTGCCTCAACTATTCAAAAAAGGAAAAAAAAGAGAGAGTGAGATTAAGACATCTATAGACCATTTGTCTCATAAGGCAAACTCAACCACACGTCCATCTTAGAGACAGTTTTCTATATAGGAGGTTGACCACTTTTGAACGTACTGCTGGGTCTTCCTCAAAAGTCTGAATGAAGAGATGCAAGAATAAGCTACAGTAGTCCTTGACGTACAATGATTCAACTAGAGACCGTTCAAAGTTACAATAGCACTTATATAAGGTCAGTCCCTGCACTTATGACCGTTGTAGCATCCCCACCGTCATATGATCAAAATTTGGGTGCTTGGCAACTGGCATGCATTTATATATCTATTTATTTATTATTTAATATATAAAATACAAAGAAAAATAGAAATGGGAAATTAAGGGAAGGAAAAGGAGAGGGGGAAAACATGATGTGAGGTACAAAGGAAAAAAGAAGAAGAAAAAGGTGTTGACTTCCATTTTTTTTTTAGCACAGTGCAAGATAAAAACACTTCAGCCTCGACTTTTTGCTTTTACCTATTAGTATGTAAGTAGAGTTCTAGAGTATTTCTCTTGGTAAGGTCAAAGAATTTGAAAGAATATAGTGAACTTTTGTTAATAAAAATGGTGATGGTTCACAAAGATTATTAGGTGCCAATAGAAATACATACTATTTCCATAGCAAGGAAGATAAAGCAGGAATGGTTAGATTGATTATTTTATTTAAAGAGGAGAATATATTTAAGTACATTTTTCACTTAAATATGACCTCTAGATTTTCTGCTTCTGATGAAAAAATATATATGAAATTTTGACTTTGCTTTTGCCAATTAGATAAATTTGTCGTTTTAGAAATGGCAATTGGCATATATTATGCACCATCCTGGGGTCATGTGATCACCATTTGTGATTTTTCCCAGCCAGCTTCCAACCCAGCAAACTCAATGGGGGAAATCAGATCTGCTTAATGACGGCATGATTCATTTAACAACTGCAGTGATTTGCTTAACAACCATGGCAAAAAGGTCATGAAATCAGATAGGATTCACTAAACCACTGCCTTGCCTAACAACAAAAATTCTGGTCCCTATTGTGGTCATAAGCTGAGAACTATTTTTTTATTCCCAGCACAATCTTTCACTTCCAATCCAATTCATACATGTACAGTATATTGTGCCTAATGGTCAGCACCTAAAATTTTCTCCTTATACAGCTCTTCTGTTGCAACTCAGCATTTCAAAAACTGACTCAATTCAGAATTTTGAACCAAGTAGATCCGTGATGACAAACCTGTGGCACGCAGAGCCATTTGTGTGGGCACGCAAGCCCCAGCCAAACTTACCTGCACTGCCTCCCAGCTGATTTTCGGTCCATTTGAGGCAGTTTTAGCCCTCCTGGAGGCTTGAGGGAAGCCTCTACAGCCTCAGGAGGCCAAGAAACGGGCCTTCCGGAAAAACCGGAAGTGCCAAAATGGGCCCATTTTCAGCCTCCTGAGGATTCCCTCAAGCCTCCGGGAGGCGAAAACAGCCTCAAATGGGCCAAAAATCAGCTGGGAGGCGTGTGCATGTGCAGTGCAGGTAAGGTGGCAGAGTGGGGTTGTTGTGCACACATGCACAGGGTGGGTGGGGCGCATTGCATTGTGGGTGCTGGTGCATGTGCTTTCAGCACACCACAGCAAAAAGGGTTGCCATCACTGGAGTAGATGGACAGAGGAATAAAACAGGATTTTTTTTTAAGAAAACCAGAATACTCATTTTTCAGTTTCACTGCTAAAATATTTACTGTGTTTTTCTTAGCTCCGTAGGAACTTTGCTATTTGTACTATGATGTGAATCTGAAGTAGGGGAATTCTCGACTGTGAGAAGAATCCTTCTCGGTCCCCAATTTTCTTGGATATAAAGCACTAATGCTCCCAAACAAACACCCGCTGGACTGCCAAGCACTGTTATTATCTTTGCTTATTCACAGAAGGAAAAAAAGAGTTGTCACCAAGATGGTTGACAACCATTATCAGCGGCACAAAAGCACTGCGGGACTCAAATTGACAGGGGGGAAACAACAAAATCTAAGAAAGGTAGAACCATCAGCCGAGGCCAGGTGGGTTGCATATGCCCCGTGGTTGACCCTTAGCAAGAAACTGTGAAATACTATGCTAATACCTCATTTACATGCCACCTACAGTCGCTAATGGTGAGAGGGCTGGCCGATAAATTTAATAGATAAATCTAAAAAAATGATGCAAGTGGAAGCCTTTGAATCAGAATCAGAATAGAGCTGGAAGTGAGTAGAGTAGAGTAGAGTAGAGTAAACAGAATTGGAAGGGACCTTGGAAGTCTTCTAATCTAGCCGCCTGCTCAAGTAGGAGGCCCTATACCATTTCAGACAAGTGGCTGTCCAGTCTCTTCTTAGAAACCTCCAGTGATGAAGCACCTACAACTTCTGGTGGCAAGCCGTTCCATGGGTTAATTGTCCTCACTATTAGGAAGTTTCTCCTTAATTCCAGGTTGCTTCTCTCCTTGGTTCATTTCCATCCATTGTTTCTTGTCTTGCCTTCTGCTGCTTCAGTGAATAAATTGACCCCCTCTCTTCTTTGTGGCAGCCCCTCAAATACTGGAATCCTGCTATCGTGTCCCCCCGTGACAAACCACTGTCGATCAAAGATGGAGTCTTTGCCATCCATCAGCCAATCAAGTTCTCCTGAAATATCTCCAAATGTCTTTGCTCAGCACTGGGAGACCTAAATTAGCATACAGATAGTCTTTGACTTACAACAGTTCATTTAGTGACACTTCAAAGTTACAACGGCACTGAAAAAAGCGACTTATAACAATTTTTCATGACAACCTTTGCAGCATCCCCATGATCATGTGATCAAAATCCAGAGGCTTGGTTCCTACTTATGACCGCTGCAGCATACCACGGGATTGTGTGACCATTTTTCGCAATCTTCTGATAAGCCAAGTCAATGGGGAAGCGAGGTTAACTTTGACAACCAGGTGACTAACTTATCAACTGCAGTGATTCACTTAGCAACTGTGGCAAGAAAGGCCATAAAAAGGGGCAAGACTCATTGAACCAATTCTCACTTAACAACAGAAATTTGGGGCTCAATTGGGGGTCGTACATCAAGGACTACCTGTAGAGGTAGACTCTGACTTACAACCGTCTGAAGTTACAATGGCACTGAAAAAAAATGACGTATAACCAGTCCTCGCATCCCTACAGTCAGGTGATCAAAATTGAGGCACTTGGAAACCAGCATTTTATCATTCATTTATTTATTCCACAAAAATATACAGCTGCCCAACTCACATATTTATGATGGGCGCAGTGTCCCAGGTTCATACGATCCCTGTTTTCAACCTTCCCAGTTGGCTTCTGGCAAGTCAAATCAATGGAGAAAGTCGGAATTCGCTTAATGACTGCGCAATTCACTTAACAATCACAGCGATTCACTTAACAACTGTGGCAAAAAAAAACAGTTGTAAAATGGGGTGCAATTCATTTAACCAGCTACCTTGCTCAGCAACAAAAGATAATCTGGCCTCAGTTTTGGCTGTTAGTCAAGGACTACCTGTAATAATATTGAAATTAATTTAATAAAAATTGAATTAGCTGAAGTTAAATATTATTTCCTCTTAAGTGTATTTAATATTTTATTGTCTCATTGATTTTTCCTGAGATGGGCATGATTGGCTTCTTTTGATTTCAGCCACTTTCTCTCTAAGAGCTCATTTAAAAAAATATCAGGAGGGTGTTTTTAAAAAAAACATGTCGGTGGAAATAGCAGTATCACAGGGTATTTTTAAAATACACGTCAGGAGAAAGAGCAGTAAGTGCCTTAGAACCAGCAAAATCAGAATCAGAATAGAGCTGAAAGGGACCTTGGAGGTCTTCTAGTCCAGCCCCCTGTTTAAGCAGAAGACCCTATATACCATTTCAGACAAGTAACTAGTCTCTTCTTGAAAGCCTCCAGGGATGAAGCACCCACAACTTCTGGAGGCAAGCTGTTCCACTGGTTAATTGTCCCCACTGTGAGTTTCTCTATTTAATTCCATGTTGTTTCTCTCCTTGATGAGTTTCCACCCATTGTTTCTTGTCCTGCCTTCAGGTGCTTTGGAGAATTAATTGCACTGAAGACTTATATTATCACTTCACGGTGCTTTGCAGCCCTCTGTAAACAGTTTACGGAGTCAGCATCTTGTCAACAAGATTTTACCGACCTCAGAAGGACGGAAAGCTGAGTCAACCGTGAGCTGGCCAGAATCGAATTCCTGGTGTGAGCAGTGAGTTAACCCATCCATTGTTAGTTAGCTTAGTTAGTGAGTTAGTTTCCATCCATTGTTTCTTGCCTTGCCTTCTGGTGCTTTGGGAAATTGACCGCCCCGCTCCTCTTTGTGGCAGGCCGTCAAAGACTGGAACACCGCCCTCATGTCCCCTCCAGTCCTTCTTTTCTCTAGAGCAGGGGTCTCCAACCTTGGCAACTTTAAGACGAGCGGACTTCAACTCCCAGAGTTCCTCAGCCAGCTTTGCTGGGAGTTGAAGTCCGCTCGTCTTAAAGTTGCCAAGGTTGGAGACCCCTGCTCTAGACTAGCCAAACCCAAATCCAGCAGCTACTGTCTAGCCTCAGACATAACTTATGAAAATGATACGCAGCCTGGAGCTAGTTCTTAAACTTAAAACATGCGGTCAGCTGTTTCTCTTCCAACTCATTCGCATCCGTGTTGCCTTTCAAGTGTGGAATGAGCTGCCCGGCCTTTAGCGACGGAGATGGATGAGGGATAGACTCCTTTCCCAGAAGGAGGCTCTTACATAGAATTAAATATTGAAGCTTCATAAATATTGTGGAAGGGAGGAAATAGCCGGGGTTATTTAGCAGATTCTTGAAAAGCAGCAGCATTTCTGAAGCTGGACAACTTTTAAGAGGTTGGACTTCAACTCCCAGAATTCCCTGGGGCTCTTGAAATCAATTTAGTGATGAATTAATTTACTGATTGACTTTTTGATTCGGACTCGCAACAAGGCTAGCTGTCAAAAAGGAGCTAAACAATACAGGTACTCCTCGACTTAGAAGGGACTGTTCCAAGTTGCAACCATGCTGAAAAAAGTGGCTTATGATCATTTTTCACACTTATGACTGTTGCAACATCTCCATGGTCACCTGATCAAAATCTGGACCCTGGGCAACCGACTCACAGTAATGACAGCTGCGGTGTCCTTGGGGTCATGCGATCTCCTTTTTTGCAACCTTCTGACCAGCCAAGTCAATGGGGAAGCCAGGTTCGCTTAACAACCGTGTGACTCAGAGGTGGGATTCAGCAGGTTCTGACCAGTTCTGGAGAACCGGTAACGGAAATTTTGAGTAGTTCGGAGAACCGGCAAATCCCGCCTCTGACTGGCCATGCCCCCATCTCTTCTCCGCCTCCCACTGAGTCCCAGCTGATTGGCTGGGTCTTCTTTGGTTGCCCTGCACAGGAGAACAGAGCTGGAAAGCAGGTTAGTGGGGTGGGGAGGGAATGGGGATTTTGCAGTATCCTTCCCCTGCTACGCCCACCAAGCCACACCCACCAAGCCACACCACGTCCACCAAACCACGCCTACAGAACTGGTAGTAAAAAAAATTTGAATCCCACCACTGGTGTGACTAATTTAACAACTGCAGCGATTCATTTAACAAATGTGGCAAGGAAAGTCGTAAAATGGGGGCAAAACTCACTTAACAAACATCTCACTTAGCAACATAAATTCTGGGCTCAATTGCTATTGTAGATTGAGGGCTACTTGTAGAGCCGTCTAATTTTTTTTCCCCTGTGCCTTTTTCAGCAACATGTATTTCTCCTTCTTCAATTCACACTTCTTTGCTGTCTTATTTTTGGAATTATTTCTGTCCTTAGGTTAGCTATTGCTCTTTCCCTTCTTCCTACCGTCCACCAAGCCCGAGAGGTCGTTACATCCCTCTAAATGTTCGAGGAAATGGCATTTCAGACCTTGAAGTTCATATACAGGTAGTCCTCCAACATACAACCGTTTGTTAGTGATCGTTAGAAATTACAAAGCCACCGAAAAAAGTGGCTGATGACCGTTTTTCACACTTAGGACCTCTCTGCAGCCTCCCTGTGAATCCAGACCCTTGGCAACTGGCTCATATTTATGACGGTTGCCGTGTCCCGGGGTCATGTGATCCCCTTTTGTGACGCCCTGACAAGCCAACTCCAGGGGGAAGCCAGATTCGCTTAACGACCCTGTTACGTTATTAACTGCAGTGATTTGCTTGAACAAACTGTTGGCGAGAAAGGTCATAAAATGGGGCCACACCTCATTTAAACAATCGTCTCCCTTAGCAACAGATATTTTGGTCTGAAGGCTGGTCATAAGAGGAGGACTTACTTGCACCCCAGTCTGGTTTCTGAAGGACAGACCGCGAACAGAATGAAAGGGTACCAACTCCTGAGGGGAAAATTCTCACCGGTTACAAGGACCGATGGTGTAGATGAAGCCTTCGGGATAAATTTGATCCTTTTCCCAGAAGGCCAACTGCACTCCTAACACCTGAAGGTCTGCACCAATAATAAATATAAATATATTGTGAGTTGAACACCCACAAGGAAAAAAAAAAAGAGGTGTTTTTTTTTTTTCTTTTGAGGCACAGCCAAAACCTAGAACTCGATCCTGATTGCCAGCAGCTACATGATTTGCAAATAATTATTTCTCTTTCAGCCCACCATGTGCTGGCACAGATGAAAAGACTTGTAGTTCCAAGCTCTATTTCAGAATGTTAAACAATTTAAAAAAAAAAAAATCCTTAACTGAGATGGAGCAGAATTAGACCTTCTTCTCCTAATGCCTGCTCCGCTTGTCGGAGATGCCAGGTTTAATCTTCTTAAGATTTACTGTCCTTAATAATTAATGGAATGCATACTGCTACGGCCATTTTCCGGCTTGCAATCCCAGCAATAATAAAAACTGCCATGTCTTGGGCCATAAAGACTTTACAAATTATCCATACCCCCTGCCTCAAAATGAAAAGAGAGGGGGGAGGAGAGAGAGAGAGAGAGGGAGGGAGGGAGGAACGAAATTCTACAGCAGCGGATAACTGCAGGGAGAGCACAAATATTATCTTTTTGAACAACAAACCTGGTTTTGTTCTGTTCGTAAAAGCACCCGAGACTTAAATGAAAGAAGCAACTACCCTTGGTCTGGAGATCGTGGGCATGTGACTTTCTCATTCCTAGTGGTCTCTTTCTTGGGGCTTATCAGGTATAAGTCCTCAACTTACAACGGTTTGTTTAGTGACCGTTTGAAGTTACGTCACTGAAAAAAGGGACTTATGACCATTTTTCACACGTATGGCCGTTTGCAGCATCTCCAGGGTCACATGGTCCAAATTCATATTTATGACGGGCGCAGAGTCCCCAGATCACGCGTTCACCTTTTGACAAGCAAAGTCAATGGGGAAGCCAGATTCACTTCAGTAACTTGGTGATTGGCTTAACAACTGCAGTGATTCACTTAACAACTGTGGCAAGAAAGGTCGCTGCTGACCTGAGGCTGGTATTCCAGAACTACATCTTGTGATGCTTCTCATCTTGGAATCTTTCTGATGATGTTACCTAGTTGGGTAATGAAACGTCTGCGGGAAAAGCAGCCGGTTCTGAGAGCACCAAGGACCCCCGTTTCAACCCTACAAAATGTTCTTTTCTTGTCAGTATCTTCCTGAATTTGTCCTCCTTGTTTTTCCATTAGGAAAAACAGCTTTGGAGACATTGCTTCCAACAAGGATGAAAACGCCTAGATGGAAGAGTGTTTGATACAAAGCAGCTTTCAAATGCAGGTGTTCAGCTCCTTTCATCACAATAGGACTGATTCATTGGCAAATTTTTTTAAAAAAAACTTCCTGGCATGCAAATCTCTTATTAGGAAAAAAAACACATTTTCATTGTACATGATTGCTTAGGAGTGGAAGCCATTGTAGCAAATGTTTAAGTAGCTTTCTTTAGTAGATAGATAGGAACCAAGAAATTACATCCAGAGAAGCCTGCAAATGCCAGCTGAAATGGTTTTGTTTCAGCGTTAACACATTCACTTGAAATATTTCCAATTTACAAGGACACCTCAGCCCTAAAGGAAGACAGGGAAAAAAACCCATAAACACAATTGAAAACCTCGTACGGCTCGCAGCTCTTTTGGCATAACAAGTTGCCAATTCTAAAGACAGAGGTATAAAGGTTTCCCTTAACTTGTCGTGTCTGACTCCAGGGTGGCAATGCTCATCTCCATTTCTTAGCCAGGAGAGCCAGAGTTTTCCAAAGACATTTCTATGCTGAGGTGGCTAGTGTCAACCCTAAAGCTGACCTGACCGGAGCCATATGGAAGCTTCAGTGTTGCCACACTGGACTTGAAGGAAAAGGAGGGGGGAATTAGAGATAGTGTCAGGATTCCAGCAATCGCCCTAATAAAATCATGATTCTCGAGCCAAACTTCAAAAAACGTCAAAGGATTCACTGGAGGAGACATACTGGCACTGCTGTCGGCCTCCATGTTCAACTACGCCCGCCAGTAATAAAAGGCGTTAATCGTGGATCCCTCCCATCAGCAGTGAAGTGGATTCCCAATGAATCTGGCTCGCACTGCTACCTGGGAGTGGGAGGCTGAATGGGAATTCCCACGTGATGTGGCTGCGGCGCTCCGATTTATGAGTCTTTAGTGAACGGAGGGAGATTTATACATTGAGTGTCAGGGAAATCGAGGGGATCAGTGATAGGGGAGGGTGCAGCGCGTTCTAGGCTATGGTATGGGAGTACAGCTTAAGTAATTAATTAGCCATATTAGGAAACGTTGAATACGTGGGTAATTAGCATAAGGCGGTCTACAGGAGGTAGCTGCGATTAGAGCGGTGGGGTTATGCTATAAAGAGCGCTGGAAGGCAAACACTCCCAGCGCTAACCTAGATTGGAATTCAAGCCGTTGTCGCCGGATGGGATGTGTATTACTTGTACAAATAAATGACTGCATACTTCAATGTTTGCTGGTTTGTATCTTGGGAATGCAAACATCTGGAAGACCAGCTAACAACTGCCCTGGATGAAACCAACTCCAGCGTATGTAATTTACAGTCCCTGTGACCCCGTTTCCCCCTGGATGTCTCATAGACCAGATTCTCCAATTGAGCCCATTTCTGGGCTGGGTGTCATCATTAAATATATTCGTGGACAAAAGCTCTGGTATTTTAGTTACAGTCTTTTTAAAGAGAAGAGTTGGAATGTACTTTTGCTTTCAACTGCTCTTCCAGATTTCCTTCCTCCCCCCTCCCCTTTTTTTTATGGCAACTACTAAAACAGGCATAGGAATGTTTTATGAGTTGACAGGTAGAGGGATTTGTGTAGCCAAAACAAAATACTTTCTCTTGAGAACCAAGGACATTCTCACACCTGGACTGTAGAAAAAGGAGGGAGGTCTCCAGACGACTAGACAGCATTTTGATTGGACCATGTGACTGATGGTTTGGGGTTTGAGGAAAAACATTCTCTTCTAATTGGGTGAAAACCGCGGAAACCTTTAGAGTCGGTTTTCACCAGATCTGTGCCAATATGATATATCTAGTAAAGCTATTCTTTGAAGAACTTACCTGCCTCAAAGTTTTGCTTGCTGTGGATCTATTACTTGGAACCCTGACATTTAGCATGACTATCCAGGTAGTCCTTGACTTACAACAGTTCATTTAGTGACCGTTCAAAGTTACATCATCACTGAAAAAAGTGACTTACGACACTAACACCTGGCAGCATCCCCTGGTCATGTGATTTACATTTGGATGCTTGACAATTGACTCACATTTGTGATGATTGCAGTGTCCCAGGATCATATGATCCTCTTTTGGTGACCTCCTGACAAGCAAAGTCAATGGGGAAACCAGATTCACTTTCACAACTGCAGTGATTCATTTAGCAAATGTGGCAAGAAAAGTCATAGAATGGGGCAAAACTCACTGAACAAATTTCTCACTTAACAATGGAAATTTTGGACTCAATTGTGGTCATAAGTTGAGGATTACCTGTACACCGAGCACATGGACCACTGTTACCTTCTCACCAAAGTGGTACCTATTTATCTACTTGCATTTGCATGCTTTTTGAATTGCTAGGTGGGCAGGGGCTAAGGTGGGGACCGGTGCTCACCTCGTCACGCAGGTCTCAGATCTCAAACCCAGGCTGTCAGCCTGTAAGTGCTATGCCAATTCTAGCTGTGACCCATCCTGGGGATACCTCACCCACAAGTGAGATAAACATACCTTCTGACAAGCGAAGTCAAGAAGGAAACCAGATTCACTTAACATCCGTGCTACTAACTTAACAATTGCAGTGAGCCATATCACAATTGTGGCAAGAAAAGTGGTACAATAGGGCAAAACTCACTTAACTGTCTTGTTTAACAACAGAAATTTTGGGCTCGGTTGTGGCCGCAAGTCGAGAACTACCTGTATTGTATTGCATTGGCACATACCTCTGTGAGGAGGTATGTGAGGAGCCTCTGTGGTGCACTCGTTAGAGTGCAGTACTGCAAGTTACTTCTGCAGCCAGCTGCCTACTATTTGGCAGTTCAAATCCCACCGGGTTCAAGGTTGACTCAGCCTTCCATCCTTCCGAGGTGGGTAAAATGAGGACCCAGAGTGTTGGAGGCAATAATGCTGATTCTGTAAACAGCTTAGAGAGGGCTAGAAAGCACTATAAAGCAGTATATAAGTCTAAGTGCTATTGCTATTGCTATACCTGGAAGAGTGGTCCAGCCCTAATTTTTCCCTAAGCTGCATTCCCCAAACAGCCACTCTCCCCTCCTTCTCCCACCCCCTTTTCAAATCCGCAAAGCTGGCCTGATTTAGAAAGTATGCAAAGAATGAAGACGGGGAAATGGACTAGTCTAAGCCAAGTTACGTGGTTGCTAAGTGAATCAGGCTTCCCTCCATTGACTTTGCATGTCAGATTGCTGCAAAAGGGATCGCATGACCCCGAGACGTTGCAACCATCATAAATACATGCCAGTTGCCAAGCACCCCAATTTTGATTGCATGACCATGGGGATGCTGCATTGGTCACAAACGTGAAAAGTTAGCTTTTTTTCGGTGCTGTTGTAACTTCAAAGGATCATGAAATGGCTGTTAAGTCGAGGACTACCCCCTGCACCTTCAAGGCCTTGGGAGTTAACACAAAAAATCAATGCCTGACCAGTTTTACGGAACAGGTTTGGGCTTAAAGCAACAGAAACCCTGAACCTCCATGATTAGGAGCTAAAGGGTTGTCCTGGGATAACGAACTTGGCATGCTAAACTCTTATCTGCATAGTGTCCAATCATACTTGCATCTAGCCCATTGTTTATCAACCTCAGCCATTTTAAAAGGTGTGGACTTCAACTCCCAGAAATCCCCAGCAAGCATGATGACCCGGGTTGAAAAATTATTGATCTGATCTCTTCTGCTCAATTTCATAAAGGGCCTCTTGAGAAGCTGTCTCACCTTCCTCGGCTTACAACATTTAACTTTTCCCAGAGCTAATCCTTTTGGAAAAATCCTTTGCCACTTAAGATATTTCCCCAAACTCATTTATTTAGGAGTGATAGGAATCTGAGGGTAATATTCAACAATGTATAATGAAAAGCAAAACATAGAAACCATAGAGTTATCTTGATGCAAGGAAGGCCCTGAGAATATAGTATAAGCTTCAATATCTAATTAGTAAATTCTACTTTTGCTGGGCTGCTAAGAATCAAACCAGGCTGGAAGCCAGGAGGCTCTGAGTTCTAGCCCTGCCTTAGGCATGAAAGCTGCTTGGGTGATTCTGGGCCAATCACTAGGAGACAGTAAGTTCCAGTACCGCTTTAGACACGAAAGCCATCTGGGTGCCTTTGAGCCAGTCATTCAATCTCAGCCCAACCCACCTCACAGGACTGTTGTGGGAAAATAGGAGGAGGAAAGAGTATTAGCTATGTTTGAGTTATTTATAATGTAAGAAAGATGTAATAAAATGTTAATAAAAAAAAACCAAAATAAAACAGAAAAATACAATAGCATTTCCAACAAGCACCAGGTATAGAGCTGAATTTAGGATGCTAAATTCTACGACCTAAGAATCTTCCTTCTGTGTTACTGTGTTTCCTCGAAAATAAGACCCTGTCTTATATTTTTTTTCCACCAAAAAAGGCACCAGGTCTTATTTTCGGGGGATGTCATCCACTGACTAACCTGACTTGCGCATGTTGCCCCTGGCCTCCTTTTCGCTGTCAGAGGCCTTCAGGAACTACTTCTGCAGCTGGCAAGGTTTTCCTGAGGGCCTCTGCAGCCGGTAACAGAGCTCTGGATCGATCCGGACCTTTGTTATCAGCTACAGGGGCCTTCAGGAAAGCCTTGCCAGCCTTGCCGGCTACAGAAAAAATAGGATGGCGAGGCAGGTGTCGGGGTGTGCAAGGACTGGCTACAACTGTCCAAAAGTAAGTAGTAGGGCAGCTCCACACACACACACCTATCCCCACCCTAGCTTAATTTTTACCCTGTGCATTCTGGAGTGGGCAAGATCTTAATTAGGGCTTATTTTGAGGGGTAGGTCTTATATTGGGCGCATGTGTAAAAATCAAGCTAGGACTTACTTTCAAGATATGTCATATTTTCTGGGTAGTACCGCTTTATAAATCCTTAGTAAGACCACACTGGAATACTGCATACAGTTTTGGTCCCCACACTACAAAAAAGTTGTTGAAGCTTTGGAAAAAGTGCAAAGAAGAGCATCTAAGATGATTAAGGGGCTGATGACTAAAGGGGCTGGTGACTAAAACACCTGAAGAATGGTTGCAAGAAGTGAGTAGGGCCAGTGTAGAGAAAAGAAGGACTAGGGGTGACATGATGGCAGTATTCCAGTATCTGAGGGGCTGCCACAAAGAAGAAGGAGTCAAGCTATTTTTCCAATGCACCAGAAGGCAAAACAAGAAACAATGGATGGAAACTAACCAAGGAGAGAAGCAACCTGGAACTAAGGAGAAATTCCCTGACAGCGAGAACAATTAACCAGTGGAATGACTTGCCTCCAGACCTTGTGAATGCTCCAACATTGGAGGCTTTTAAGAAGAGACTGGACAAGCCATCTATTGCTTGAGCAAGGGATTGGACTAGAAGAGCTCCAAGGGGCCCTATTCTGATTCTGAAATTCCTCTGTGTCTTTTTGAAAGCTGTATTACAGATGGAAAAATGATTCAGAAATATGAACTATCTCTAGGATGGATCCTAGGACAACTCGCCAGAGCTAACTTGCCAAGGCCATCTCACTGTAGCCAACCCGCCCCAGCTATCTTGCCGCAACCAACTCACCATGGGATAACTCAATGCAACAGCAATAATACTTAGACCTATATACTACTTGCCCCCAATAATCTGGGTCCTCATTTTACCGACCTTGGAAGGATGGAAAGCTGAGTCAACTTTGAGCCGGTGAGGATCGAACTCCTGGCAATGAGTAGAGTTCGCCAGCAATCCTCCGTTCTAACTCCTGCATCACCATGGCTCATGTTTCATGTCAAATGTTATCCGCCGCTGTTTCTTCTTCGTTATTTCCATTTTTGTCAATGGCAATAATGTCAAAGAAACAGTGGCAGATATTTATCATGTTGATTTATCCCGTGTAGAGTTATCCCGCGGTGAGCTCTCCGGTGGAGAGTTGGGCATGACGAGTTGGCCACAGTGAGTTGTCCCATTCCAATCTAGGACAACTGGCAGGCCAAAAGCTGGAAATTTTTTTTTACATTTTTGCATTTACACTACATCTATTTGTTACTTTAATTTTAAATGTTGCTTTCCGCCTTGTGTCAGTCACTGTGGCGAGAGAGGCATCCATGAACAAGCCAACCCATTTGCATATTCCAAAGCACCCTTTGGAACTGAACCTGAACTATTAAAACGCACTGCTGTACTAGATTTCAAGGGATTACAAGAACTTTATAATATCATTCTTAGCATCTGCTACACAACCCTGTGCACAGAAATGAAGTACATAAACTAAGCACCTGCAAATTTACTGACACGGTAATAATTCACAACTGCTGCAGCTTAAGCGCTGGAACATCTGTTTCCTCTAAAGAAAATCCCAGGTTCGGTTCTTGGAATTGCTGTACTGTAAAGTATGTCAGATATTAAGTAGAAAAGACAATTAGCTTAAAGCTCTGGCAGACGAGCACCAGTCGAAGCAGGCAATCTATTTATTTATTTATTTTATTTGTCAATTGCTTACAAGATAATAGGTATAAGTATATACATAATTATGAATACATGGATACATATAAGAAAAATAAAAAATATATAAAAGAAACGACAGGGCTGGTAGGCACGTTGGTGCGCTTATGCACGCCCCCTACAGAGGGGGGTAGAGAGTCAGGTAGAGTATTCCAAACATTCCAAACATTGACCCCTCTGTTGCTGAAGTCGTATTTCCTGCAATCAAGTTTGGCGTGGTTAACCTTGAGTTTGCCTCTATTGTTAGCTCTTGTGTTGTTATGGTTGAAGCCAAAGTATTCATTGACTGGTAGGACATTGCAATGTATAATTTTATATACTATACTTAGATCTAATCTAATCTAATCTAGGAAAACTTGCTTTATGGATCTTCGTTTTGGAGCCAAAGGACAACATTTGCCTTTCTGGAAGTTTTTAAGAAGAGATAAAACAGCCATTTGTCTGGAATGTATAGGGCAGTAATGGCTAACCTTTTTGGCACCGAGTCCCCAAACTGCATGCGTACTTCCCCAAAATGTGCGTGCGTCCCCCATGCATAAGCCCCGCCCAACGCATGCCCGCACGTCCCCTGCGCACATGCCCTGCCTCCATGCCTGCGTGGCAGAGACCTGAAGACCAGCGGGAGGCACACGTGCGCATGCGTGGCGGAGCTGAGGCGTGCCCACAGAGAGGGCTCTGCATGACACCTCCGGCATGTGTGCCATAGGTTCGCCATCACGGTTATAGAGTCTCCTGCACGAGCCGGGAGTTTGACCTAAGGAGTTGCCAGAGAAAAGAGAGGGTCAACCTATTCTCCACAGCCCTTGAAGGCAGGACAAGAAGCAGTGGATGGAAACTAATCAAGGAGAGAAGAAATCTGGAAATAAAGAGGAATTTCCTGACAGTGAGGACAATTAATCAGTGGAACAACTTGCCTACTGAAGTTGTAAATGCTCCAACACTGGAAGTTTTTAAGAAGTGATAGGATAGCAATTTGTCTGGAATGGTATAGGATCTCCTGCCTGAGTCCCAGGGGGTTGGACTAGAAGACCTCCAAGGTCCTTCCAACTCTATTCTATCCTATTTTCAACTGTAAAAAATAATAGCTGAAGACAAGTTCACCTTTATAAATCTAAATATTAATGAAAAGAAGGACTAGGGGTGACATGATAGCAGTGCTCCAATATCTCAGGGGCTGCCCCAAAGAAGAGGGAGTCAAGCTATTCTCCAAAGCACCTGGGGACAGGATAAGAACTAACCAAGGAGAGAAGCAACTTAGAACTAAGGAGAAATTTCCTGACAGTGAGAACAATTAATCAGTGGAATGACTTTCCTCCAGAAGTTGTGAGTGCTCCAACACTGGAGGTTTTTAAGAAGAGATTGGACAGCCATTTGCCTGGAATGGTACAGTTTTTCCTGCCTGAGCAGGGGGCTGGACTAGAAGACCTCTAAGGGCCCTTCCAATCCTGTTATATTCTATATTCTAAATACAGGTAGTCCTCAACTTATAACAGTTCCTTTAGTGACCATTCAAAGTTACAACAGCATTGAAAAAACATGACTTATGATCAGTTTTCACACTTATGACCTTTGCAGCATCCTCATTGTCACATGATCAAAATTCAGATGCTTGGCAACTGGCTCATATTTATGACCGTCGCTGTGTCCTGAGATCATGTGACCCCCTTTTCTGACCTTCTGACAAGCAAAGTCAATGGGGAAGCCAGATTCACTTAACAACTGTGTCACTAACTTAACCATTGCCATGATTCACTTAGCAACCATGGCAAAAAGGTCATAAAATGGGGCAAAACTCACTTAACAAATGCTTCACTTAGCAACAGGAATTTGGGGCTCAATTGTGGTCGTAAGTGGAGGACTACTTGTAAAAGACAAAATCTGTTATTTCGGAAGCAGTCCTCATGCCATCTGCATTATTCATACAGTAATGTAAATAACAGGGTTTACTGTGCTTGGTAAATAGTTAAATAATATTTATTTATTAGCAGGACTCGTATCCCAACCAACTTAACGTAAATTTACATAAAACTTCATAAATATCACAAAGCAACTGGGGTTCTCGGTGCTCTCTGGGCTGAGTTGTTTTCTTGCAGACGTTTCATTATCTAAACTAGGTAACATCCTTATGTTACCTAGTTTGGGTAATGAAAGATCTGCAAGGAAACAACCCAGCTCAGAGAGCACCAAGGACCTCTCATTTCAACAAGCGACAAATATTCTCCTTGATCAGTACAAAGCAATTGATTATTGATTTTGTAGGCAACTTCCTAGAAATGAAGTCACCAAAATTCCCCAGCTTTTGTTAGCACAGAAATGAAGTCACCTTGGCAAAGAGCGTGCCCAGGTAGGAAAAAAAAAACCACGAGCCAACCTTAACCTATTCCCTGGACAATTCACTAGCTAGGTTATGGGCAATACTGCAAAATAACATGTGGCCAGCTTGGTTTGTGGTTTGGTGTATTGCGCAAACGCAGCCCACACGTTTTTCTGTGATTCAATGTGAACTGAAGCAACCGCGTTGAGATAAGAGGAGACGGAAGCGCAGAGATTGTAATTGTTGATGGTTGGGAAGCACCATTTTTAAAGCACCAGGAACTGTTTTGGCTTTTATTGTTTTTTTTATCGGTCTTTTTTATCTGTCATCCGCCATGGGTGGCAACATGTGAGATGAGTACAGATCTTTCAAATAAATAAAAAGTTAGAGTCATTAAATAACGAATGGAACTAATCACATAGATTAGCAGTATGTTCTGTAAACCAGGGGTCCCTAACCCACCCACCCCCGGATTGATGGGTCCATCAATCGGCACCAGTCTGTGGGATGACAGTAACCGGGGGGGTGTAAACAAGCAAAGGCCCTGTCGACTCTGAAATTGGTCTGAGCGAGGCCATTTTCGAGCTTCAGCGTTGCCCCACTGGAGCTGAAGGTTAAGGAGGATGGAGGAGAAATAGAGGAGGGGTTGTAGCCAAAACAAAGTATTTCTTCTTGGGAACCAAGGACATTCCCACAGGTGGTCGGAGAGAGGCGGAGTGATGTTACCAGGCAACCGGACAACATGATGATTGGACCATGTGACTGTTTGGGAAAGGGGAGAAATGTTTACTTTTAACTTGGTGAAAACCGTGGGAATATTCAGAGTCGGTTTTCACCAGCCTGTGCTCATATGATATTTCCAACAAAACAATCCTTTCAGGAATCTAATTGCCTTGGAGTTCTATTTATCATGGGAGTATTACTTGGAAACCCTGGCAGAATTGCAGGCACCATGCGAAACCACGGCCCTTCCAGTCCACGGAAAAACCGCTTTCCATGGAACCAGTCCCTGGTACCCAAAAGATTGGGAGCCACTGGTGTAAACACAATCACTAGCTCCAACCAACAGTGAAGCAAAGAGGACAGGCCTGTTGTCCATCACTTCCTAATGTCAGGCGAAGAATCAGGACCATGGGTCAAAATCCAGTTAAAACTAATTTTATTGCTCATGCCTATACTTCTTTTGATTTGTTTTTTTAGCATTTATCATTTTTATTATATAAAATACCAAAAATAAAAGAAAATAGGAAATTAAAGGAGGGAACGGGAAAAAGGGAGTGTGAGATACAGGGGGAAGAGAAAAAGAAAGAAAAGGGGGCATTGATTTCCAACTCTTCTTAGCACAGTACAAGATAAACAAACTCCAACCTCAACTTTTTGCTTTTACACATTCATATAGCCATTCCTATAACCCCAAATCTTTCTAATCAACAAAACCAAGGTCAAAGTTTTATTTTTTGTTCTTCACAAGCACAAATTCCAGAAGTGATATCCAAATAAGAACATATTGTTCTCTTTAAATAAAGTAATCAATTTAACCATTCCTGCTTTACCTTCCTTGCTATGGAAATAATGTGTATTTCTATTTGCACCTAGTCATCTCTGTGAGCTGTCACCATTTTTTATTTCCAAAATTTACTGTATTCTTTCAAATTGTTTGGCTTTACTGAAAAAGAAGGGGGAGAACCTATTTTTCCCTTTCTTTCACCCTCCTTTTTCCTTCAAAGTACTAAACTTAAAAAAAAAACACTTTTTTTAAATTGAAACTTTCTAATATTGCATTTAGCTCCCTTCCTCCAAACTACTCTTATAGAATTTATAAGAGTTAATAAACATTTAATAAACATCCTACTGACAGTGCTCAACTTACAATCATTCTTTTAATGACCACTTGAAGTTACAACAGTATTGAAAAAAGTGATTTATGACCGGTTCTCAACTTACAACCATCCTGTGATTCACTTAAGAAATGCAGGGTTCAAAAATTCATGCACTCAGTAACCAGCATGGACAGGGAGTCCTCAACTTACAACAGTTCGCTTAAGTGACTGTTCAAAGTTACAACAGCACTGAAAAAAGGGACTTACAACTTTTGACGGGGACAGCATATCTGTAGTCACGTGATTTACATTCGGATGCTTGACAACTGACTCACATTTATGACGGTTGCAGTGTCCTGGAATCATGTGGTCCCCTTTTGCGACTTTTTGAGGAGCAAAGTCAAAAGGGGAAGTCAGATCTCTCTTAACAACCTTGTTACTAATTTAACACTCCAGCGATTCACTTAACAACAGAGACCAGAAAGGTTGGGAAATGGGGCGAAACTCACTTAACAAATATCTCGCTGAACAACAGAAATTGTGGGCTCCATTGCGTTCGTAAGTTGAGGACTACCAGTACTAGTTTGGTAATGAAACATCTATTTAAAAAACCACCAAACTCAGAGAGCACTTACAGCATCTCTGCCTCCTATTGAAATTCTATCAGGCCATTTGATCTGATCCCAATTTACATATTTATGGCAAACAGGCCCAGAACGAATGCATATGAATTTTTAATGCTTTTTTTTTCTTGTTTCTTTCATCTGATCTTTTCATGGTGCTTTTTTAAAAAAAAAAAGAACAAGAAGGGATTGTTCCAATACTAGCATTTGGAAAGAAGCCAAGACAGTTGTGTAGGCCAAAGAATTTGACAGAAATGCCTACGGGAAAGGGCTCCTATTCTTCAACTAATGTGTTAGTTAGATTCCCAACACAGATACCAGCCAAGCACAGAAGAAAGCAACGGGATAGTAAAGAAAGGTTGACCCCCCCACAAAAAAGAGAGAGAGAGAAATTGAAGAGGAGCATTTGATCACGAGAAGTATTAGTACCGCTTTATAAAGCCCTAGTTAAGACCACACCTGCAATATGGCAACCAGTTTTGGTCACCACATTCCAAAAAAGACGTTGAGATCTTGGTAAACATTCAGAGAAGATGATTAAAGGCCTGGAAACTAAAACACATGAAAAAAAGGCTGCAGGATCTGGGGTTTGGCTAGTCTAGAGAAAAGAAGGACTTGGGGGGGGACATGAGAGCAATATCCCAATATTTGAGGGGCTGCCGCAGAGAGGAGGGAGTCAAGCTATTCTCCAAAGGACCTGAGGGCAGGACAAGAAGCAATGGGTGGAAACTCATCAAGGAGAGAAGCAACCTGGAATTAAGAAGAAACTTCCTGAGGACAGTTAAGCGGTGCAACAGCTGGTCTTCAGAAGTTGTGGGTGCTTCATCACTGGCAGTTTTTAAAAAGAGCCTGGACAGCCACTTGTCCTGAATGGTGTAGCCTCTCCTGCTTGAGCAGGGGGCTGGACTAGAAGACCTCCAAGGTCCCTTCCAGTTCTACACTATGCTACGCTACGCTATGCTGTGTTGAGCTATGCTGAGGTGGGATTCAGCAGGTTCTGGCTAGTTCTGGAGAACCAGGAGTGGAAATTTTGAGTAGTTTGGAGAACCAGCAAATACCGCCTCTGACTGGCCCCACCCCCATCTATTCCCTGCCTCCCATTGAGTCCCAGCTGATTGGCTGGATCTTCTTTGGTTGCCCTGCACAGGAGAACGGAGCTGGAAAGCAGGTTAGTGGGGTGGGGAGGGAATGGGGATTTTGCAGTATATCCTTCCCCTGCCACGCCCACCAAGTCACACCCACAGAATCAGTAATAAAAAAATTTGATCCCATCACTGATGCTATGCTATTCTATACTATTCTATGCTATTCCTATCCCTATTCTTATTCATCAAAAAAAACCTGCAAGCTTTTTTGCCACAGATAAGTGAACCGATAAAGACCTACGTATTTTATGGTGGAAGTTAAAAGCGGTTTCCCCACTATGAAACATGTAGGAAGTTATCAGTTCATTTTTAAATTGAAAGTACCAGAAGAACGAACTGCATCTTATGAACAAAATGCAGGTAGTCCTCATCTTACAACTACCTACAACTGGGACCAGAATTTCTCTCATAAAAACAAAGCGGTTATTAAGTGAGTCACGCTTGATTTTGCCAGCTCTCTTTTGCCACAGTTCTTAAGCAAATCATTGCAATGGTTAAAGTGAATCATGCAGTCAATAAACCAATCTGGCTTCTCCACAGACTTTGCTTGTCCGAAGGTCGCGAAGGAGGAATCACATGACCCCGGGGTAGTGCAACGGTTATAGATACATGCCAGTTGCCAAGCAACCAAATTGGGATCAGGTGATCGTGGGGATGCTGCAGCGGTTGTAAGTGTGAAAACCGATCATAAGTCACTTTTCCTAGTGCCACTGTCACGGCTAACAATCCCTAAACACATGGCAAGGACAATTTGTGTACATACCCATATATATCAGAGAAATGTCACAAAGGTGCTATTTTTTTCAAGAGGCAACTGGACTTTCTGGTTTTTTCCTTTGAAAACGTTTCGCTTCTCATCCAAGAAGCTTCTTCTGCTCTGACTGGATGGTGGGGAATGGAAGGATTTATACCCCTTGCAGACAGCTGGTCATTTTCATTCTTTTAGAGAGTCATTGAGGCCGCTTGGAGGTTTACCTGTGTCCTCAGGGTCACCTGAGTGGTGCAAATGGTAGCATACCCCTACTCAGGTGAGCCTGAAGACACAGGTAAACCTCCAGGTGGTCTCAATGACTCTCTAAAAAGAATGCAAATGACCTGTAGGGAATATAAATCCTTCCATCCCCCACCATCCAGTGAGCTGAGGACACAGATAAACCTCCAAGTGGCCTCAACAACTGTCTAAAAGGATGCAAATGACCAGCTGTCCGCAAGGAATATAAATCCTTCCATTCCCCACCATCCAGTCAGAGCTGAAGAAGCTTCTTGGAGGAGAAGCGAAACATTTTCAAAGAAAAAGCAAGAAAGTCCAGTTGCCTCTTGAAAAAAGCACCTTTGGGACAACCACAACCTGGATGACTGAGAATCTCCACGGACATATCAGAGAAGTGTTTGAAAATAACAAACCTTTTTATTGGTCCTGACTAAAATCACTTTGTAATTTTTATCTTACTTTTCCTCAAGGAGACGGGAGTGACAGGCAGAACTCAAGGACTTCTCGTATGATTCCAAAGGCCACTCACCTATCTGAGAAGTACGCAGCATTATTATTATTTTTAAAAAAAAACATGCAAAGCTGATTGAACTATGAAGCTCAGTCTCCATGGCGCTCTGGTCAAACATACAAAATTCAGTATTTCAGGGCAATAAAATACGAGATAGGGAGGACTTGAAGCAAGTTCGCCACGAGTTCAAGAGGGCCTAGAAATCAAGTTCACGGGAATATCGTGGGAGTTAAATATTCCCTTGACTTAGGAGAAGTCACCTGCTGAAATATGGCTTATGGTACTTTTAGATGACCTAGTGGTAACAACGTAATTTCTGGGTTTTTCAGGTTGCAAATCAAAGATGATATGGTTCACCCGTGAGACTAAATCAAGAAGGAAGGGAAAAAAAATAGTTTTGGCTGAGCGTGATTTGTGAGCTCAAGCCACACTGTGGTTTGCACAGAGCGTGATTTATGACTTGCAATATCGGTAAACAACTGCTCCGAGGTTTGCTTTATGTACTGCACGCGACTAAAATGTGGTTTATGTGTGCTTAGCGTGCCAAACGAACTTCCAAGCTGTTTGGATGTGCAATCCGTGGGTTAATGGTTTAACGGGCAAATTCGGACAGCGATTTGGTCAATAAGCCACGTCTTGAATATAAGAAGCAACACTAGCAGAGGAAAACAAGGCTGAAACAACGATGGGTGCGAAAAGGTATCTTTGCAAGCACTATGTGAACTCCCATCTGAACTTGAAATATTAAAGAAAAGCTTTCCCTCGGGCGGCCTTCCAGTTTGATCTTGAGCTTCTTTGTAGCTGAGGAGATTAATAGTTCCTGCATCCCAAATTCCGGTAACAAGTTAGCAACTGAATTTGTGTTATTTAAAGAGCAACAGCTTTGCAGGTTTGGTATCAATTTTGCAGGGTATAAATTAATCTCTGGTGACAGAATTATCTTCCCTATAATCAGAGGCTCAGCAATTTCCCCCCAGGATCCTCTGTCCTACTTAGACTTGGAAATTGCCACATTATACAGGATGCAACCGCCTACTGGTAACTGAAAATGGGAAATGCAAAGCACAACCATTACTATATTGCAGAAGAAGAAGAGGTGGAGCCTGGAGGGCGGAGTCAAGAGAGGAATCAGCCTGAAATCGTTAAGTTCCCACAAATGGTCTAAGTCTGTTAGTCTGTTGAATTCCATTAACTCTTAACCAGAGCCAATTTTGTGCTGTTAATTGACTAGATTCCCATGTACAGATAGTCCTCAACTTACAACAGTTCATTTAGTGACAGTTTGGAGTTACAATGGCACTCATGTGACTTATGACTGTTTTTCACACATACAACTGTTACAGCATTCCCCATGGTCACATGATCAAAATTCAGACACTTGGCAACTGATTCATATTTAAGAATAGAATGGAATGCAATAAGAATGGAATGGAATGGAATGGAATGCAATGCAATGGAATTGGTTTGGTTTATTGGCCAAGAATTTGTCTTTGTTACATATGCT
This sequence comes from Pseudonaja textilis, assembly GCF_049901715.1. Classification (NCBI taxonomy): domain Eukaryota; kingdom Metazoa; phylum Chordata; class Lepidosauria; order Squamata; family Elapidae; genus Pseudonaja; species Pseudonaja textilis. The sequence goes on along the minus strand of NC_141990.1, from coordinate 7,304,108 downwards.
CCCTTTGTCCATAAAGGGGAAAAAATTACATTCATCAAGAACCATAAGACACAACACTTAGTGATAGTCATAGGTTACTAATAAGCAATCAAATCATACTAGGAAACAAATAAAACAATATAAAATGTAAAGATACAAGCAACACGGTTATAGTCATAAGTAGGAAGAGATAGGTACTAGGAAGGATGAGAGGATAGCAGCATGGGTTCAATTCTGGGGAGAAAACAGAGAAGAACTCTCTGTTTTGCACATCTCTACAAATCATGATCAAGATTGGAAATGACATGCAAAGTTTTGTAAACACAAAACAGGTCTCACTGGTACAGCATGGGGTGTGTGCTTTTTTAAATTTATGCCTTTGTGTTAAGTGTTGCCTGGACTAGTCCCAGCTGCTTTTTTGGCAAGGTTTTCAGAAGTGGCGATGGATTTTGTACCCATCTTCTAAGGGCTAAGAGAGGGAGAGACTGGCTCAAGGTCACCCAGCTGGCTTTCAGGCTCAAGGTCTCTTCGTTTCTAGGCTTAATCACAGTACAAGAACTGCCTCTCAATAAAGAAACATTGCTTTGGCTTCTGCATACTTGTGGTAGACTTCCTACATATTTTATGGTGGAAGTTAAAAAGGGGTTTCCCACTGTAAAACATGTACAGTAGAAAGTCTATCAGTTCGTTTTTATACTGAAAGTACAGGAGGAACGAGCTGCATCTTATGAAGAAAATTTAGGCAGTCCTTGTCTTACAACTACAATTGGGACAACAATTTCTTTTGTTAAGTAAAGCAGTTGTTAAGTGGGTCACACTCCAGTTTACACACATACACGCACACATATATACAGACGAACACAATATAGATGAACACAAATACAGAAGCCTGATGATGGCAGATGAGATTCTGCCGAAACGTTGCTACAACTTTAAAAGCACAACTACAGTGACGTGGGAAAATACCCGAACAAAGCTGAATACCATACATGTAAGTACCCGTGAAAACTTAAGAAAACATATATATAGATGTGACCTCAAATTCCTACGCAGCTGCAGAGACAACAATGCAACACCAACCTGCTTCAAATTAACATTTCATCACAGCACAGCAGCTACTAAACGTATCCTGAAAAGAACTGAAATGGCTCTACGCAGGAACGAGATCCACAGAAAGAGATTCCAATTGGATCAGTTAAACAAAGATTTACTAGCACTACATCTGGAATTAAGCAGCAAAATCCACCCTCTACTTTGGGACAGGATAAAACAACTTACAACTTGGAGAGCTGAAACTGAAACCACTTACAAAAATGACAAACTCTTGAAGAAACTAAAGTAATTAGAACATGACAAGAAAGCCCCCAACAACTCACAATAACACCTGAAACAATTAGTATATAACGTTTCCACAGAGAATTCACCAAAACAGAAACAGATGTCCTAACCAAAGGATTCAATTATGCTATAGCACCAAAAAAGATCCCCACAGAATCCATCATATGTGCAGTAGAATCCAGCCTAACTAAATTAAATACAGATGAAGCTGATAGAATAAGACACCAAGTTACTAATATCCTACGCACAAGCAAACCACCCAAAAGCAACTTGCATAAAGAAGAACTAAAAGCACTGCAAGCCCTAAAAAAGGATAGCAGCATAATCATACTTCCAGCAGACAAAGGGAATGCCACAGTAATAATGGATAGAAAAGACTATGAAACAAAATTGACAGACCTACTCCAAGATTCCACATATAAACCCATAAACACGGACCTAACCACATATCTGGAAAAATTAACCAAGAAGAAAATTATAACCAGCCACACGAGCAAAGAGATCCAACAGACGATCATCCCAAGAGAAAAATCTTCCAGATGCCCCCAAACTATACGGCCTCCCAAAAATACACAAAGAAGGCATAACTCTCAGACCCATAGTCAGCTCCAGAGGGGCACCACTACAAAACCTAGCTAAACACTTAGCAAAACAGCTACAGCCCCATGCTGAAACAGCAGCTTTACATGTACAAAACTCATACCACTTCTTGGAAATGATCAAAGATCTACACTTGGAACAAGAAGATCTGCTTTTAAGTTTCGACGTGGTTTCACTATTCACTCAAGTTCCGATAAAAGAAACTCCTGAACTCATCAAAAATAAATACCAACCAGCTAAATACCTCATGGAACTAGCAGAACACTGCTTAACCAACACATATTTCATATACAAAGGACAAAGATACAAGCAAATTGAAGGAGCCCCTATGGGATCACCACTGTCACCCGTCATTGCAAACCTGTTCATGGAAGAATTCGAATCCAGAGCCCTGGCTAATGCCACCCACAGACCCAAACTATGGTTAAGATACATCGATGACACATTTGTGATTTGGCCACAGTTATTAAGCAAAACATTGCATTTGTTAAGTGAACCTTATGGTCGTCCCCATTGACTTGGCATGTTGGAAGCTGACCAGGAAGGTCGCAAATGGCGATCACATGACCCCGTCATAAATACATGCTGGTTGCCAAGTACCTAAATTCTGATTATGTGACTTGTGGGGATGCTGTCATGGTCATAAGTGTGAGGAATGGCTGTAAGTCAATGTTTTTTTTTCAGTCCTCAACTTACAACACTTCATTTAGTGAGTGTTCAAAGTTACAACTTTGAATTAAAGTCCACAAGTCTTAAAGTTGCCCAAGTTTGGAGACCTCTGTAGTAAATCATGGAAAATAAATTTTCTCTGCCCGAAAACTATGGATAACTATTAATCAGAGAAGATAATGACAGGTTAGATCAGTGGTGGCCAGGGGTGGGATTCAAATTTTTAACAATTGGTTCTGTGGGCGTGGCTTAGGTGGTGATCCTGGCTTGGTGGTCATGTGACTAGGTGGACATGGCTTGGTGGTCATGTTATTGGCTGGTGTGGCCAACTCAATATCACTCACATCGAGGCACGCATTTCCTCGCCTGGCCTCGCATGACTGTGGGGATGCTGCAACTTTCACACTTTCATAAGTGTGAAAAAGGGTCATAAGTCACTTTTTTCAGTGCCATTGTAACTTTGAATGGTCACTCCAAACAAGCAAAGTATCAGCAAAGGAGGGGAAAAAACTCCAGAGAAGTTCCTAAGATAGGAAGTCTAGTCCTGCCAAGAATGTAATAAGGGTTAACGGAGAGGCAGTTTCTGTAAGCAACACCAGAATGTTTCCTTCCTGCCTTCCTTACAGGATGAGGCCAGTAATTTCTTTAACAACCGGTTCTCCGAACTGCTTAGAATATTAACAACCAATTCTAGCGAATAGGTGCGAACTGGTAGAATCCCACCCCTGGTGGTGGCTAACCTTTTTCAGCTCCCATGCCGATAACTGCATGCGCCCTTGCTTGCGCTCGCTTGCGTGCGAGCACCCAGAAGGCAATGCGTGCTGCCCCCCCACTGTAAGGAAAGCAGGAAGGAAACATTCTTACCCACACCCACACTGGGCACACTGCTTTAATCTCAGATGACACAACACTGAAAGAGGATTGCAATTGCACAATGGAGGCCAGTTTTGCTTAAGGAGCATGAAACAAAGGGCAAAATCCAGTACCGGGTTGTCACCAATGTGACAATCCCTAGAAAAAAGGATTGTGGATTGACACCAAGGTGTGAGACCAGGTTGTGGAGCTTCCTACATCTAAGGCCAGAGAGAGCAATTCTGCAAAGGAAAGATGACAAATTCATTTCTTTAGCAGCGGTTACAGAAGAATTGCATGTAGTCCTTCACCTATGACCACACTTGAGCCCGAAATTACTGCTTCTAAGCATCTGAATTTTCATCAGGTGACCACGAAAAAGCTGCAACAGTCAAAAGTATGAAAAATTGTCATAAGTATTAGAATAAGAGTTGGAAGGGACCTTGGAGGTCTTCTATCCAACCACCTGCTTAGGCAGGAAACCTTATACCACTTCAGACAATTGCTTATCCAATCTCTTCTTAAAAACTTCCAGTGTTGGAGCATTTACAACTTCTGGATGAAAGTCGTTCCACTGGTTAATTGTTCTCACTGTCAGGAAATTTCTCCTTAGTTCCAGGTTGCTTCTCTCCTTGATTAGTTTCCACCCGTTGTTTCTTGTCCTTCTGTTGCTTTGGAGAATAGCTTGACTCCCTCTTCTTTGGGGCAGCCCCTGAGATATTGGAACATTGCTATCATGTCACCACTAGTCCTTCTTTTCATTAAACCAGACATAAGTCACTTTTGTCCTGGAGAGCGTGATTGATGTCTCTTGGCTATGGATGTGTCCCATTGGAGAATATGAATGATGATACACCTAGGATTGGGGGGAAAACCAGTGTCAAGGGGGACAATGAATTGTGTGTCTCAGAGTCAGCTACACCCAGGCAGTGCCGGCATGTTAACTCTCAATAAATCCTTTTTAAGTTTTGGAAGTTTGGCTTGAGACTCATGATTGAAAGGGTTGTATCTGCCGGAATCCTGACAGCACTGTTATAACTTTGAACAATCACTAAATGAACTGTTGTAAGTCAAGGACTACCTGTAATCCGAAAGAAGGAACTGTGGAAGTGAACAATACCTTTGCCGTCTTTATATCACAGTTGAATTATAGGTGGTCCTTGAATTATGACCACAATTGAGCCCGAAAGTTCCATTGCTAGTGTTCTTAAATGAGTTTTGCCCCATTTTATGACCTTTCTTGCCACAGTTGTTAAGTGAATCACTGCAGTTGGTAAACTAGTAACATAGGTTTAAGTGAATCTGGCTTCCCCACTGATTTTGCTTGTCAGAAGGTCGCAAAGCATGAGCCCAGGACATTTCAACTGTCAAAAAATGCATACCCATTGCCAGATGTCCAAATTTCGATCACAGGAGAGCTGCAATGGTCATATATTGAGCAGGGGATTGGACTAGAAGACCTCAAAGGTCCCTTCCAACTTGTGTTATTCTGTAACTCTGGAAGTGTGAAAAGTAGTCATAAGTCTTTTTTTTCCCAAGGGACGTTGTAACTGTGAGCAGTCACTAAATCAATGTTTGTAAGTCAAGACTACCTGTATCGATTAGGACATTTCTCCAAGCCTATATGTGTATCTTAAGTTAAGCATTGTTTCAAAATTTGCTAAAATATATATAGAAATTAAGAGCCCTTATTAAAATGAAGTCAACCTTGATCGTTGCTGTTCGAATGGAATTCCCTAAGTGTGCATGTGTGGGTGGCGGTCAGAGGAATGAGGTCATTTGGAAAACCGAAAATGAGGTTTTTACGGTATTGCAGGCAAAAATGCAAGATCACTCTCCCAAGGGCAAACATTCAACCCCGGTGGTCCAATCTTACAAGCCTCCTTGCACTAAAACCACTCATAAGAGAAGAAAAACTCGGCTTAGTGGCCCCGTTTGGAATGAAGCCAAAAGCACCGTCTGAATAAGAGAAACCACAGAGTAGGTATCAGCTTTACGAAGAAGACTAGACAGGAAACAAGACCGAGATGAGATGATTCTACTCTATTGCGAAGGCTGCATTAGCAGAATCTTCAGGAAAGGAAAATACTTGTAGCTCAGGGCTGACTAGCAAGGATGATGTTACCTAGTTTGGGCAATTAGTTTGGACAAGGAAGCGTTCTGCAAGAACACAACCAAGCTCAGAGAGCATCAACGACCATCCGTAGTCCTTCTCTTCTCTGCAAAGCCCCACTCCTTTCTGGCACTGATGATGTTACCTAGTTGGCTGATGAAATGTCTGCAAGAAAACAACCAAGCTCAGAGAACACTAAGGACGCCACGGTCCTTCTCCTCCTCTTCTTCTTCTTCTTCTTCTTCTTCTTCTTTTCCTCCACTTCCTCTTCACAAACCCCCACTCCCTTCTGGCACTGATGATGTTACCTAGTTGGGTAATAAAATATCTGCAAGAAAACAACCAAGCTCAGAGAGCATGAAGGACTTCTCACAATGTTACAAGCCTGAAAGGACAACACTCCCACATTTTCTTTTACAGGTTGTCCTTGACGTATGGCTACAACTGAGCCCAAAAGTTCTGTGGCTAACCAAGACAGTTGTTAAGTAACTTTTTGCCCCAGTTTATGGCATTTCTTGCCACAATCATAGCAGTTAAGTTAGTAACCACTGCTAAGTGAATCTGGCTTCCCCATTGATGTGTTTACAATATTTCTACATCTTATTCCATCTGCTCCCATACTTCTGCCAAGAAGAGCGAGTGAAACTAGAAAATATCTGTTAAGGTGCAAGTAGATATACTGAGTTGGTGCTTCATAAGTTGTTGTTTAGTCGCCAAGTTGCATCCGACTCTTCCCAATCCCACGTGGACCACATGCTGGCCCCCACCCGCCCCTCTTTCCAGGAGTTTGCCCAAATTCATATTCCTTGCGTCCATGACTCTAACCATCTCAGCCTCTACTGCCCCCATCTCCTTTTGCCTTCCATCTTTCCCAACCTCGGGTTCTTATCTAATGGAGGTCTAGTACAGGGTCTCCAACCTTGGCAACTTTAAGACTTGTGGACTTCAATTCCCAGAGTTCCTCAGCCAGCTGGCTGAGGAACTCTGGGAATTGAAGTCCACAAGTCTTAAAGTTGCCAAGGTTGGAGACCCTGGTCTAAGACAACTTAGTATGGCCAGCTCACTGCTGCCAACTTGCCGTCAATTTGCTGCAGCCAACTCGCTGCGGGATGACTCGCCATGGCCAACTCACCACGAGACAAGAACTACACTAATTTTGAAGAAACGGAGGAAGAGAATCATTAAAGGAAGGATGCTGAAGGAGGGACAAAATGAAATGTGAGTGATGACAATTAAAATAATTTTTAAAATTATTTTAAATACTTAAATTGTTGAATTGTCCTGCAGCAAGTTAGCCACACCAAGTTGTCCCATTCTACTTTCCAATGAGTTCTCTCTTCTCGTTAGGTGGCCAGAGTATTTGAGCTTCACTTCAGGATCTGTCCTTCCAAAGGACAATCAGTGTTGGTTTCCTTTAGGATTGACTGACTGGATCTCCTTGCAGTCCAAGGGACTCTCAAGAGCAGAGGTCTCCAAACTTGGCAACTTTAAGACTTGTGGATTTCAACTCCCAGAACCATCTATATACCACAAGGAATTTCTCTGTCCTTGTGAATACTCAAGATTTACACCTTTGCCAAGCACCCATGTCTGTAAACTCTGCAGTTGCTACAACTTGTTTTTTTTTTTCTCTCAATCCTCAGTTGAAAAACCCTGGCATTCCTATCATTCCCCTAAATTAAAATTTAAAACAACACCTAAATCTGATAGAAAGGCATCATACTCTGATTAGTGATTCCAGGGGAAACTATTCTTTTTTATATTGGAAATGAGACAGATGTAAATGGAGAAATGGACAAAAGATATAAAAATATTTTTCTTTAAAGCAAGATTAAATATATAAAACAGAATTAAGACGAGGGAAAAGTGGAGAGGAGTTATATAATAGATATAGAATGGTAAACAAGATAGGTAATGGTATATAAGAAGAGCATGAATTCAATTGAAGTCCATACAAAAAGAGACAATCTGGGGCCAAGTTACTTTCTAAAAGAAAGTTTTATGTTTTTATGTTTATGTCTTATGTGTGTGTGTGTTCAATTAAGAATTAAATAATAAAATCTCGGAGGAAGACTAGATGAGAACAATTATAAACAAGCCAGAGGAAAATATAAATGTGATGATTGAATAGCAGATAAATTAGAAAGGAAATATGATTGAATAATGATTAAAGAGAAACAATGTGGAATTTGGTAAAGGGAATTTACGTGTTTATATGGAAATGGGATAAATTATGAGTATGTGATATAAAGCAATGTGTTGCCTGCCTTGTAAAGATTTACAATGGAAAGAGGTTTTATGTTTTTAATGCTTAATGATGTTTTGTTTTGTTTGTTTGTTAAATCAATAAAACTTGTTTTTTTTTTAAAAAAAGAAAAACCCTGGCATACGTTTGCCCTTCGGCACTAGAGAACAAAAGATTTGGAAGCAAAAGGTAATTTCTTTGTCTTATATCTGAGGCATCTCCTTTCTATCAAAAAATCCTTTTGAAAAAAAAAAGCAGATTACATATAGCATTAGGATACGTCTGAAACACATTTATCGATGTGCTCCTTATCTCCTGGAACTGATCTTAATTTGTTTTAAAACTGTATATAAAACAGCCTAGATGTGGAAGGAAAGGATTATGACTTCAAGTATTCCTGCTGGATCAAAATGCAACCAAGCATGTGAAGGAGACGTTTAGCCTGACAGTGGTGAGATCCTTGTGAAAATGATGCAAATTAACAGCAATACTTCACATTAAAAACAACCACTGCTGGCAGGAAGACAGGTTATCATCTAGCCAACACCTGTTGGACTTTTACAAGCCAACTTTGCTCCACTCTGTGGAAAGAAGCAAACTGACTCTCCTCCAGCTGGGACATTTACAAATCTATAGGTTATATAACTAGAGAGTAGTGGTATTATTTTCACCAGATGTGTCAAGACTTTATTTTTGTTATTTATTTTGTTGTTTTAATTCCCACCTTTATTATTTTTACAAATAACTCAAGGGGGCAAACATGTGCAATACAGGCCCATCCCCGAGAATCTGTGAATTCTAGTTCTACCTTAAGCGTGAAAGCGGACTGTGTGACTTTGGGCCAATCACCAAGAGACGGTGAGTTCTAGTCCCGCCTTAGACAAGAAAACCAGCTGGGTGACTTTGGGCCAATCAGCAGGAAACAGTGAGTCCTAGCCCTACCTGAAACAAAAAAAACAGCTGGGTGATTTTGGGCCAATCAGCAGGAAACAGTGAGTTCTAGTCCCGCCTTAAACAAAAAAACCAGCTGGGTGACTTTGGGCCAATCTCTAGGAGACGGGGAGTTCTAGTCCCGCCTTAAACAAAAAAACCAGCTGGGAGACTTTGGGCCAATCAACAGGAAACAGTGAGTTCTAGTTCTACCTTAAACAAAAAAACCAGCTGGATGACTTTGGTCCAATCAGCAGGAGATGGTGAGTTCTAGCCTTACCTTAAGCCATGAAAGCCAGCTGGATGGCTTTGGGGGCAGTCCCTCTCTCTCAGCCCAACCCACTTTACAGGGTTGTTGTTGTGGGGGAAATAGGAAGAGGAAGGAGTGTTGTGTGTGTTCACCGCCTTGAGTTGTGTGGATACAAATAAATAAATAAATAAGGGAAAGCTCTTCTATATATTCATGCTCTCCTCGCAATGCATCATTCCACTCTGGAAAGATATCCCTCTCTGGCAAACGAGAAGGTTTCCTGTGTACCGAAAGCCTGGCAAAGGTTTTCAAGAGAACGTTGCCTACAGATATCAAAAATAGCAACTCCGAGACACTTCCTCACTTCCCGTGCTTAATACTATTTGTGTAACATCTGCTAGCTTCCACAAGTCTGGTTTTAATATAGCGCAAGGGACAGAAGGAACTTGTTCATCCAAGAAGCGGGACATTACGGCATGAAACTTATAAAACACCAACCATAAGAGACTGTATTTGGCTATGAAGATTCTCAGTCGTCCAGGTCGCGATTGTCCCAAAGGTGCTTTTTCAAGAGGCAACTGGATTTTCTTGGGTTTTTCTCTGAAGACGTTTCGCTCCTCATCCAAGAAGCTTCTTCAGCTCTGGCTGGATGGTGAGGAATATACTCCTTGCAGACAGCTGGACGTTTGCATTCTTTTAGCAAGTCATTACAGTCACCTGGAGGTTGATCTATGTCATCAGGGTCACCTGAGTGATGCAAATGGGTGTGGAGCCTTCTTGGAGGGATAAGACCTCTACTATCTCCAATCTACAACACAGTCCTTTCAGCAGTTCCAAGAAGGCTCCACACCCATTTCCTCAGGTGACTCTGAGGGCAAAGACAAACCTCCAAGTGGCCTCAAGGACTCTCTAAAAAGGATGCAAATGTCCAGCTGTCTGCAAGGAGTATAAATCCTTCCGTTCCCCACCATCCAGTCAGAGTGGAAGAAGTTTCGTGGATGAGAAGCGAAATATCTTCAAAGAAATATCCTAGTTGCCTCTTGAAAAAAGCACCTTGGGGACCTCCGCTGTCATGTTCTGCCAGCTTCCAGTGGGTCTGTGAGGCTCACATATTGCTGGAAAAATACACATTCTGACCCTTTTTGACTGGATTATGCAGCAAAGGGTAAGAGGTCAGCAAGGCAGCAGGCAGATATTTCGTTACTGAAGGCCTGAAATTATCTGGAGACGCCAACTGTGCAATTTTCTCTAATTCTGACAGTTGGAAGGGAAAAGAGGACATCCAGCAGCAAGGAGACACTTAGTTGCAGGTAATCTTTGACTTAGACCAGAATTCCCAATTCTGTGCAACGTGTTTGGTATGTGAGTCGTGACAGATTTTACAGCCTTTTTGCCACCGTTTATTCAGCAAATCCCTGTGAAGTTTTAAAGCAAAGCACACGGTTGTTTAAGTGAAACTTGCTTGTCGGAAGCTGGCTGGGATTAAGTTGCAAAGGTGATCGCGTGACCCCAGCACACTGCAATTGTTGTAAAGAGATGTCGGTTGCCAAACACGTCAATTTTGATCATGTGACTGTGAGGATGCTGCAAGGACCTAAGTCCAAGGACTAGTCATAAGTCACTTTTTCCCCCGGTGCCTCTGTAACTTCAGTCATAAAAGGACTACCTGTATAGCTATTATGGGTGCACTATTAGAAGATCTGAAGGACCAAACTGGAGACAGACTATTCTGGAGAAAATAACAGAATTAAAGGGTGAGAAGGGACCTTGGAGGTCTTCTAGACCAACCTCAAGCAGGAGACCCTATACCATTTCAGAGAAGTGGTTATCCACCCACAACTTCTTGAGGCAAGCTGTTCCACTAGTTAATTGTTCTCACTGTCAGGAAATTCCTCCTTAGTTCTAAGTTGCTTCTCTCCTTGATTGGTTTCCATCCGTTGCTTCTGGTCCTGCCTTCAGGGGCTTTGGAGAAGAGGTTGAGCCCCTCTCCTTTGTGGCTGCCCCTCAAATATTCGAAGACTGCTATCATATCAACTATAAGTAAAACATGGCCCCTAATGGAAACGGGCTGGTCACATAGCAAGAAGGACTGAGGGCAGGTGGACCATGGCAGTCATAGAATGGATCCCATTGGATAAAAAGTGCCCACCAAAGAGACCTAAAACAAGATGGAGCGACGACATCACCAAATGTAGAGGGCCCAAGTGGCAAAAGACAGCTCAGGACCATATAGTTTGGAAACAGGCAGGAGACGCCTTCATCCTGCAGTGGATAGACCATGGCTACAATGATGATAAGATGCAAGGTATAAGAGATATGATATATGGAGTATGATATATGATATGATATATAATATACATACATACACACACACACACATACAAGCTTGATACCTGTGCTTCACTTCGAAACTATGTCATCGGGCTTAGATTTTGGGGAGGAAAATAAGGGAGGGAAAATTCTGCCTCTGCCTACCAGCAACCATCGGTATTCATCTGGCTAGCATCCTGTCAGTGTGTGAGAGAGTTTGGAAAGTGAAACAGTATTTGCTATGTGAGCAAGAAGGAGACAGCAAGGAGCCTAGGCGTGGCTTAGCTCAACTGTTCTGTACTAAAGCTGCTTGGTGCTGTGAAACTGAAACCGAAACTCCTCTCCTCTGCTGGTGTTTTGCATTTGGAACAGATTTCTTTTCAGGTGGGGAGGGGGAGTAGAACTCCTTAGCATCAGAGCATGTTAATAATAATAATATAGGAAATACTAATAGCTCTGGTGGTCATTTCGAAAAATCCTTTCTGAGTGAGCCCCTAGAAGCCAAGAGGAACATACGTGCCAAATTTCAGGCTTGTAGGCTTTATGGTTCTGGAGATTTTGTGATGATGCGTGAGTGATATTTCATTTTGAGATAGATAGATAGATGATAGATAGATAGATAGATAGATAGATAGATAGATAGATAGATAGATAGATAGACAGACAGACAGATTATATATATGTGTGTGTGTGTGTGTATGTGTTTTCATAGATTTTCACAGGTACAGGTATGTAGGTCTAGGTGTGTTCGGGTCTTTTCCCATGTAAGATTAAGAGTATCTTGGGGACGTTTCGGCAAGGTCCCACTCGCCATCCTCAGGCTGGTGCTTTCGGCTTCGTGCCAGTGCAAGCAGTGCAAACTGGCATGGTTGATGGAGTTGAACCAATCAAGAAATGACAACACAGCCAACCTCCCCACCAGTATATATAGGGAGACGGCAGCTCCAATCACACTTTGCTCGCACAAGCACGAAGCCGAAAACACCAGCCTGAGATGACAAGTGGGACCTCGTCGAAACGTTGCCAAGATGCTCTCAATCTTACACGGGAAAAGACCCGAACACGCCAAGACCTGCATACCTGTACCCCTGAAAATCTACGAAAACATATATACTGGCTGTGTTGCAACATCCTGAGGTTTTGTGGCGTAACCTCCTGAGTTCTGTGATGTGATACTCGGAGCCAAACCAAAACCTGGAATGTCACATCACAACCACCCTCTCAGGATATCACATCACAGAACTCAGGAGGTTACACCACAAAACCTCAGGATGTTGCATCAGAGCCAATGACCCAGGAGATTACAGCACAAGACCCAGGATGTCAAAACAATAGAACTCAGAAGGTGATCACACAGCCCATTACCTAGGTCGTTACAACACAGGAGGCTGATGGACACACAACCAATACCTCAGCCACACATGTTCTTATGAAAAAGCCTGCCATTCTGCAAACATCAACTCCATCAACCAATCAAGAAATGACAACACAGCCAACCTCCCCACCAGTATATATAGGGAGACGGCAGCTCCGATCACATTTTGCTCGCACAAGCACGAAGCCGAAAGCACCAGCCTGAAGATGGCGAGTGGGACCTTGTCGAAACATTGCCAAGATGCTCTCAATCTTACACGGGAAAAGACCTGAACACGCCAAGACCTATGAAATATATACAAACTCAAGGTTAATCGCACCAAACTTGATTGCAGGAAATACGACTTCAGCAACAGAGTGGTCAATGTCTGGAAGACTCTAGCTGACTCTGTGGTTTCTTCCCCAAACCCCAAAAACTTTAACCTTAGACTGTCTACTATTGACCTCACCCCTTTCCTAAGAGGTCTGTAGGGGACGTGCATAAGTGCACCAACGTGCCTACCGTCCCTGTCTTATTGTTTCTTTTATATATTTTTTATTTTTCTTATATGTATCCATGTATTCATAACTATGTTTTTACTTATACCTATCATCTTGTAAGCAATTGACAAATAAAATAAATAAATATTTAATATAGATACAATCTGACTCAATGGCTCCTAATCAACCAATCTGTTTTGAAGTGTTGATATTAATTCATTTCACTGTACTAATATTTTGCTCCAATCACAACAGTCTCTAGCTGGCAGCAATATTCCAAACAATTCAAAAAAAAGAAGTCAAAATACAAAAATATCTACACAAGCCAAAGCCGAACTCAATGAACTCAACACACCCACAGCTAATCAACTGGGGAAAAAGACTACTTCTTCAAGGCTGAGTTGACTAACAGATAAATAAATCTTATTAAATAACCCTGCAGAAGTTATGAGGGTGGGGAAGAAAACAAATTACTGTATTAGTTCGATGGGGACGGTCCAAAAGGACTATAAAAGGCGGGAGAAACACGTTATTCTGTTATTTTTTTGCTTGGAATGGCTTACTCTCGGCACCCGTGCCCACATTTATCACGAGGGTCAGGCACTGTGTGACCTGCCCCCGCAACAGGACTTGCACACAAATGTTTGTGTCTGAGGGCAGCTAAACTAAAGCGTTACTAAACCGCAGATGTTGTAATCTGAATTCCAGCACAGAGTTATCCTTCCTTCCCACACTAGAATTCCACTGGGCTGCAACACCCGCCCTCAACAACATTTGCTAAGAAGGTTGAGAAAGATAGAGGTAGTCCTCGACTTCTGACCACAAGGGAGCCCAAAATCTCCAATGCTAAGCAAGTTAAAACATTTTTTACAAACTTTCTTGCCACTGTTGTTAAGTGAATCCCTGCAGCGGTTAATAAACACCATTCCTAAGTGTACATACAGGTAGTTCTCGACTTAACGACCACAATTGGGCCCAAAATGTCTGTTGTTAGGTGAGACATTTGCTAAGTGAGCTTTGCTCCATTTTGCGACTTTTTTTGGGCCACAGCTGTTAAGTGAATCACTGCAGTTAATTATACAATTGTTAAGTGTACTTACAGGTAATCTTTCCATGTCTGAGCAGGGGGTTAGACTAGATCAGAGGTGGTATTCAGCAGGTTCTGACCAGTTCTGGAGAACCGGTAGCAGACATTTTGAGTAGTTCAGAGAACCAGCAAATCCCACCTCGGACTGGCCCTGCCCCCATCTCTTCTCTGCCTCCCATTGAGTCCCAGCTAATCGGCTGGGTCTCCTTTGGTTGCCCTGCACAGGAGAACGGAGCTGGAAAGCAGGTTACTGGGGTAGGGAGGGAAGGGGGATTTTGCTTCCCCTGCTATGCCCACCAAGCCACCTCACACCCACTAAGCCACGCCCAGAGAACCAGTAGTAAAAAAAAAATTGAATCCCAACGCTGGACTAGATACAGGGGCCTTCAAGCTTGACAGCTTTAAGACTTGTGGACTTCCAACTCCCAAAATTCCTCCTCTAGTCATGTTATTTATTTATTATTTAGATAGTTTATTTATTTATTTTGTTTGTCAAGCATGTATGAGAAAACGAGTATAAGTACGAACATAACATATAAACATATAAGTATAAACAGGTATAATTATATACATAATAAATTTCAAGAAGAGATTGGACTGTCATCTGTCAGAAATGGTGTAGGGTCTCCCGATTGGGCGGGGGGTGGTGGGTTGGACTAGATGACCTACAAGGTCCCTTCCAACTCTGATTATCTGTTATCTGTTAAATGAGTACAAACAAATGGGTAAATGGGAACAGGTAGGACAGGAATTCTGGGAACTGAAATCCACAGGTCTTAGACTTGCCAAGTTTTGAGATCCTTGGCACTCGAAGACCTTCTAACTTATTCCGCTCTATTTCTATCATCAGCCAGGAAGCAAATTTGGAGGATTTGCTGGGGAGAGGGAATTCCTTTCCACCCGCAAAGAAACCTGGCTTAAAGATGGGGAAATAAAATTACCTGTCATAAATCATCAATGCGAGGTGAAACGGAACCAAGCACATTCCAGGATCCTTCCAGCTGGACGGGATCAAGTGACTCCCTAGCGGAATGCATGCATACCTGCTTCCAAGATCTGGTGGTTTTTCTCACCGGTGGGGGAGCGGGGGAACTCCCCGAAAGGCAGGAGATTAAAAGTCCCCCCCCCCCCGAACTTGGCAAGCCTCCAAAGGGCTCTAGAGCAAAGAGCAAAATGGAGGGTGTTAACAGGGCACCCATCCAGGTTGTGACGCTGGAATGAATCACGCTAATCAATTCAACCAGGGCAGCATCAGATGTCGGGAGTCCACTTGATAAGATAGCTGGGTTGTTTCCAGCCTCCCGAGATTGACCAACGGAAGGCTCGCCCAGGACGACCATTTGATGGTCAAAGTCTGCAGCAAAAGCGGCACGCAGGGAGGCTCAACAGACTGAGAATCACGGAATTAGGAGTTGGAAGGATTGCAGAGCTGTGCTGGAGCAGTGGTTAGAGTGCGGTACTGCAGGCTACTTCTGCTGACTGCCGGCTGTCTGCTATTGGGCAGTTCGAATCTCACCAGGCTCAAGGTGGATTCAGCCTTCCCTCCTTCCATAAAATGAGGACCCAGATTGCTGGGGGAAAGAGGCTGACTCTGTAAGTCGCTTAGAAGCACCGTGAAGCAGTATATAAGTCTAAGTGCTATTGCTACTTCAATTCCCAGCTGGGGACCCATGCTTCCCAAGCATGATGCTTCACTGAACAGGTGGTCCTCAACTTACAGCTGTTCATTTAGTGACAGCTCAGAGTTACAACAGCACCGAAAGAAGCAACTTACAACCATTTTTCAAACCCACTGCAGCATCCCCGTGGTCATGTGATCAAAATTCAGGTGCTAGGCAACTGATTCATACTTATGACTGTCGCAGTGTCCCTGGGAGGGGTCATGTCATCCTCTTTTGCGACCTCCTCACAAGCAAAATCACGGAGGAAGCCAGATTCACTTAACAACTAACTTAACAAATGCAGTGATTCACTTAACAAGGGTGGCAAGAGAGATGGTAAAAATGGGGAAAAAATTCATTTAACAAATGTTTCACTTAGCAAGAGGAATTTTGGGCTCAATTGCGGTCGTAAGTCAAGGACCACCTGTAATTCCTATCAGGGGAAATTGTATTTCGAAGAGTTAGTGGTAAAAGGAAAACAGGCCACCAAAGAACATGGTGGCGCTAGACGCCATCAAAACTGACACGAGGGATCTCCAAACTTGTCAACTTTAAGACTTGTGGACTTCAACTCCCAGAATTGCCCAGCATGGCTCGCTGAGGAATTCTGAGAGTTGAAGTCCACAAGTTAAAGTTGCCAAGTTTGGAGACCCCTGAATTAGAACATAGAACAGTGGTGGCTAATCTTTTTGGACTCCTGTGTCGAAAATTGTGCGCTTGCATGCATGTGCTCATGTGCCAACACCCAGAAGGCAATGTGTGTCCCTCACGCCCCCTGTGCATGCGCATGCAATTCCCCCACGCCGCCCCCTGTACTGTGCCTCCCAGCTGATTTTCGGCCCGTTTGAGGTCTTTTTCAGCCTCCCAGTGAGAAAAGCTTCTGCAATCTTTGCAGGTCAAAAATTGGGCCCGTTTCGTCACTTCCGGTATTTCTAGAAACACAGGAAGTGATGAAACAGGCCTATCTTTCGGCCTGCAAAGGGTTTCCTCAAGCCTCTGGGAGGCCGAAAAAGGCCTCAAGCAGGTCGAAAATCAGCCGTGAGGTGCGCGTATGCGCAGTGAGGTAAGTTTGCCTGCGGCTTGCGTGCCAGCGCAAATGGCTCTTCATGCCGCCTGTGGCACGCCTGCCATAGGTTCGCCATCATGGACATAGAACAACTCAAAGAAGTACTGCGGGACTGTAAGATGTGGAGAGACCTGGCCTCACCAAGAGTCAGACATACTGAATGGATAACATCATCATCATCATCAATTCCTATCACTGACATCCAGCAGTCTGTCCAAAGAACATAGTATCATAGGCCTGGAATAGTTCTCAGAGGTTTGTTTTCTAGTCCAGTGGTCACCAACCAGTGGGCCGAGGACCACCACTGGTGATCCATGAGAAAATTTTGGTAGTCCGCAGAGAAATGTCTCCCCCAAAGCACCCCCCCCCCAAAGCAATTAATCCAGGCTGCACAGGAACACAAGGCACATGGCCTGCCCACCCGCTGGCCCCCACCCTTCGGCCAAGCGCAAACCTTACTCGCGTGGAGTAGAGCCACGTGAGCTGGAACTGGAAGGTAAGATCAATGGCGAGGGAGGGAAATCCGCCCCGGAGTGGTTTGCTGACATTGGTGGGAAAGTCGGTCCCATATTCCAGAGCTGCAGCAGTAGTCACAGGACTGGCCCTTTGATCATCCTGGAGCAGCTCCTCCAGTCCATGGCAGGCCGGTGCACCCGGGTAGAGGAGCAGCTCCTCCAAGATGACCAAAGGGCCAGTCCTGTGACTACTGCAGCTCTGGAATATGGGATCGACTTTCCCACCAATGTCAGCAAGCCACCATCAGTCAAAATTCATATTAATGGTCTGCGGGATTTAAAATTATGAGTTTGGTGGCTCTTGGGGTCCCAAAAGTTGGCGACCCCTATTCTAGTCTAACCCCATTCAAGGCAGGAGACCCTTATACCATCCTGGTCAAATGGTTGTCCAGTCTATTTTTGAAACCCTCCAGTGATGGAGCAGCCACAATTCCAGGAGGCAAGTTCTTCCATTGATTAATTGTTCTCACTGTCAGAAAAATTCTCCTTACTTCTAGGTTGGGTCTCTCTTTAATGACCTTCCACCCATTGCAGGTAGTTCCTCGACTTACTAGTCCGTTTCGTGACCGTTCGAAGTTACGACGACACTGAAAAAGGTAACTTATGACCGTGGGTCGCAGTTACAACCTTTCCAGGATCATGTGATCAAAATTCAGACGCTTGGCAACTGGTTCATATCTACGACGGTTGCAGCGTCCTCGGGTTATGTGATCCTCCTTTTGCGACCTTCTGACAAGCAAAGTCACTGGGGAAGCCAGATTCACTTAACAACCAGGTTATTAATTTATCAACTGCAGTGATTCACTGTAAAATGGGGTAAAATTCACTTAACGAAGGTCTCACTTAACAACAGGAATTATGGGCTCAATTGTGGTCGTAAGTCAAGGACTATCTGTACTTCTTGTCCTGCCCTCTGGTACTTTGGAGAATTGATATCCAGATAAGAAGCCCAAAAATAAAGACAGCAGCACTTATTCCTGAGGGAATCAAATTGAGGAAGGCTGCAATTTTAAAACAACCGTGATGGATGCCTTCTTTAGTAAGGGATCTGCTAAACTGGTGCAATCTCCTGATTTTCTATTTTTATTTCCTTTTGCAAGCAGGTAAATACTTGGTAACAAGCTGTACCCCAGAGAACTGGAATTCAATAAGCAGGATTTCTAAACCCCCCCTTCCCACAACTGATGTGCAAAAATGATCTAGAGATGGTGGGATGTAGGAGAGTGGATTTTTTAAAAATAAATGCATGTGTAAAAACTTTTTTCTCTCCTACTTAAAATTGATATCCTTAAAATTACAGTAAATTTAAAGTGAAACACTAACTTCAACTGCGTGTTAAAATGCATGTTTGCATTTCCTTCTTTTAGATAAGGCAGAATTATAACATCATGTATGTTTTTGAAGGGAAATATTCCAAATGATACATGGATAATGTTTATTTATTATCCTTATCCTCCAGAACTCAGGGACAGAAAGATGGCACAAGAATTTCGATCTAGGAGAATCCATCTAGTATATTGGCAAGATTGGGTAGAGAGACTATTGGATAGAAAGCAGGAGACTGAATTCTGGTTCCACCAGAAAGCCAACTGGGTGATTTTGGCCAGCCCCAAAGGAGTATTGGAAGGAGTCTTGTGTGTAGGTAGTCCTCGACTTATGACAACAACTGAGCCCAAAATTTATGTTGCTAAATGAGAAATTCGTTAAGCGACGTTTTGCCCCATGTTATTAATTTTTTTTGCCACATTTGTCAAGTGAATCACTGCAGTTGTTATACTGTATTATGAACACGGTTGTTAAGTGAATTCTGCCTTCTCCATTGACCTTGCTTGCCAGAAGCCGCAAAATGGGTTCACATGACCCCGGGATACTGCGACCGTCATAAATGTGAACCAGCTGTCAAGCATCTGAATGTAAATCACATGACCGTGGGGATGCTGCAATGGTCGTAAGTGTGAAAAATGGTCAGAAGCCATTTTTTTTTCACGGTTGTTGTAACTTTGAATGGTCACTAAGTGAACTGTTTTAAGTCAAGGACTACCTGTATGTTGCCTGCCTTGAGTTATTTACAGTATATGAACAATAAAGGGGGAGATGAGTGCTACCGGTAATACTCATTGTTCGTTTGTTTTTATCGATCGTAAGCCACTTGGAGTTGCTTCTAGGAAAGATGGTTGGCTTACTTATTAGCTAGCTAGTCAATCAGTCAGTCTGTCAGTCAGAGATAGATGGA
The DNA here is from genome assembly GCF_049901715.1 of Pseudonaja textilis. Lineage (NCBI taxonomy): Eukaryota > Metazoa > Chordata > Lepidosauria > Squamata > Elapidae > Pseudonaja > Pseudonaja textilis. The sequence continues at coordinate 7,284,406 of NC_141990.1, read as the reverse complement.
TAGATGGATAGACAGACAGACAGGGTAGGGTAGGGTAGGTAGGTAGACAGATAGACAGACAGACAAGGTAGGTAGGTAGGGTGGGTAGATAGATAGATATGATAGATAGATAGATAGATAGATAGATAGATAGATAGATAGATAGATAGATAGATAGATAGATAGGTAGGTAGGTAGGTAGGTAGGTAGGTAGGTAGGTAGATAGATAGATAGATAGATAGATAGATAGATAGATAGATAGATAGATAGATAGATAGATAGATAGAGTAGGAGGGTAGGTAGGTAGGTAGATATTCACTTAACTGTTACTAAACTGCAATTATTCACTTAATTGCCGCAAGAAAGATTGTAAAATGGAGCAAAACACAACTGTCTTCACTTAGCAACATTTTGAACTCAATTATGGCCGTAAATTGAGAACTATCTATATTATAGTTTTTAGAGAAATTACTGAAAAAAAAATAGGTTCCCTTGATTCCATGTAATTACTAGAAAAAAAACCTATGTTTTCATATGAATGAAATAGAAACAGCTTGATCTGAAATAATTGTTCTACTTCCCTAACCAGGTCCACTGACCTTCTCTCAAAATGCTGACAAGCTTACACTGATTAGCCTGATTAGCCCTCTACTACAGTAAATTGTCTTTTCAGCCTGCTATTTCTAACAGAAACCCATTTAATAATAAGCGGAGAAAATTAGAAATAATATAAAATTAAGGTAACGCTCTATGATGCCATTTAAGAATATTCAGGAGACAAAACCAATTTTAAATAAGTACATATCTTGTATTTTTTTAAAAAACGTTTTGTTTCTTTAAAACAAAGACCTCTTCCCCAAAAATATAATACCAGTAAGTGGACAGAAAGTTATTAAAGTAATTCATTTCAATTAATGCTCAATATTAATAAAAATAACATCCAAGCACCCCTGAGTTGTTCTTACATAGACATAACAAAGAAGAATAAATTTCTGAGATCAGTGCCAAAATTGCCACTACATTATTTATAAATATTGAAAAAGAAAAGGATAATGGCTAAAAACAATATAAAGTGTTTGATTTCTGACTTTCCCTTTCTTTGTACTCAAACCAATTTATGGTGTTTATTGACAGAAACTTTAGAAACAATACTCTAAGGATTTTTTATTTGTCTTGCTGTGGGTAATATCATATCTATGGAAACCATTCTTGTTTAAATTTCTATTATGTATAGTGTGAATTTCATCATTGCTGCACACTCATGTTTTGCCTTTTTTATAAAAAAAAAATAGGTATTTATTTTAAGGGCTAACACCCTTTTCTGTGAAAGAGACACATACATTAAAAATAAACAAAGGAAGCTGTGGTTTATAACTAGTAATTTACCAAAAGCTAATCCTATTTCTTTTCCTGGGCAAGCCAACTTAGCAATAAGTTGTGACACACCAACAGTATTTCTCAGCAACTTGAAGACATGTGGACTTCAACTCCCAGGATTTCCCAGCTGGCTCTTATCTATGAGAATTCTGGGAATTGAAGTCCACACGTCTTCAAATAACCAGGTTGAGAAACATTGCACCAACAGATATGCTTCCTTTATAACCTTGCAAAGTTGCTTGAAAAGAAAAAAAAAATTAATACATTCACTAACACCAAACTTCAAGTTCGTTTTCTTTCCAACTTGGTCACCTGCCTGATTTTGTAACCTCCTCTTGTGCTTTCTACAGCTCCTTCCCTCAACTTCATGTTCTTAGGTAACCTCAATTGCCGGTTATTATCTCATCAACCATTACAACAGCCGCTATTACAGGAATGCCAACGAATCAAGTTTCTTCTCTTACCAACAAGGAACAATGTCCAAGGAAACCAGTAACCCTAGTAACAGGCAATTTATTGTATGCTGTTGTTGTTTTTTTAAAGTATTTTTAATATAAAACAGGAGAAATATATCATTAAGAACTATATTCTTTTTATTTTATTTTTTTAAGATAAATTATGTCATAAAATCATAACGTATCCTGCAGGCTGTCCTTAACTCCAAGTCCTCTTTAATGCATGTCTTTTTCAGAAGATAATGGGACTCAGGAATTTTTCCCCCAAGGTGCTATACCTTCAAAAAGATTGAGCAATAGGTTGAGATAAAATATTCACAGGAACAGAAGATAAGCTAATTAAAAAATTGTATTACTAGGTGTTAAATTAGAAGAGCAAGTAAAGGATGATAGCATGGGTGAAAATTTTTGGGTATACCATAGAATTAGATAAATGGCAGAAGTTACGGGTAAGAAATTATAAATTAACAATATCGACAGCACACAAAGAAAATCTGTATAAGATGTTTTATAGATGGCACTTTGCACCAGCAAAACTGGCAAAGATATTTAAAGATAAATCAGCAAAATGCTGGAAGTGCCACCAGACACCCGGATCATATTACCATATGTGTGGTGGACATGCGTAGAAGCTAAAATATATTGGACAAAAATACACACATGGTTGGAAAAAATGATAAAGCAACACATGGATTTGAAACCTGACTGACTTTTGAAACCTAATATTTTTATTAGGGATGGTACCTGACTGTTATAGCAAAGAAAAAACATACTCGATTATCCATGTATTAACAGCAGCTAAGATTGCATTTGCTCAGAACTGGAAAAGCGATAAAATCCTGGCAGAGGGAAAAGTGAGTGAGAAAATATTTGAATGTGTAGTGATGAATAAATTAACACTGGTAATTAAAGAAAAAGAAGAAACTGAATACAATAAGATATGGGATACATTTTACCAATGCTTGGAAAATAAAACAAGTTAAAATTGAGTAGATGACTATATAGAGAAATAAGTGAGAATATTGATATCGAGGTGATAAATGTAAGAGATAATGATTTATAAAGGAAATGTGATTATTATTATATTGGTAAGAAAAATACTAAACTACAATTGTTAGCACAAGATATATGTATTCAGTTGACATACTATTTAAAGGAAAGATGGATTTATTGTAAATATAAACTAAAAAAAACTTTTGGAAACAAAACAAAATAATGGCTGAGCATAATTTAATTAAATACTAGGAAATAAATAACATTATTTTAAAAATTTACATACCTAAAAGGTAAATATTTAATAAATTTATACGTGGTCCATCTCACTATCCAAGCAATTCTGAACAGCTATAGATACAGAATATAAAAATTTCAAATATTGAAAAAAATACATAAAGAAAAAAATATAGAAGTATATAAAAAGAAAGAAAAAGAGAAAAGGTACAGAATATACAGTGGTCTAAAAGAAAAAAGTTAAAGTAGCTATTTTTTACCTTTTTTTATAACAGTTACAAAGTCCTTCCTTCTTTCCTCCTTAACATTACAATAACCCCTTCAGCCCGATTCAATATTTTTCTAATCATCAAAAACAGAAAACACTATTTCACTTTTTTTCCATTTTCAGCAACAATCCATAGAAAGTTTGCAATCGTTTATAAACTACTTATTGTCTCATTTCTGACCATACAGGTCAGATTTGCTGTTTAGTTCTACCATCTTCATAATCTCATTTGTCCATTGTGGGTATTTTGATAGGTCGCCATCTTGGTGTATAAAATGTTGCCGTCAATAAGGCCCTAGGAAATCTATAGAATGCCAAAAATAAGACGTCAAAGTATGAAATGCTTAATATTTCACACACTTCCGAGATATTTTATGCAATGCCAAAGGGCAAACCCACAATGTAATAAAACACTCCCACTAAAATGCTTCTCTAACCTTCCTTGTTACAACAAGTAGGTCAACTGGTCTTTTTCTCTTGTCTTTTTTTTTTCCAGTAAGAAAGTCCTGTACTTTATTTTGCATTTCTTCTTTCATTTCCATATATATGGGGTTTTTTTTCATTCACTGTAGTGACCATTCAAGGTTACAACAGCACTGAAGAAAGTGACTTATGACCGTTTTTCACACTGCAGCATCCACAATGTGATCAAAATTTGGACACTTGACAACTGATTCTTATTTATGATGGCTGCAGTGTGTCCCGGGGTCGTGTGATCCTTTTTTGTTGCTCTCAAGTCAGTGGGGAAGCCGCATTCACTTAACATCTGTTACTAACTTAACAACTGCAGTGATTCACTGAACAACTGTGGCAAGAAAGTAAAACGGGGCAAAATTGACTTAACAACTGTCTCACTTAGCAACAGAAATGTTGGGCTCAATTTTTGTCGTAACCAGAGGACTACCCTCTTTGTGACTCTCTTTTCATACTTTGCCTTGTTATTCTGCCATCCATGGGATCGCGAAGAGTCGGACACGACTTAGCAACTGAAAACAACAATCATCAGAAAAGATGGAATTTCAAGTAAAAGCTGAAGTATTAGGATACAATGGCAAAAAAGTCATAAATCACTTAGTATGTAGAGAACAAAAAAAAATCTATACATAAATTCCCAAGATTTGAGCATTATCCTTTCAGTCAGGCAGCCAGGCTCATCTTAATCCGCTAGAACAGGGGCACCAAACTTACATCGTCATGGCTGTGTCACATGACATACCAGGACTTTTTTTCTCCTTTGCTAAACTGGGCGTGGGCATGGCCAGTGCGTGATGCATCCGGCCCTGCACTAAAAGGTCTAACCCAGCTCTCCTCCAACAATGTCTCAAGCCACCAGTTGCTAAGAACAACAGAGCAAAGTTGAGTCAAGTGGATCTGTTATATTGCTTGTAAAACCCTTTTTATCGCCAGCCAGTAGTTTTCACCCGAAGGACCCATCCTCTCAGGTACATAACCTTTCCATAAAATATTAAGATACTTAACACAAAAGTATCCTCGCAATGCCACAAACATCTCACAGATACCTGGCCCTACACTAAGACACGCCACTTTCAAGCCAAGGTCAATTTGCTTCAATAATTACAGCTCCACTAAAAAAAAAAAAATCATCTGAAACTCTGATGAAAGAAGCCAACTGCCACCTCAATGACAATTAACCACCAGCATTATGTTCTTGTCTTTATGTGACAGATATCAAGATCTTTTCAGTGTGGAAAATATTCTCTTTTCGAAAGCTGCTGGCTTTGAATGTGGGATGATTACATTAGAATATTCAGTCTTCGGGATCTCTTGAAGGAAGAGGATGGTCCCTCTAGGACTGTGTTTCTCAACTTCACCAACTTTTAAGACAGGTGAACTTCAACTCCCAGAATTCCTCAGCATGGAATTCTGGGAGTTGAAGTCCATTCTGTTGAAGTCCATGTTGCTGAAGTTGACAAACATAGTACTAAGGAAACCTTGAGAGCCAGAAAAAAGCCAAAACGTTTAAATTAAAAGAAGATTTCAGCTATCAGGAGGAACTTCATGAAGGTAGATGCATGAAGCAGTGAAATAGTTCTTATTTTTATTTATTTATTTTTGTCAATTGCTTACAAGATAATAGGTATAAGTAAAAACATAGTTATGAATACATGGATACATATAAGAAAAATAAAAAATATATATAAAAGAAACAATAGGACAGGGACGTTAGGCACGTTGGTGCGCTTATGCACACCCCCTACAGACCTCTTAGGAAAGGGGTGAGGTCAATAGTAGACAGTCTAAGGTTAAAGTTTTTGGGGTTTGGGGAAGAAACCAGAGTCAGGTAGAGTATTCCAGACATGGACCACCCTGTTGCTGAAGTTGTATGTCTGCAATCAAGTTTGGTACGATTAATCTTGAGTTTGTATCTATTGTTTGCTCTTGTATTGTTATGGTTGAAGCTGAAGTATTCACTGACAGGTAGTTTTCCTAGGACACCGATGGACTCCCCACTCTGAGGTTTTCCAACAGCAGCTTCGATGGCCATCTGCTGACAAAGCTTTAGCATTGAGCAAGCATCAGTCTAAATGACCCCTGTGGTCCCAATAAAACATTTGTAGCTTGGAGTTGAACTATGCCGGGTCTTTGGTGCTCTCTGAGCTAGGTTGTTTTCATGCAGACATTCACGATCAGACTAGATAACACCATCAGTGCTAGGTCGTTGAGGCTTTCCTGTAGACCAGGGGTGTCAAACTCAAGGCCTGGGGGCTGGATCTGTCTTGCAGGGTGTTAAGATCTGGCCTGTGGGGCTGCCCTGAAAACAGCAAAGGATCGAACCGCGGTGGCTCTGCCAGCAAAGGAATTCCATTTTTGCTGGCAGAGGGTTGCTGGAGGCCATCGCAGTCGAAAATGGAGCTCACGAGAGCCATGGGTGGCCCTCCCGAGCTCCATTTTCGCTGGCAGTAAGTTGCAGGAAGATGTCGCAGCCGAAAACGGAGCTTGGGAGCCCGTTTTCGCTAGCAGATCACTCGGGCCGCCACAGGCGCCCCTGCTATGAGTGACACTGAGCTGGCCACGCTCCTCCCTGAGGTCAAACACAACCCTGATGCAGCCCTCAATGAAATCGGGATAGACACCCCTGCTGTAGAATATTGTGTTCTGTGGTCAATAGCAATAGCACTTAAGACTTACACAGTACTTTAGAGCTCCCTCTAAGTGGTTTACAGAGTCAGCCTATTGCCCCCAACAATCTGGGTCCTCATTTTACCCACTTCAGAAGGATTGAAGGCTGAGTCAACCTTGCGCTGGTCACAATCGAACTCCTGGCAGTGGGCAGAATTAGCCTGCAATACTGCATTCCAACTACTGTGCCACCATGGTTCCTATGTAGATCATACCCACAGATAGGCTCTCTATGGTCTTTATTATCTCTATATGACCTCTGTGGTCTCTTCCTAGTCATCCATTATAAAATCCATGCCCTTTTATATAGGATTATGGGAAGTATCATAGCTCTAAATATATTGATGCCACGTCCAGGGCAATTTGCAACCTGGGTGAACACCAATAGTAAACTGCAAAAAAATAAAAAATAAAAAAAAATCCCTGATTCCAACGTCTTTCGGCCTCTCCCACTCACTCTCCCCAATTGCCGTTGGCTGCTGTGAGAGTTCCTAGCTCTCTGAGATTAACCGGATTACAGCAACCACATTGCGATGTGATGAATCAGCAGCGACAGCTGAAGGAAAACACAATTCGATTGCAGGTCTTGAAGGAGAGCAGTTGGATCCCTGATCTAGATCGTTCCTTTTTTAGGTGAGAACGTCATCTAAGGATTATCCCCCCCCCCAATATTGGTGATTTTATAGTCAATTCTTTTCCAAAAGGCAGTAGAGTCAGTCCTCAACGTACGATTCCAATTAAGTCCAAAATTTCTGTTGCTAAGCGACACAGTTCTTCAGTGATTGTCGCCCCGTTTTGCGACCTTTCTTGCCACAGTTGTTAAGTGAATCACTAGAGCTGCTAAGTGAATAATAGAAATACGTCATGTGAATCTGGTTTCTCCATTGATTTTGAAGGTTGTAAAAAGGGGATCATGTGATCCCAGGACACTGCGACCGCCATAAATAGAAGTCAGCTGCCAAGCAGCTGAGTTTTGATCATGTGATCATGAGGATGCTACAATGGTCGTAACTGCAGAAAACAGTCATAAGTCACTTTTTTCAGTGCCGTTAACTTTGAAAGATCACTAAGCGAACTGTTGCAAGTCAAGGACTGCCTATAAGTTTAGCAGAGTTCCATTTTGCCTGCAAGCAGCCACTGATTGTCCAGCATGATGACCATTAATTTCAAATGAATGTGTCTCTTCTGTTGCTCACCCATGGAGAGAAGCAAAGACCTTGTTAGATTGTCCAAGGAGAATGCCTAGAGGAAATTGAACAAGGCTTTCCACAAATCTGGGCCTTGTAACTCAAGGTTACCTTATACAGGGTTCTATGGTATATACAGTATTCTATGCTCTTTTGTTCGAAATAGTTTCCTGTTACAGTTAAACAGTTGAGCAGTAAAGCACATGGTGACTGTTTGCTCTGTGCTCAAAACAGAATTTCTAACACAAAGTCAACGAGGAAGCCAGATTTGCTTAACAACCATGTTACTAGACTTAAACTTAGAATAAATTTATTGTCACTTTAAATGTACGCTAATCAGCATATGTTAAAATGAAATTTTATTGCATATATCTCTCAAAGGGTCACTGCCTCCAGTATATACTACATGAACATGACAATTAAAAAATTATATATATACACCCATATATACTGTATATGACGCAGAGAAACAATAGAGTCTAGGTAAGTAAGATTAGCACGAAAGCTTGAAGATATTTTTTTCTTAATTTTGGCCCATCCTGAAGTGTTCTTCATATTACAGGTAGTCCTCAACTTATAACAGTTCATATAGTGATCATTTGAAATGACAATGGCATTGAAAAAAGTGACTTACTACCGTTTTTCACAATTATGACTATTGCATGGTCCCGTGATCCAAATTCGGATGCTTGGCAAGAGGCATGTATATTTATGACAGTTGCAGTGTGTCGGGGGGGAGAAGTCACATGATCCTCTTTTGTGTCTTTCTGACCAGCAAAGTCAATGGGGAAGCCAGATTCACTTAACAACCATGTTATCTAATGTAACACCAACAGTGATTCACTTCAACAACGGTGGCAAGGAAGGTCTAAAATGGAGCAAAATTCACACAACAACTATCACACTTAGCAATATAAATTTTTGAGCTCAATTGCGATCATAAGCAGAGGATTACCTGTACAGTACAACCAAACAAATTAGTAGGTAATAGAAGGGTAACCTTTAGAAATGTGAAGGCTGTGAGGCTACACAGGCTTTGGCAGCTAATGGAATAGCCCAAGTTATTAATATTTGAACAAGTATGACATTTCTAGAAGGAAAGAAGCTTAGCTGGCTCAGTCAATTACAGGACCCAGTGTCTGCTCTCCTGCAAGATGAAAAAGAACATAGAAGCCACAAAAGCCACCTTGCTCTTTCGATGTTTGAACTACGGCTTATTTTGTCTTCAACAGATCTGAGGAAGAAAGAACCTGTTTAAGGCCAAGCCTTCTAATAGCAGAAACAACGATAAACCACTGGCGAAACTGTCATGCCTGGGTTGCAAGTGATTCAAAAGTGCAGAGTGAGGAGAGAATATGAAATCAAATGCAATTATTTCTTTTCACTTACCCACGGTTCAGCAACTCAGCCTAATCAAGGAACCACCAAGACCACTGCCACGAACACTGACAGAGCAAGACACTTGTATATATACAGAGAGAAAACCTCACTCCCTTCTAGGGCTGATGACATTCCCTAGTTGGGTCATGAAATGTCTACAAGAAAAACAACCGAGCTCAGAGAGCAATTCTTTCCAACCATCAGAGCAACTCATATTCTTTCTCGACAGTATTTCTTTATTAGATTTATATACAGGTAGTCCTCGACTTACAACAGTTTATTTAGTGATCATTCAAAGTTACAACAGCACTGAAAAAAGCGAACTTATGACCAGGAAGCCAGGTTCGTTGAACAACAGTGTTACTAAACTGGAGTGATTCACTTAACAACCCTGGCGAGAAAGGCCGTGAACCGGGCAAAATTCACTTCACTGTCCTACTTGGCAATGGAAATTCTGAGCTCAGTTGTGATCGTAAGTTGAGGAGCATCTGTGAAATGCAGAAGTTCACTCCCCAAAACACCCCAACCAGCTCCATCCACAGGTACATGAGACTGCTTCTTTCCTAAAAGTTTCTGGTTTTGTGTACCGAAATACCTCTGGGAATGTGCACCGAAAGGCACGGCGAAGGATCTAAAGGTATATTTCGGCAATGCCTGTTGGCTGGCATGTTTCCACGACCGATTTATTACACTCGGTAGAAATGGAACCCTCCTCCCTTGTAACTGGGTACAGAAGTCAGATGGTGCTTGTTATGTTCATGTCTCCTGATTATGAGCTTCTCAGAGGCTTCTGGCTGATCGTTGCGGAACAGAATGCTAAACTAGTTATGCCTTTGGGCTAATCTAAGCATGTCTGTTTTTATTCCCCTGGAGAAGACATTTTTAAAAAAATCATTTTAAATATGCCTATTTATTCAGGCTGCAGCTTGCCCTCGGAAGTTGTGGGAGCGCCATCAGTTGAGGTTTTCAAGAAGAGATTGGACTGCCATTTGTCAGAAATGGTGTAGGATCTCCCGCTTGGGCGGGGGGTTGGACTAGATAACCTACAAGGTCCCTTCCAACTCTGATTATCTGCATCTGTATCAGAACAAAGTTAAGAGCCCTAGAATCATACAGTTGGAAGGGAGCACAGACATCACTGAATCTAACCGTCCACTAAAACATTTCTGACTGATGCCTGTTGCAATGTCCACTTCTAAGCACTTCTAAAGAACTTATCGCTTCATAGAGAAGTCTATTGTACCACCTGATGCCTAGTCTGAACCTTCCTCTTGTTTTCAACCCATTAGTTCTGGTCCCACCTGCTGGGGAAATAAAGGAGAAGTCCACCTCTACGTCAGTCACACCTGACCGGATAACAAACTCTACTCCACGGGAAGCCTAGAATTATTTCTACCATGATGGCCTATAACAGCGATGGCTAACCTTTTCGACATCGTATGCTGAAAGTGCGTGCGTGTGCCTGCACCCATAATGCAATGCACATGCTTGCTCCCCCACTCCCCCTCTGTGCATACACACACATCTCCCACATGCATCCCACCCCTCATGCATGCGCAGCAGATACCCGACAATCGGCTGGCTGGCGGGAGGTGTGCACGCATGTGTAGTGAAACTGTGCTGAGGCGACAGCTCGTGTGCCAGCAGAGATGGCTCTGCATGCCACTTCCGGCACGCGTGCTGTAGGTTCAACATCACAGGGCTATAATAGCAAACTATTGTGTTCCCCCAAAATAAGACCCTGTCTTATATTTTTTTGCCATCAAAAAAGGCACCAGGTCTTATTTTTGGGGGGGGGGATGTCATCCACTGACTCACCTCACTTGCATGCATCGCCCCCAGCCTGCTTTTCGCTGTCAGAGGCCTTCAGGAACTTATTCGGTTTCAGATAGTTGCAGCCACATTTTGCACACCTCAGCCCCTTTCTTCTGCAGCCAGCAAGGTTTTCCTGAAGGCCTCTAGAGCCGATAACAGAGCTCCGGATCGATCCAAAGCTCTGTTATCGGCTACAGAGGCCTTCAGGAAAGCCCTGCTGACTGCAGAAGAAATGGGCCAAGGTGTGTGAGGCTGGCTGCAACTATCCAAAGTTAAGTAGTAGGGCAGCTCCACCTCCCCATCCCCACCCTAGCCGTGCACCTTGGAGTGGGCGGGGTCTCAATTAGGGCTTATTTTGGGGGGTAGGGCTTATATTGGGCACAGATGTAAAAAAATCAAACTAGGACTTACTTTCTGAGTAGGTTGTATTTACGGGGAAACACGTTATTTCAAGTTTGTTTATGCTGGGCCTCCTCTTCCTTCTTAGGGCTTGGTGGATTAAGAAAGCGTCTCTCTGATCCACTTCCAAATGTTACCTGGCCATTATGAACTTAAAAAGTGTTCCTGCTCCTTAACACCTAGACATCGGCTTCTATATTAACTCCATCAAGATTGCTTTCTTGTTCTCTATACCATATCACACTCCTTTAGATATTTAAAACACCGCTAAGACGTTTCTTCTCTGTGATCTCTTCTGTAGGCTAAACTTATTTAGATCCTTTGACTTTTCCTCATAGGCTTAGCTTGCAGGCCATCTTGGTAGCCTTCGTCTGAATTTGCAGCAATTTACCCCTGTTCTTGTAGAGCTGGGGTGCCCAAAACTGGTCACAGAACTCCAAATGGGGTCTGACCAGGGCAGAATAGAGCAGGGAACAATTGAGGAGTTCTTGGTGCTAAGCTTGGATGCTTCCTTGCAGTCGTTTCATCACCCAACTCAAACAATCAATCAATAGCCTAATCAAGGAACCACCAAGAACACTCCTGCCAACACTAATGGTGCAAACCACTTGTATATAAATTTGGGGCAAATCTCATTCTCTTCTAGCACTGATGATGTTACCTAACTGGGTCATGAAACATCTGCAAACAAACAAAAAAACCCCACAAGCTCAGAGAACGCCAAGGACCCCTCATGTTAACCCTGAAGCTACAAATATTCTCTCTTTTATTGGGGAACAATGGCCTGGATTGTGTGTTCCTGTTAATGCACCCCCAAATGGCAATGGCCTTTTTAGCAGCTGCATGCTACTTCTGGCTCATGTTTCCCTTGCGATTGCCAAGGACACCAGATCCCTATCAAGCCAGGTCCTCGCTCCATCTTATATTCATGCCTTTTCAACCCCGATTCAGAAATTTACAGCGTTTCTCAAATTCCACCATATACTTTTCAATCCATGCTTAAGATGGCCCCAGATTTTTCTGAATCACTTTCATGTAACGGATTAGTTGTCCCTCCTAGTTATGCATCATCTGCAGGCTCACGTCATCTAAATCGTTGTGTCATCTCCGTAACCACGTCATCCAAATCATTTATACAAATGAGAGACTAGGATAGAGAGCCTGTGGAATACTCCCATTCAAAAAAAAAACCCAATAAAGATAACTCTTTTGTTGGTGGTCCAGCTAACTGTTCTTATCATCTAGCCAACAATTAAGTCCCAATTCAATGGGGTTTTGTTCCTGGTAGCCTACGGTGTGGCAGCATCTCACCAACTTTGACAGATCTTAAATCACTACACAGGCTCAGACCTGATAAGTACTTTAATGGAAGGCTGCCAGAAAATCCAGGGCTGTAAAATAAATTGCAAAGTCAAATAAACAAAGGAATTTTGTGCCAGGAAAACAAGCTGAAATTTTTCACGAAATCCCAAGCTTGACTCAAAGGTGATAGTATCTTTATAGAGCCAAATGAATTTTGTTATTGTTGCGTCTTACCATAAAAGTCAGTTTTCCAAGGTGATCGTAAGTTCAAATCAATAAATGGCCATAAGAGAAGGCCTACCTGTATAAGAATCCTTTTCATGAGAAAATGCCTTTTGTTTTCAATTCTTAAAAAAATGATAGGATGGGAATTTGAAGGTTGCACATAGAGGAAACCAAAAGGAACAGAAACTTACAATTAAAGGAGAAGAATACTTAAATTTATTAATAGCCATTGGAGCAAAATACCTTAACATTGGATGTAGGATAAGATATTTTTGAACAATGGATCAAGAAGTTAATTTTAAGAGTGCCTGCCTATATATACAAAGATGTTATATAAGTGGAACAAGTTTCACCAGGCAAAACTGAAACTGGATTTATAAATGATAAATTACAAGAATGATATGGAATAAGGTGCTACACAGGATCCTCAAATAAAACTGGCCAATGTCTTAATAATTAAATTATTAAATGTGACATACAATAATTAAATAATTAAGTGTGACAAACAAAAAAAACCCCAAATCTAAAGAGTGACCTGGATAACTTTCCTATATTGGATTTATAAAAGACACTTTTGTAAGCTTTGAGGAATTTTGAGAGATGCTACAAAGGGGGGAAAATATGAAAAGAAATCAACATCTTTGGATGTTAACATCATCTTATAGGAAGGAATATAAAGTTGCTGTGCTTAACGAAGATTAAAATAACAGATGTTATCTCAAGAAATTCTTAATGGACTTTGCCAATCAGGACTAAACAAGGCTTTAAGGAAACCTTTTACCTTTACCTTTTATAGATAAGAGGTGAGTTATGGGAAAAAGCGATCATTTCTTATATTAAAGAGAAAGTGATAAGTGGCTAAAATGGTTTATACTTGTTGTGATGAAGGGGAAAGCAAAGAACACGCTGGCTTGATAATGTCAAATCGGATGCAAAGTTGAACATCCAACAATGGAAAGAAGCTATGCTTGATGGGGCAGCATGGAGAGGACTTGCCTATAAATTAACCAAGAGTCAGATACGAGTTTAAGGGTTCAAAACAGACAAAACTTTGTTGCATTATCAGGCAGGACCATCGTAAAATGAATAAGGACCTAAAAGGAAAGACTGTTTATTTTTCACAAGCTGACATTGTCCCTTATGACACACTCATCCCGGAAGTCTCTTCCAAGAACCATCGCAATTTGATTTTTTGGTAAGAGGGTTGTTCTAAAAAGGGAAAGCTCCCCCCCCCCCCAAAATAGCCTTTAGAAGTAGATTGACACTAGTGTACACTACGCACAAAAGGTTTTATTTTGGTGCAATATGTAGACCTGCCACCACCTTCTCCTTACCTACAGAGCACAAGGCAACACAGCAGAAGTGAATGTTTTGATCACTGCCACCGGTGCCGTTTTTTTTTTTTTTGTACTCCCAAGAATGATTTACTGGCTAAGAAAGCACGTCTCGGCCAGCCTCCCAGCTGAGCAACTTACTGCTCTTTTCCGAGAACAATAATTCAGAAGGGGAGAAAAAGCCTCTTTGAAAAGGATGATCAAAGCCATTGGGTTAGGCTGCAGACACAGCCCACATAACTGAGGAATGAATGTGGACAGAAATACTTATAATAGCTAAAACCTGAATGGGTGGACACCATACTTTGAAATCATTGGCACAAACACACAAAGCCAGACACATACATTTATATCCACCCATAATCCTAATTCATTTATTTTTATTATTTTTATAAATACTCAAGGCGCGGAACACACATTCTCTATGCCTTCTTCCTTCTCCCTGTTTTCTCCACAACAACAACCTTGTGAAGTGGTTTGGGCAGAGAGAGAAGGACTGGCCCAAAATCACCCAGCCGCCTTTCATAGCTAAGGTGGGACTAGAACTCTTTATTTCCTGGTGATTGGCCCAAAGTCACCCAAGTGGCTTTCACGCCTTAAGGCAGGACTAGAACTCACCGTAACTCTTGGTGATTGATCCAAAGTCACCCAGGTGACTTTCATGCCTAAGGTGAGACTAGAACTCACCGTCTCCTGGTGATGGGCCCCAAAGTCATCTACCTGGCTTTCATGCCTAAAGCGGGACTAGAGCTCTCCATCTCCTGGTGATTGGGCCAGAGTCACCCAGCTGACTTTCATGCCTACAGCAGGACTAAGTTACAGTCCGCTGGTTTTTAGACTGGTGCCTTAAACCTCACTTCCAAACTTTACTTCCCAGTTTCAAACACCCAAGTCTGGTTTGTAAATAAAATGACAAAAGTGACTAATCTATCCAAAGAGTAAGTTAATCTCAAACACACTGGAGGGACATGTGTGATGCACACACACACACACACACACAAAAAGCACAACATCCACATCTGAAAAACTTCGCTATTTGGTTGCCTAGAAATTGGTCTCCCTTTGCCCAGGAGACCAGCTATTTACAAGTCTGAGAAAATTAGCATTGTGGTTTGGTTTGGTTTTCTTCCTGTTCCTTCTCCCCATGCAGTCTTGCCTGTAAACCTTCTGCCAATAAACATTATGACATCCTGGTTCCTCTTAAAGAAACAAGATATATACATTTCATAATGGAAATGAACTGGATTTCAACATAGGGAAGTCTACCCTGAAGTTCAGCTCCAAACTTTTAATTGCAACAACTATTCATTCAGGAATGTTGCTCATATTTGGCACAGCTGTGTATTTATACTTGGGAAAGAAAAACTTGGAAGCAATTAGCAACCACAAAAATGATTCAAACCATTGCAAACTATATTTCAATGAACTATCACGCTTCCCTGCTTAGCCTAGCATTTTCAAACCTGGCATCTTCCAGAATCCAGATGTACTGAGATTACAATTCCCAGAATCAATCCTGATTTTGAAAAGGGACAGAACAGATGCAAATATAAGCTGAAATTATGAACACGGTGGTTGCTTTTTGTCATCTCATCCCAAGGTCCTAGGCTGGCAGCTTCAGCTCAGATACAGAAGCAAGCAGCTATGATATGCCTGAGAAAGCAACAGGCAAAAGAAAGCAGCTTATATCATACAATTATATCTTATAGCTTATATCGATTTCAATTACTTCGTAAAAATGAAAGACGGCAGAAAAAGCCAGTATGGCTGCATATAAATTAGAAAATCTGGGTGGACATACATACATACATACATACATACATACACACACACACACACACACACACACAAATATCAAAGCTAAAAAAAACAGAGGATAGCTACTTCACAATAATACTTGTGAAATGATCTTGGAATATTAGTTGACTACAAATGGAGCATGAGTCAGCAACATGGCTGCAAAAAGATATGCAGATACCACAGAAATATAGGGTCTCAAATTATTGAAAGCAATGGTTCCAATTTGTGTTAAAAATCATTTAAAATATTGTGTCCAGTTCTTGGCACTAAACTGTAAGAAAGGTTTGGACAAACTGGAGTAGGTTCGACAAAGGCCAACAGGAATAAACAAGACTAGTTCTACAACAACAAAACCCAGTCAATTTTAAATCATCTTTTAGTACTACCGGTAATACCCATCATTTATTTTGCTTTTATTGATTGTAAGCCACCTAGAGTTGCTTCTTGTCAAGATGGTTGGCATCTTACTTATTAGCTAGTCAGTCAGTCAGTGAGAAAGAGGGAGGGAGGGAGGCAGACGGATGGACGGATGGACAGATATTGAAGGCCCTGACTATACTTAGCCTTGAGAAAGCTGAGAAGGGATAGGTTAGTTCTCTTCAGATTGCTCAAAGGATATTATTATACAGAAGCAGCCCAGGACTTCCTTAATTTCAGAATGCAGGTTACCAGGTCTGAAATAAGCCGGAGAAAGTCAGATTCCAACTGAATTTTTTATATAGGCAGCCATCCACGGAGGGTGCTTGGAACTGGAAGACCCGCACCATCAAAAGATTGGACCCAGTGGCCTAGAATGTTTCATGAGGAAGGAAAAGCTTTGCTAAGGCCTGAGATGCCTACTCCACCCAGGTCACATTCTGGCAGCATAAATCACTGGATAGAAGGTTTGCAGCAAAATGCAGCGGAGTTCACTGCCAAGCCTCTAACATCACAGCTCATCTGGTACCCATAAGCCCACCATCAGAATCACAGAGGCTTAATCGAAAAAAAGGCGGTAAGGATATAAAAGAGAAAAGTGTGTCCTAACCAAGATGGATGACGAACGGACCTATACCAGAGAACGCTTCAATCCAGAAGTCTGAAGCTGGTTGCTCTTTAATGCCCACGTACCAGGGTCTTCCAGAAAAGATCAAGGTGCCATCTTAAGGCACAAAGTCCCTCTTCCGGATCCCTGACAGTGGTGTTAAAAACAGAAAGACACTTCATGCTTCGTTGCTCCATGGCAGGGCTTTAAGGGGGATCACCAGCACCATGAGCTGTACCGGCAATCAGTGCACGGAAGAAGTGACACCTGGGCTGCTACTCAGGTGGGAAGCCGGGGTCCCATCAGTTAGCGATGGCCATCTGGCAGGACCACAACAAAAGGGCCTTCTCGGTGGTATGGAACGGCATTCTCTAGGGAACGGCATTCCCCACGGGATTCAGTTGCTCTCCACGCCGTTGCTCTTCCGGAAGGTCCTAAAAATGTGAGTGGGTCAGGGGGACTTCCAAATGGGCACAGAGCCCATCAAATGATTTCACTGTGTTGGTGCTGTCGTTTGGGGGGAGCGGGGGAAGTACTTGCATGCAGCTATGGGCTTTTATTCTACGGTGGATTTTTGAAAATGTCATCCGGAGTCATCTATGTGTGAGTTGGGCGGCTATAAAAGTTCGTTTGATAAATAAAAAATAAACCCAAGGCTGAACCTCCCCAGACTCTGGTGCCTGCAGTGGGGGCAGCCCAATGGCAATTTGCAGAGGGGTTTTGTCACTCTCTCTCCAACGAGCCAAGGCTCCAGAATTCAATTACAGGGACATCCTCGTAGGGTGAAAAAACTCTGTGTCCAGTCGTGTTCCTCCACTCCTCTTCACATCTCCTTCTCTCTCTCCCTCTCCCGCCCTCCCTCAACACACATTTATCTCCATCTCCAACATCCGCTTCACCCCACCTTCCTGCCAGTCCCCTTGCTTCCAGTAACTTCATCTCCATCGGGGAGGTCCAAAAGCCGTGCTTCTGCTTTTGATACAATGCCCACCGGAGCTTCCAACTTCCCCCAAAGCAGAATTAGCCCGTTCCCTCCAGCTGCTTAATAACTGCTATGGCTGTCAAGCTGGAACACGCCACCCTGGAGTGACACAACAGCCAGCCAGCCAGCCAGCCAGCCACCCACCTGGGCCAAGAGGGAGCTGGCCTGCTTCCTCTCAGTGGCAGCCATGATGTCGGCTGAGAGTCGATCCACTCCGCCTGCGGGCCTCATCGTGTCTCCCATGACTGGGATGATTTGGCACGGGGGGCCCTGAATGAAATCCACCATTCTGCCTGTTCTAACCTCGACTGACCTCTTGAACATTTTTTTAAAAAAGCACCCGCTGGAGGAAAAGCCATTTCTCTTCCTTTCAGCCAGGCCCTGAGTTGCATTGGACCAGAAGATCCCTTCCAACTCCGTGAATGCAATGGAATGGCTCGCGCTCCAGTGCCTCCTCTTCTCCAGGCTCAACGGCCATTTATCATCTCAAGGACCTCCAGACCCACTGCCACAACTTTGAGCCTTGGGAACCTCCACAGATCATCAGAGTTATCGTTTTTGATGGGCGTACTGAAAGCACTTCTATCCCCAGGGTTGGAAACCGGCTTCCAGAGGGGCTAAGAGATAAACAAAAGCAGACAGTCTGCGCCCGCAGGCTTTGGCTTGCGGCGTAAAAGGAGATGACACACAAGGAAAACAAGTGGGGAAGAAAAGAGGAAACAAGAACATTGAGCAGCTAGTTCTTAAGGTTATGTCGCTCTTATGCCTGTTATGAGGCACGTAGACTATTTTGTGCGCTTTTTAAATACTTTTTATTAGATCTCGTCGCTCAATATTCCACTTGACTAGATAGTAGCTAATAACACCGTTAACAAGCAACCGATAATAGCCACCAATAAAACAAACCAGCAAATATCAGATTAAAGAGATTTTCTTCCAAGGGACCTTACTATACAGCAATGGCTGTAAACACAGCAAGACCTGTTCTATATTCTCTAATACATGAAGCCTGTAATTCTCTCTCTCTCTCTCTCTCTCTCTTTCTCTCTCTCTCTCTCTCTCTCTCTCTTTTCTCTCTCTCACACACACACATGAATATCTAGCCCTTCCAAGTATATGTACAAGTATTTTATCTCAGTACTCATCTGAGCAATAAACCTTCCATTTCCTAAGATGTCATCAATCACAGTCTCTTCTCGGCCATGCAAGTTCATTCCAAGACCTAATCAACATCTATAGTCACTCCCGCACCCCATAAAAACCTGAAGAGGGGCACGTCCAAGCCCTCAACAGCCCTGCCATCTTAGCAACCTTAATCTTGGTCCCTGTATGGCTAGTTTCAAAGGCAACTTTTGAAGTTACATCCCTAAGACGTGTTAACCATTCTGTAAATAGTCCCAAAGGTGCTTTTCCAAAAGGCAACTGGACTTCCCTTCCCTCGAAAACCTTTCGTTTCTCTCCAAGAAGCTTCCGGAGAATGAACCGAAGAAGCTTCTTGGATGAGAAGCGAAACGTCTTCAAGGGAAAGAGCCTCGGTGGCGGCAGTGGTTGAAGTGCAGTACTGCAAGCCACTTCTGCTGACCATCGGCTGCCTGTAATTTGGCAGTTCAAATCCCACCAGGCTCAAGGTTGACTCAGCCTTCCATCCTTCCGAGGTGGGTAAAATGAGGAGCCAGATTGTTGGGGGGGTGATAGGCTGACTCTGTGAACCGTTTAGAGAGGGCTATAAAGCGGTATATAAATCCAAGTGCTATTGCTATAAAACAAAATCAAACAAGGAAGTCCAGCTGCCTTTGGAACAACCATGATGATTGAGCATGTCCAACCTTTTAACCACAAACTGGGATAACCTGTCTACTACCCCCCCATCCAACAAAACCTCCCTTTGCACAGCTGTGATGGTACCCCTGTCCCCCCCCCACAACATCCACCAAGGACCACAGGTTGGTCCACCCCCCACTATTCCACATCAGGAGACGCCAAACACTCCAGCCTATCTTCTCCTTCTCCAGCAATGCTGCCTTAGCCCTCCCCCCCCCCCGTCTTTCCCCACCGCTACCCCAGAGTCACGACCCCCCTCCAGCCACCTATCTCCATTGCCCCCGCTTCCCCACCTGGTGGACCCCAGAAAGGTTAATTTATCTCCACCTCCCATCATCTCATCTGCCATGTTAGCACTACCCTTGGAGAGCCCCCAATAAGACCCCCCAGCTAAGTTGGCCATGGATGATGGGATGTGTGCTCCCTCCCTGAGGGATAGAAGCAGCCCCTCCACCCCCCAAAGTTCCTCCCCTTTTCGCATGCCTTAGCTTAGCCCCGCCCACACGGAGGTCGCTGCTCCCTGCCCACCCGGCGCCCCTCCGTCTCTCTCTCTCTCTCTCTCATTTACATATTTTATTAGCATGCCCGCCGTCGGAGCCAATCAGGGCGCTCCGAACGCTCGTTTGCATACCCGCCTCCTCGGCGGTCCGCCCTCCCCACTCACCCCTCCGCAGGGCCTCGTCGTAGGTGAGGAAGCCGATGCGCGACTCCTTGTTGCCCATCGCGGTCTCCTCAGTCCATGGCGGGCGGCCGCCGCCGCCGCCGCCCGTGCCCCGCAACAGTCGCTCGCCTCAGGCGGCTGCCGCCGTCGCGGCCGCCGGTTCGCCTGGACTAGCAGCAGCCGCGGCAGCCGCAACAGCAGCGCCGCCCCCGCCGACTCCTGTGGAAGATGTTCGCCTCAGCTGCTGCCGCCGCCGCCACTACCTCCATTCCGAATCACGTGACGTCGCCAATTAACTGACCCCTCCTCTTCTTTCAAAGCTCGGCCCCGCCCCTTGGCTTGTCACTCGTCTCTCCTCCCCCTCTTCCCACCCCCACCCCCAGCTGGAGAACGCGAGCTGTTTGGCCAGCCCTCACTTCCGGTGCGAGGTCGGCCGCGCGCCGGCAGGAAGGCAGGCAATGCGCGTGCGCAGACTCGCACCAAATTCTCTTTTTTTCCGGGTTTTTTTTAATCTATAAGAATGTTTTAAAATATATAATGTTTTTATACTTTTTTTAATTGTTTTTTTTTCACAGAACTGTTGGTGGAAATCTTTCCTCCGTTCCTTTTTAAAGTTCTCTCACTTGGCAGTAAATATAGGGGTGAAAATAATGTACAGAATAGTATACAGATGTAAGGGACCTTGTAGGTCATCTAGTCCAGCCCAAGCTGGAGACTCTATTTCTGACAGGTGGCAGACGTAATAAATAGCACTGATTAGTTTTCTATAAGACTGGAAATTTACCTCATAATTTCCCAGAGCATTTCAGGAATAAATATATCCTGTGTGGCCCCTGTCAAATTATATAGGGACATCAACCAATAATAACAATTTGTGTGGAAGAGAGATGTAATTTGGATTATGTGATCTATGCATACAGGTAGTCCTTGACTTACAACAACGTGACTTATGAAAAAAGTGACTTATGACCGTTTTTCACACTTATGACTGTTGCAGCATCCCCACAGTCAAGGCATTAAAATTCAGACGCCTGGCAACCGACTCGTATTTATGACAGTTGCAATGTCCTGGGGTCATGTGATCCTCTTTGGCGATGTGACAAGCAAATTGCATGGGGAAGCCAGATTCACTTAACAACCATATCAATAACTTAACACCTCCTTAACAACTGTGGCAAGGAAGGTTGTAAAATGGGGCAAAACTCACTTAACAACTGTCTCACTTAGCAAGAGAAATTTTGGGGCTCAATTGTCATTGTAAAGTCAAGGACTACCTGTAACAGAGTTGGGAGGGACCTTAGAGGTCTTCTAGTCCAACCCCCTTCAGGCACTACCGTTTCAAACAAATGGTACGGTTCAAACATTGGGCTGTCCAATCACTTCTTAGAAGCCTCCAGTATTGGAGCATCCACAACTTCTGGAGACAAGCCATTCCACCCATTAATTGTTCTAACAGTGAAGACCAGTGGATTCTAACCAGTGGAACAGCTTGTCACTTAAAATTGTAGGGGCTTCATTCATCACTAGAAGCTTTTAAGAAGAGACTGGACAGTCGCTTGTCTGAAACAGCATAGGGTCTCCTGCTTGAGCAGGGGGTGGACTATAAGACCTCCAAGGTCCCAGCTTAATTCTGATTCTCACTGTCAGGAAATTTCTCCTTAAATTCTTGGATGCTTATCTCCTTGACTAGTTTCCATCCATTGCTTCTTGTCTTGCCTTCATCTGCTCTGGAGAACAGGGCAGCCCCTCAAATATTGGGAAACTGCTACTGCAATATATTTTCTGTTCTCTCTCGGAAGGGTGACAATGCTAGATTCAAACGACCTTCGGTTGGAAACCTGAAGTGTGCTCCTCTCGCTTTAATCTTCCCTTTGCACTGATCCAAAAATAGCCCCGCCCCTCCAATCTTGCTCTCCTCACGTGACATGAGGGAGGACAGCGGGTACTCTCTCTCCTTCTACAGAAATAATAATGTAGAGTTACCCGCAAGTGCCCAAACCAAAATATAATTTCCTTCTTGTCTTCTATAAAAAACATAGATATGCATCCCTGCCGTGGGGGGAACACATGACTCGCTGCCACCGTCTGAAACCATGCAGAGTTTTAATTGCAATTTTGAAGCCCACCAATCTAACCTCTATGACGTTTTCATGGCAGGTATTTGGCAGTAATTGAGAAGCATTTCGACCATCTATCTTATGTAGGGAGGAGCCCATAGAGATAAAAAATATTATAGGGGATGGAGAGTATCCAAATGTCCCCCTTTGAAGGATTTTTTTTGTACTAGAACTAATGGCAACTTGATCACTCTCTACATATGCCTGGAATGCACTACCTGACTCTGTTGTTACATCCTCTAATCCCCACTCCTTTAACCTCAAACTAACCACTATTGACCTCACCCCATTCTTAGGAGGTCTCTAAGGGACGTGCATGAGTACACTATCTTGCCTACTGTCCCTGTCCTTTTGTCTCCATTTATTCGTAC
The DNA here is from genome assembly GCF_049901715.1 of Pseudonaja textilis. NCBI lineage: Eukaryota > Metazoa > Chordata > Lepidosauria > Squamata > Elapidae > Pseudonaja > Pseudonaja textilis. The sequence continues at coordinate 7,261,538 of NC_141990.1, read as the reverse complement.
CTATTCCCTGTATTCTTACTCATGTTTATACTTATACCTATTATCTTGTAAGCAATTGACCAATCAAATAAATAAATAAAATACTTTATTTTTTTATTTTATTATTTTTGTCAACCAATTATAAGAACAGGTATAGGTATAAACATAGTTATGGATACATGAAATGGATAGATATAAGAAAAAAAAATAGGACAGGGACGGTAGGCATGTTGGTGCACTTATGCACACCCCCTACAGACCTCTTAGGAAAGGAGTAAGGTCAATAGTAGACAGTCTAAGATTAAGGTTTTGGGGGTTTGGGGAAGAAACCACAGAGTCAGGTACAGTATTCCAGACATTGACCACTCTGTTGCTGAAGTCGTATTTCCTGCAATCAAGTTTGGTGCGATTAACCTTGAGTTTGCCTCTATTGTTTGCTCTTGTGTTGTTATGGTTGGAGCTAAAGTATTCATTGACAGGACATTGCAATGTATGATTTTATATATTATACTTAGATTGGACGGAAGGCGGCGTAGTTCTAGATTTTCTAGGTCTAGAGTTTCAAGTCTGGTGGCATAAGGTATTCTGCAACGAGTAGAGGAGTGGAGAACTCTTCTTGTGGAATATTTCTGGACTTTCTCAACTGTGTTAACATCAGATAGGTAATGTGGGTTCTAGACTGATAAGCTGTATTCAAGTATTGGTCTAGCAAATGTTTTGTATGCTCTCGTTAGTAGCATGATATTAACAGAGAAAAAGCTACGTAAGATTAGGTTAACAACTCTTAATGCCTTTTTGGCTATGTAGTTACAGTGGGGTCTAGCACTTAGATCATTAGAGATGAGTATTCCAAGGTGCTTTACAGAGGTCTTGACTATTGAGCTTGTATTTTATTTTCTGATTTTTTTTTGCCAATATGTAAAACAGATACATCAGTGTTTCTTGTAACTTGAGGCTGTGTGAACTTCAACTCTCAGAAGTCCCATAATACTAGGAGTCGAAGTCCCCATCTCTTAAAATTATCAAGTTCGAGAGATGCAGCTGTACATCTTACCATCTGTATTCTGAATATTGCAACTATTCTACCTGTGTGGTTCATAAGAGTTGACAACAACTGGATGGCATATGATCGGACCACCCCAAAAATTAAAATTATCATTAAACATACAACACATTTAATTTCGTTGTACAAAATGCAATGACAATAAGGTATAGTAAACTAAACATCCTATCATAGTCATTGGTCTTTGTATTATCTTGATAGATTGCCACTTTATTAATGAATATATTAGGGGACTGAAGTTTAAAACATGCAAAGAACGATTACAGGAATTGGGTAGGTCTGAAAAATGGTTACGGGAATTGGCTATGTCAAGTCTAGTAAAAACAAGGACCAGGGGAGACATGATAGCAGTCTTCCAAAATCTCAGGGGCTGCCCCAAAGAAGAGGGAGTCAAGCTATTCTCCAAAGCACCTGAAGGTAGACTAAGGAGGAATTTCCTGAAAGTGAGAACAATTAATAATGCTTTAATGGTCGTAGTATGAAAAATGGTCACTTTTTTCAGTGTCATTGTAACTCTGAATGGTTGCTAAATGTTTGTAAATTAAGGAGTACTGTATGGATTGAAAAACCATATGGGTATGTCTGTCCTCATCTATTGTCACTTCCAGCATAGTTGCAAACCATCATGATGAAAGGATGAGAAATGCTTGTGTCTCAACGCTGAACATGAGAACATAAATCATACGGTTTCCATCATAACGTTGCTAGGCAGGGTTCATCGTGCCCTCCTCCCTTCTCTTCCTTCCCCTCCCAGATACTCAGTAGCCCTCAAAAATGATATTTTATTGAAAGCTGGGATTTTCCCAACTACAAGGAAGCATTTTGTTTAAACCATGTGAATTGTATTTTAGCACCTCTGCTGGTTCTCACAGGCACCTCTGAGCAAACGGGAGAACTGAACTTGGGATAAGAGAGGAAATGCCTGAGGGGAGGCTTGCAGAAAAGATGACACAAACCAGAGAAACTGGGAAGAGTAAGAAAGAAACTCAAGAGAAGAAGACTTGCTTGATTTTGTACAGTATCAGAATTACGAGATCCAGAGTTATGACCACAAGTGGGACTAGAATGGCAAAGCAAGGTAGCTGTTAAGTGAGTCATACCTGACTTTATGACTCGTCTGCCATAACAAATCTGCGTGGTTAAGCGAATCATTGCAATCTCTCAACAAATCACACAGTCAGTAAGTTGACCTGGCCTCCCCTTCCGGCTTTGCTTGCCGGAAGTCTGCAGGGAAGGTCATAAATGATGTTGAGATGACTCCAGGATGCTGCAACTGTCATAAATACATGCCAGTTGCCAAGCCCCTGTATTTTAATCACATGACCATGGGGACAATTGTAAATGTGAGGACCAATTCACATAACAATTGCAATTGGCTTAACGACTATAGCAAAACAGGTCATAAAATAATTACAATCAATCCTTCAACTGATTGAAAGGTGAAAATTCAACCTTGTCCTTTTTTTATCACCGCAATTCGGAGCCTTTCCGTCACATGACAAAATTGCTTAGGCTCTGTGATGCTGTATAAATCTGGAGGGGAAAAAAAAAAAGAGAATTAATTTGCGAGAATGTACGGCCATGCTCCAAAATGTGTATTCAACTTGCACCTTTTCTTGCCCTTTGCCAGTATGTTTGCTCTGGAATCTAACCTTCTCATGTAATGGAAAGTGGTCATAAGGCAGAATTTGACTGTCATTTTTTAAGCAAACATTTTCACTGCAGACTGATAAGATTAATTCCAGGAAGTTTTAGCAGGGATAAAGGAAACTTGCAGATCAACAAGGAGGGGGAGGATTTTCTCTCCTTGTTTTTCTTTGGCAGTCATTTTCAAGCAAAGTTCACAACATGGGCTTTGGCACACAATATTTTTTGCTTAGGGCAGTGTTTCTCATCCTTGGAAACTTGAAGCTGTGTGGACTTCAACACCCAAGCTTCCCTAGGCAGCCATGGTTTGACCAAAAACGGACATATACTTTCAGATTTTGGCAAAATTGTGTCCACAATGAATCATTCATTCACTTAAGGACCGTGGATTCATGTAACAATGACTACAAAATGGCAGACTCCATCATGGTCATGATTTTAAGTCTACATTTAATGGCGAGGATGGCTTTTTAATTGGGAAATTCATTTATTTGCATCTTTTCTGCATCTGGAAAGCCAAACCAGACGTTTTGCATAACATTCTTCAGTGGGGGCCCGAAATTCCAAATATGTGACTAGTTGAAGTATTCTGCTCTTCAGATTCCTATCAGAGGTACCAGTCAAAAAAGTCAAGGTGGCAGCTGCGATGGCACAATTGAAGCGCCACATATTTTTTTGCACACATGCGAAAAGGGGTGTTGCTTTTACAACATAGTCCTCAACTTACAACAATTTACATTGCTAAGGGAGGCTGCCCAACATTGCCATAGCTAAGTGAGGCAGTTGTTGAGTTTTGCCCCATTTTGCAACCTTTTTACCACAGTTGTTAAGTGAATCACCACAGTGGTTATGTTAGTACAACAGTTGTTAAGCGAATCTGGCTTCCCCATTGACTTTGCATGTCAGATGGTCACAAAAAGAGGATAACACTATGACCGGGACATTATGACCGTCATAAATATGAAGCAGTTGCCATGCATCCAAATTTTGATCACATGACCATAGGGTTGCTGCAACGGTTATATATGAAAAAAAAACCCAGTCATAAACTACTTTTTTCAGTGTTGTTGTGTTGGAAGAATTATCCTTCTGGGTTCAGGTCCAAGTGGGGGAAAAATACTGGAAACTTGGAGGCTGTTTGGAAAGATGATTTAATGGTGGACAGGATCACATGCCTTGGAGCTCTTGGGCAAAAAAAAAAGGGAAGAGATGCTGAGAGTGCCTGGGTTTTATGTCCTCTGTTGGGCTTTGAATTTGAGCTTGGGTTCTGATTGGTTGTCAGACTCCCATGGCGCCATGCAGGGGCAACTTTGTAGGTTGTCTTTAGAGTCCCAGGCTTGGTTGACTCTTGCTGGGTGATGATGTAATGAAAGGGCTTTGGGCAATTCCTGGTATGGTTCTACCTGAAGGAGGGAGATCTTTGTTGTGTAGAATAGACTGGCCCAGGCCTTAATGACCCATTAATGAAGGTGTGTGTTTGGGGGGGTGAGTTTCTGCCTCTCTTGAGTATCTACTTTTTAGGGGAAATAGTCTGCTTTTTTAATATATCCTAAAATATTTCATTTTTCTGGGAGAGGGGTGGATTTTAACTTCCTACAGTTGTAAGTTCAAATTGTGACTAAAAAATGATTGTAAATCAAGGACTACCTCTGTTACCATGAATTAGCAATCTCCTTGGGCCTCTTTCCCTAAAGAACAATTTCCTCTCCATCGTTCAAACCAGAATCCCTTTTTTTCTCAAGGTCATGGAAAAAGCAATAAGATACTTCTGCATTCATCTTCTTCCAAGCCACTCTGACTGGACACATTTATTTTTCATCCCACCCAATTTTAGGCAGATAAAGGAATAAAGACCTTTCTCATTCCATACAGTTTCCTCCCCCAAATGTTTTTTGCCAAGCACTACAATCACCAGCTTTTAAAAACCGGAGTAATAAACCCTGTAGATCTTTCATGGTGGAAATATTATTTGACTGAGTCAGGATAGAGGATCTTATAAGACCGGAGTCTTCAAACTTGACAGCTTTAAGACTTGTGGACTTCAACTCCCAGAATTCCTCCTCCAGTCATGAGAGCTCAGGAATTCTGGGAGTTGAAGCCCACAAGTCTTAAAGCTGTCAAGTTTGAAGACCCTTGTTATAAGGCATACTATTGTTTATTCTTAGGCAGGGATGGGCAGCTACGGCAAATTTACAACCTGTGGACTTCAACTCCCAAAATTCCTGAACTAACCATGCTGGCTCCGGAATTTTGGGACTTGAAGTCCACAGGTTTTTAAGTCGCTATAGTTGCCTCACTCTCCCTAACGGTGCTCTCCCTAATCTGAACCCAGGCCATGGCTCAATTTCCGTGGCCGTGTGACTCATGCTTGGCTTACTGATATTTTTTGTAAAATCATCCACAACTGGCCCGGTTTGCTCAAACTTCAGTGAGTCCCTAGATCAGTATTTCTGGGAATTCTGGGAGTTGAAGTCCGCGAAGTTCAAGAGGCCAAGATGGAGAAACCCTGCCCTAAGTGTCAGCAAAGAATATCCTTTACTGCCCTCTAGTGGTCAGTCCATAATTTTACAGCCTTTATATGGCAGTCCTAGATTTCAGTTGCTAAGTTGTGTTTGAATCTTCACTTTCAACCTCACTGTTCTCCACTGTCTCAGAGTTTGCCCAAATTAATGTTCAACACCACAGACAATACTGATACCCTTCAAAAAGACCTTGACTATGTATCAGAATGGTCAAACAAATGGCAACTTCAAATCTCAACAAATAAATTATCTGTCCTACATATTGGCAAAAAAAATCAGAAAATAAAATACAGGCTGAATAGTCAAGACCTTGTTGATGATCCAGACTCTGTCAAGGACCTTGGAATACTCATCTCAAATGACCTAAGTGCTAGAGCCCATTGTAACTACATAGCCAAAAAGGCGTTAAGAGTTGTTAACCTAATCCTACATAGCTTTTTCTCTGGTAATATCACACTACTAACGAGAGCATACAAAACATTTGCTAGATCAATGCTCGAATATAGCTCATCAGTCTGGAACCCACATTACGTGTCTGATATTAGCACAGTTGAAAAAGTCCAGAAATATTTCACAAGAAGAGTTCTCCACTCCTCTACTCGTTGTAGAATACCTTATGCCACTAGGCTTGAAATTTTAGACCTGGAAAACCTTGAATTACACTGTCTTCAGTCTGATCTAAGTATGGTATATAAAATTATACGTTGCGATGTCCTACCTGTCAATGAATACTTCAGCTTCAACCATAACAACACAAGAGCACACAATAGATACAAACTCGAGGTAAACTGCCCCAAACTTGATTGCAGGAAATACGACTTCAGCAACAGAGTAGCCAATGTCTGGAATACTCTACCTGACTCTGTGGTTTCTTCTCCAAACCCCAAAAACTTTAACCTTAGACTGTCTGCTATTGACCTCATCCCTTTCCTAAGAGGTCTGTAGGGGGTGTGCATAAGCGCACCAATTGTGCCTACCATCCTTGTCCTATTGTTTATTTTATTTTATTTTTTTTCTTTTATGTATCCATGTACTCGTAACTATGTTTTTACTTCTACCTATTATCTTGTAAGCAATTGAGAAACCAAAATAAAAATAAATAAATAAATACATACATACATACATACATACATACATAAATAAAAATAAATAAAAAATAAATTGGGTCAATGATACTATCTAACCAACCAAGGATTGTACATAGATCGGCTATATCAAGGGTCTTCAAACATGACAGCTTTAAGACTTGTGGACTTCAACTCCCAGAATTCCTGAGCTAACATGACTGGAGGAGGAATTCTGGGAGTTGAAGTCCACAAGTCTTAAAGCTGTCAAGTTTGAAGACCCTAGTGCTATATCCTATAGTCCTTTCCAACGTTCGTTCACGTAATCAATACAATTGCTAAATCCCGGACTAGATTGATACCAGATAATCAATCCCTCCCTCCCTCCCTCCCTTTCCTCCCCAATCAATCAATCAATCAATCAGTTTCTCGTCGGGTGCTACAGCTGATCAAAAAGGGGGCGGGGCTGGACAGGTAGGTGGGGCTTGTACCACTAAAGTCGTGACACGTTTGTGTGTGTGTGTGTGTGTGTGTGTGTGTGTGTTCTAAACTCACGTGATCTTCAGGAGTCACGTGGCTGCTGCTCCTTGTGGAAGGGCTCGCTTGCCAAAGGTAAGGACTGTTTCCAGTGGGAAGGCGTGGCTGGCCGTGGAGGATGGGAAGTGTAGTTACAGCACATGGGCAGGACGTCGGCTGGGGATGGGGAGGAAGTTGGTGCTCTGCTTAAGCCTCGTAGTTCCTTGGCTTGTTGTTGTGATGCTGTGGTGGAACTACAACTCCCAGCATGCCTCACCATAGTCTTGCAATTGTTAGTTTCCGCCCACCCCCCCTTAAAATCGCCAGGTTAAATGTGTGTCCCTGCCTCACTTTTTCCCCCAATGTAGCATCCCCAACCTGGGGAGTTGCAAGCTCTCCGCTAAAAGTACTTTTCTTCCTTTTTGTTGTTGTTGCAAACCAGAAATGGTTGCAATATGACCGACCTGTTTCTGACTGCATGCATTTCCGAAATGACTCCCCTTGGCTTTGGTTTGAGATGAGGTTAAGCGTTATGGCTGGACCGCAACGGATCGCATCGTCTGAAAATGCCTCCTGCGATCAATAATACTGATGGAGGGCGCCAAATTTAGCAAATGCTGCATAACGATGGGGGAAAAAAGGGCTCAAAAGGTGCTTTTTTTTTTTTTTCCAAGAGGCAACTGGACTTTCTTATTTTTCTTTGAAGATGTTTTACTTCTCATCCAAGATGCTTCTTCAGCTCTGAGGGGAGGGTGGGGATTAGAATATAAATATAAATGGAATAGAAATCCTTCCATTCCCCACCCTCCAGTCTGAGCTGAAGAAGCTTCTTGGGTGAGCAGCGAAATGTCTTCAAAGAAAAAACAAGGAAGTCCAGTTGCCTCCTGAAAAAGCACTTTTGCGACAACATGACTGAGAATCTCCATAGATATATATATATATATAAAATAAAGACAAGGTGGCCTCAATGATTGGATGCCTTATTGTACCCTATGACTATTATTAAGTATTGTACCTTATGATTCTTGACTCTTGACTTCTTGTATCTTTTCTTTTATGTACACTGAGAGCATATGCACCAAAGACAAATTCCTTGTGTGTCCAATTACGCTTGGCCAATAAAGAATTCTATTCTCAAGATCTCAAAAAAGGCGTTGAGACTTTGGAAAGAGTTTCAGAGAAGAGTAACAAAAATGATTAGGGGCCTAGAAACTAAAACATACCAAGAAGGATCGCAGGAACTGGGTGTGTCTTGTGAAAAGAAGGACTAAGTGAGATATTATAACAGTGTTTGAATATTTGAAGAGGGAGGAAGGAAGAGGGAGGCGAACTTCTTTTCCAAAGCACCAGCGGGCAGGACAAGAAACATTGGATGGGAACTAATGAAGGAGAAAAGCAACCTACAACTAAGGATAGATTTCCTGACAGAACAATTAACCAGTGGAAGTTGTGGGTGCCCCATCACTGAAGGCTTTTAAAGAGAGACTGGACAGCCATTTATCAAAGATAATAGGTGTCCCCTACTTGAGTAGAGTGTTGAATTAGATCAGGGGTCTCCAACCTTGGCAACTAAGACTTGTTGGACTTCAACTCCCAAAAGGAAGTGAGGAATTCTGGGAGTTGAAGTCCACAAGTCTTAAAGTTGCCAAGGTTGGAGATCCCTGGTCCGAATGACCCCCAAGTTTCCTTCCAACTCTGTTATTGTTACTGTTACGGTTCTGTCTTTACCTGCAGCTGGACAACTCGAAAGTCATGGCATGAAAGAAAAAAAAAGAATGGAGAGGGAAAAGGAAAACTAGCCCTAGGGTTTGTAAGGAGTTTAAATGCTGCAAAAAGTGAGTGCACTTGTGGAGTGTGTGATTGGAAAAAAAAGTGCAGTGTGATTGGAAGTCTGCAAGTAAATAGGAAAAAAAAATATAGCCGGGCTTTTGTTTGCAAAATTGTGTGTATTGTTTTGGCACACACACACACATGCTGACCAGCCAGCTCAATCACCCTGCACTATAGAGAATCTTAGGCAGGTTTCATCATTTCCAAAGGACTTCAACTTAACGTTAATTCATTTAACAAAAGAAGATCTGTTGGGATTCCTTTACCTCTTAACCGCAGGTTTATCTGTTTTGCTTGTGTTTTGTGCCCACAGAGCCACAACCCAAAATGCCAAAGGGAGGAAAGGAAAAAAAACTGAGCTCTGTGCAGCTTCCCATCAGCAAATTCCGAAGGAAATTAGTGGAGACTATACAAGGCAACAAATTTGTTGTGGTGACGGGTGAGACGGGAAGCGGGAAAACCACCCAACTTCCCAAATATTTATTTGAAGAAGGTAAGCGCATGTACACGCACAAGCGTACCCCACTTCCAAGGTTCACCGGTGTGAGCAATAATCCTACAAAAGGTTTATTTACAGGTGAAGAAGCAGGCAGAGTTGGGGTGCCAGAGTTAAGTGTGTCATCAGCTTAGAATCATTACATTGCCACAAACAGCCCCAATTCCAACCCCTCTTGAATCGTGTTGACATTTATCTGGCACAATTCAGTATTCAGCTTTAATTGACTAGAGACTTAAGTCCTCGATTTTCGGCCACAATTGAGTGCAACATTTCCTTTGCTAAGCAAGACAGTCTTTAAGTAAGTTTTGCCCAGTTTAATGGCCATTCTTAACAACTGTAGCTATTAAGCGATTCACTGCAGTTATTAAGTTAGTAACAGGATTAAGTGAACCTGGTTTCCCCATTGACTTTGCTTGTCACGAGGTCGCAAAAGGGGATCTCGTGACCCCAGGACACTGAAACCGTCATAACTATGAGTCCGTTGGCAAGCGCCTGAATTTGGATCACGTGACCATGGGGATGCTTCAAAGGTCGTAAGTGTGAAAAATGGTCATAACTCATTTCTGCAGTACCCTTGTAGCTTCAAATGGTCACTGAATGAATGGTTGTAAGTCAAGGAGTTACCTGCACAGTGGTTTATATAGAACACACGTTTTTCAAAGGTTGGTCTTTTTGTTCTTCTTTTGCAAAACTCGATAATGTCTTTTACTTGCTTTTTATAGGGTTTGCCAGGCATGGCACAATCGCTGTGACGCAGCCACGGCGCATGGCTGCCATATCTGTGGCGGAAAGAGTGGCAGAGGAGTTAGGCTGCCCAGTGGGAGGCCTTGTGGGATACCAGGTTCGCTTTGAGGAATGCATCTCGGAGGTATGTATTCGAATCCAGCTTATTCTTGAGATGCATTGTTCTATAGGATCTGTTAGTTAGGATCTTGGAGTCTTGTGGACAATCACTTAAATAGGAGCCAGTAGTGTGCAGCAGCTGCCAAAAAAACTAACACAGTTCTAGGCTACATTAACAGAGGGATAGAATCAGGATCATGGGAAGTGTTAATACCACTTTATAATGCCCTGGTAAGGCCACACTTGGAATACTGCATCCAGTTTTGGTCACCACTATGTAAAAAAAGAGGTTGAGACTTTAGAAAGAGTGCAGAGAAGAGCAACAAAGATGATTAGGGGACTGGAGGCTAAAACATACAACGAACGGTTGCTGGAATTGGGTATGTCTAGTCTAATGAAAAGAAGAACCAGGGGGTGACATGATAGCAGTCTTCCAATAGCTCAGGGTCTGCCCCAAATAAGAGGGAGTCAAGCTATTCTCCAAAACACCTGAGGTAAACTGGTGAAGAAGCAACTGGTGGAAACCAATCAAGGAGAGAAGCAACTTAGAACTAAGGAAAAATTTCCTGATAGTTACAACAGTTAATCAGTGGGACAACTTGCCTCCAGAAGTTGTGAATGCTCCAACTGGAAGTTTTTAAGAAAAGATTGGATAACCATTTGTCTGAAGTGGTGTAGGGTTTCCTAACTAAGCAGGGGGTTGGACTAGAAGACCTCCAAGGTCCCTTCCAACTCTGTTATTCTATACTATTTATTGGATTTGCCTACTGAGTTTGTGTGTGTGTCAGGAGAGACTTCTGTCTTATTTTCAGAGACACGATAGTGGTTTGGTTTTTTTTAGATTTTCAGTCAAAGACATGATACAGCAGCACTCAAGGAAAAAGAATGAGGAGGAAAGAGGCGGGAGGGAAATCCTTAAGCCTAATAAGTGGATATTTAAAACAAGGTCCTTTTAGTATTTAATAAAAAGTATATTTTGTTTAAATTGTCTTCTCAATTTTGGCTTTCTATGCATTTTAGCCATTGTCAAGTTTACTTATTATCTGCTTTGCCTGCTGTTTTTTTTTTTTAATGTATTGACTATGTAATATTTTGTCTCGCCATGTCTCTTTTCTGTTATTTGTCGTGCCGTATGCCAGATGTTTAGACTTATTAACAAGGTTGGTTGCACAATCAGGTCGTTTAGACTGGATTTGGCATTTTTATCTATTGATAAGTTCTTTCCAAGGACCTGATTATTAAATTATACGATGATGATGATGATGATGATGATTTTTTAAGGGAGCCTGATGGCTCAACCGTTAAAGACGCTGAGCTTGTCGGCTGATAGCCCAGTTGGATGGGGGTGAGCTCCCATTCCTGCCTCAGCTCCTACCGACCTTGCAGTTTGAAAGCATGCAAGTGCGAGTAGATAAATAGGTACCACATCCGTGGGAAAGTAACAGCGTTCTGTGCATCTTTGGCAGTATAGTCATGCTGGCCACATGACCATGGAAATGTCTTCGGCTCCATTGGCCAAGAAATGAAGATTAGCAGTGCCCCCTAGAGTCAGGTAACAAATAATCAGAGTTGGAAGGAATCTTGTAGGTCATCTAGTCCAACCCCCCTGCCCAAGCAGGAGACCCTACACCATTTCTGACAGATGGGAGTCCAATCTCTTTTTGAAAGTCTCATGACTGGACAGGAGAAACCGTTCCCTTTATTTTTTAATTATTATTTTTTGTCATTGTTTTTTTCTGAATGGAGGATTTCCTTCAAGCAGCTTAAAGAATTTTCTTCGCTATAATCCAAAGGACATCCCTGACTAAATATTGATTCTAAATGGTACAGGGAACAGCGATCAAGTATCTGACGGATGGGTGCTTGTTAAGGCAGATCCTGGCAGACCCGCATCTGACCCAATACAGCGTCGTTATTCTGGACGAAGCTCACGAACGGAGTCTCTGCACGGTCAGTGCTAATAAAATAGGCTGATTAAGATTTATTTCTCTGGCTTGGCGGAAGCTGAACCAAGCCAGCCAATTATTCAGAGTTTAAGTGATGTTGGCAATTTGCTCTGCGCTGCACTTATAAAGGACTCCCTAGGTTTGAAAGACACAGCATAAGAAGAAGAGGGCGTGGGAGGGAGAAGGAAAAGTGTAAGCTCAGATCCTAGGGCTTAATGCAAACAAAAAACAGAATGCAGCCAAGGTCAGAGTAATACTTTGGGGCTTAATTTCCATGTCGACAGGTGCCATTTTTATTTTTATTTGTAATCTAAGGGAATTTCTCTGTGTTCTATAATTTTATATATGATTTCTATAGCCTTGTTCCCTGGGCCATCTTGTGGTAAACTCACAAGATTCGTTTTTGTCGCCATAAACATGCATATATCCGAACTAGACTGTGTTGTTTCTCTGTGTCATATAATATATGTGGGTATATACATATTTTTGTTTTCTTAAGTTTTCGCAGGTACTTACATATATGGTATTCAGCTTTGTTCGGGTATTTTCCCAGGTCATTATAGTTGTGCTTTTAAAGTTGTAGCAACGTTTCGACAGAATCTCATCCGCCATCATCAGGCTTCTGTATTGTGTTCATTATTTTTGTATTTATTTATCTTGTCATGTTTATGTAGTGTAAAATTGGAAGTGGTGACCCATTGAGAGTTGTATGCAATGAAATTTCATTTTTAATATATACCTATTAGTGTACATTCAAAGTGACAGTAACGATTCTATTCTATTCTATTATTCTACTCTATTATTCTGTTCTATTCTGTTACCGATAAAGGTTCTGTTCTATTCTATTCTATTGTTCTATTATTCTATTTACTCTATTCTATTATTCTGTTCTATTCCCAATAAAGGTTCTGTTCTGTTCTATTGTTCTGTTCTGTTCTGTTCTATTCTATTCTATTCTATTCTGTCTTTTCAGTTCTGGAGTGTGCAGTTCAGGTAGTCCTTGACTTACGACCATAATGGATCCTACCTGTAAAGGTCATAGGCAGTGGTGGGATTCAAATTTTTTACTATCGGTTCTGTGCCTTGGTGGGCGTGGCAGGGAAAGGATACTGTAAAATCTCCAGTCAGAGGTGGTATTTGCCGGTTCTCTGAACTACTCAAAATTTCTTCTACCGGTTCTGCAGAACTGGTTAGAACCTGCTGAATCCCACCTCTGGTCACAAGCCATGAAAGTTACAAAACAAGTCGTTCATGTGACCAGCCCAATTTTGATAGTTTTTTGTTTGAGGCGGTCATTAAGTAAACGCATTGGTCGTTAAGCGAATCAGTGGTTCACCATGGGCACGGTTTTGCTGAAAAAGTAAGTAGCAATTTTCAGTAAAATTGTCATTAAAATACAGTCACATGACTGTGGGAGGCTGCAAACGAGCATAAATGCAGCCATTTTACTGAGCACCCAAAGTTCAGTCATGTGACCCCAGAGCGTTCGAATCTATAAGTAGCCCCAAGGTAGGTTGGTCATAATATTGAACAGCAATCGGTCATAAGCCAAGGACTGTCTGTACTATATTCCCAGTCTTTCTTTCCTTTTAGATTAGATTCCCCTACTGGCTGCCTCTAATTCTTGTGGACTAGTGACTTTAAAAGATTCGAGAGCCTGCTGAAATTCCAGCCCGAATCTTAGATTTGAAGCTTCTTCCTTGAAGTGTTTTTTTCCTCCGTCACAGAATGCTTTAGATAGTCCTCGATGTACAACCATTCATTTAGTAACCAGATTTACGCTAGCACTGAAAAAGTTTCACACTTAACGACAGTGGCCACATCCCTGTAGTTGTATGGTTAAAATTCAGATCCTTGGCAACTGACTCACACTTACGACCATTGCAGTGTCCTGGGGTCATGTGACCCTCTTTTGTGACCCTCTGACCAGAAAGGCAACGGGGAAGTCAGATTCTCTTAACAACCGTGCTACTAACTTAACAATTAGAGCGATCCACTTAATAACCGTGCCAAAGAAAGTTTGTAAAATGGGGTAAGACTCAACACCTGTCTTGCTTAGCAACAGAAATGTTGAGATCAATTGTAGTCGTAAGTCGAAGAGTACCTGGAGTCTTAGCTGGAATTTCCCGGATAGCTGGGAATATTTTTGCCAATGAAAAGATCAGTTTAGGATTGGCTGTGTGGTCCACGTGTGAAAGTGGCTGTTGTTCAAAACGTGGACCTTAGAAAGACCGCTTCTCTTTCAGGATATCCTCTTTGGCCTTTTGAAGCAGCTCTTCCACCAGCAAAAAGAAACCCAACGGAAGGAACCCTTGAAGGTCGTTGTGATGTCCGCCACCTTGGACGTGGAGAAGTTCTCCGCTTTCTTTGGCCATTGCTCAGTGGTGGAGATTCCAGGAAGAAAATACCTGGTGGAGGAGATCTTCTGTGATGCCCTGGGCCCCAGAGATGCCAACAGCTCTGCCTTCATCACAGAGGTACTGGCTGGTCACTTTCTCTTCCGATCTAGGCTTCACAACATCACGAACCAGAGTCCTCGTCCCGACAAAACCCCTTTTATTTAGGCTAATGTGAATTCCTCTCATTCACATCCAGCAAAGTCCCGGCAAACAGTCTTTCAAGAGTGATTTACAACCACAGTCTTTATCTGGCTTGGAGAGTTGCCAGGCCGATAGCTTCCAAGTGCAATGCTGTAGCAGAGAATACTTGGCAAGGAGTCAGAAACAAATCTTCACCCTAATTAAATGAACTAACAAGCAATTCACAGCAACAACAGAACAGCACAACCCAGGTTTCTGGCTCCATCTTATGGCCGTTTGAGGAACCACACCTAATTACAATTTTAGCAATCCCTTAAAGAGACAGTATTAAATGTCTATCCTGGTTGATATATTTCTAACCCAACTATTAGGTGACTATCAATTCCTAACAGTACATTTTCCCTGTTTCTCTATGTCCTCATTCTGTCCTTTATAATTTCTTTTCCTTTCCCTCTTCTCCCTCTTCTTCTCTTTTTGATCCCTTCTCTCTCTAATTCTGATTCTCTCTTCTGTAGTCCTCTCTTCTGTTTCTTCCTAATGTTGTAATTACTTTTCAAACTATTCTTGTTTTGGGTTTTTTTTTCAGATCTTAAATTTTTCACTCTCTTTCCCCTCCTTCCCTTTCTTTTCCCCACATAGAAATACTTGGTCATTAAACATGCCTTCTTCTTTGTCCCGCCGTTCTTGTTCTACAGGCATTTTTTGTTGTTTCTCATAGTTCAGGATCTTCATTTCTAAAAAGTGAAATACGAAGCCGAAAGAACCCTCTTCCTTCTTGGGCATCTTTTTTCTGTTTTTTTAAGTTCCATTCTCAGTTCCTCCAAGAGTGATACCATTTTAAAAACTTTTAAACAACCACCCGATTAATTTTAGTCCTTTAGATCCAATAGCCAAAAATCCAAAAATCACCAAGTAATCCAAAGCTGTTTCTTCCTACTTCTTTTTCCATTTTCTCTTCCTGGGGTTCTCTTATCTTGTTAAAGTTTCACTGTTAATTCCTTTCACTTCCAGGTGGTCTCCTCCATTTTTACAGATCCCACCCTTTTGGTTTTGTTTTTCCTTCTTTTAAAGGTTTTTGAGAATCCAGAAATCTTTATTATCCCTTTGACATTTTATTTTAAATACCTGTTAATGTCAAAGTGGATTTTTGCCGGTTTCTTGCTTAAATCTCTTAGTTGTCAATATGGGGAAGAAAAGAAAAAAAACCCAAATCCTTTCCCTTCCCTCTCTCATTTGCAGCTTCAAAGTCTTCTTTGGGAACAATGTTGTTCTTTATCATTCAAATTCCCGGGTACCTTATTTGATGCTTTTGCTGTTTGACCCGGTCAACCAAAACTTTCTCTTCTTATCTTCCTCCTGCACATTCTTTTCCGGTCGAGTTCTTCTTCGTGGTGGCCATTTCTGACCACAGCCGCAACTGCCTTTGGGAAAGGGAGTAATGGCCAGCTGAGGAGGAGAGATGCGGCTCTCCTCAACCCTGCTGGCAGTCTCCCCCCTCTTCACCACCTCTACAGTGTGGCTTAGCCCCGAAACCAGCCGGCTCGGGGCGCTCCAGTGGCGAACACAGATCGAAACTGCGCACAATCGCAGACTTCGGTCTGTTGCCGAAGAAGCTCAAACCACCATCTCATTTGAGGAGTTCTTGGTGGCCTCTAAGCCTGGTGGTTTGCTTGTGGATGTTACATTACCCAACTAGGTAACATTGTCAGTGCTAGAAGGGAATGGGGTGTGAGGAGGAGCAGGAGCAGGAGGAGGACTATGGGGTCCATAGTGCTCTCTAAGCTTGGTTGTTTGCTTGCAGACATTTTGTTACCCAGCTAGGTAACTTCATCAGTATTAGAAGGAAATGGAGAAGAGGAGGAGGATTGTTATGGGGTCCTTGGTGCTCTCTAAGCTTGGTTGTTTGCTTGGAGGCATTTTGTTATCCAACTAAGTAACATCAGTGCTAGAAGGGAATAGAGTAGAGTAGAGTAGAGTAGAGTAGAACAGAATTGAATAGAATAGAATAGAATAGAATAGAATAGAATAGAATAGAATAGAATAGAATAGAATAGAATTCACCATTGGACAAGTGTGATTGGACACACAATGAATTTTTTAAAATATTTTTAATATAGTCCATCATCCCTTAAACAGTGTGTCATCTGGGTACAAATATCTTGTGCAATAACAATTAAAGTTTCCAGCCACAATCATTTACATTAGTATTAATTCTCTACTCTTAACTTATTACTGATGTACATAATATATCTAATTATTATAACAATCCTCATCTTTGTTTATTTACTTTTATTAACATGTTTTCTATATTTCACTATATTGCACGGTCTTCTTTTGTTTATAACTTTCATATTTATTCTCTAACCATCGATAAAATGATTCCCATATCATAGAATATTCAGTTTGCTCCTTCTCTTTAATTGCAAGTGTTACAACACACAAGGAATTTGTCTTCGGTGCATAATAGCAGTAGCACTTAGACTTATATTGTGCTGTCTCTTTTGATGGGTATCTAAATGTGTTTTGCCTCTGTGTGCGTCCTTCGATGGCTGATTTGTCTGAATGCCAAACTTTCAGGAATTCCTAAGCGTTTTAGGATTTAGTTTGGTTTAGGATGCTTGCAAGTTTCTCAGCTAAAACTGAGGTTGACTCTCTCCGTGTGTTGTGAGATGAAAAAGCAGACCACACTCCCATCAACACTGGCAGAGCAAGCTCTGTGTGTAATTAGGGAGAACACACCACACTCACTAGCACTGATGACGTTACCAAGACAGAAAATAAAATGTCTGGAAACAAACAACCAAGCTCAGAGAGCACCAAGCTCCATGGTGGTGGCTGACATTTCGAGTTTTTCTGACCCACATCCCTCTCTTAGTTCCATTGCAGAAACCGATAAGCTATCAGCATCTAAGTTTAGTAAGAAGGTATAATCTGAATTCTTGTGGTCGGTGCCCAATTATTAGGATTAGTTTATTTCTGCAGCTTTCCTTTAATCCCCTGAAAAACTACAAATCGTTTGGAACATGGATATGACAAAGAAGCTGCAGGAAAGCCTTCAAACCTTTTTCTAGTTTCCAACTGAGTAAGCTTTATTGAAAGATTAAGTAGAAAAGAATAAGAAATGGCCGCCAGTTTTCCAAAATAATCACAACGGGTTAAAATGTAAGGCATGCTTCATATTGTATTTATGAGAATGAAGTTCCATAAAGCAGAGTCTTTTATAATCCCTGGAGCAAAGCCAGGATAAAACTTGGCAAATGTCCTGGGGATTAACCAAGCTTCCTAAAACCACTGTGTTTCCTTATGGAAGGGAAACCCCCAAAGCCCCCATTACTTTGGCCTCTGAGCCTTGTCTCTGGAAGGGAAATCATCTCATCTGTTGTACAGTGTGTGTGAATGATCTTGAGCGGGGAGGGGGGGGTCAAACACAAGGCCTGCAGCCCGAATCTTTCCCGTGATGCGGCCAAATAGTTCTGACCCAAACCTGGTTCCAAGAGAGCAAACACAAGACAAAGGCAGCAGCACAACCTTTTAATGTTTCATCTATGAATCCTGTTTCTTCACGGATAAAAGGCTGCTTCCAACTAATTAGCTCCGTCAAAAAAAAAAAAAGCCTTGCCAAGTTTTTGCAAGGCTGCCAAAAACAACAGATAAGAAATATTTCACAACACAAGAGTCTTCAAATACCAACTTCAGATACTGCAAAGCCCACGAGGCTCGAGTTTCAAAACGTCTTTGCTTCCTGCAAAGAACGTCCGATTCACAGCTGCCTTTTATCTTCTTGAAGGAGGGGCCATTACCTTGCAGCCTTACTCCTGAGTCGCCTGTGCTGCTACAGCTGCTCTTTCCTGCGAGCAGCCCTGCGCTCACGCGCACTTGGCACAGGCTCCTTGGGAATCTTCTCATCGCTGCTGCCAGCCCCCACAATCTCTGAAGGCAGCAGTCCACTCCTTAATGGTCCTGGCCCCTCATCTGAGTCCTCGCTCTCCTCAGCCATCCGCACCTGCTGCCGGCTAACCACAACACAAATCCGGCTCGTAGGCCGATCCTGGAAAATGTAAGGGGCTGGGCCTGCGTCCCATTGGCCCGGTCTGCCCAATGCAAAGAGATGTTTGGGGAGTGGCACCAAGATGGCCACACCTACCCATTTGGCCACACCAGGGGTGGGATTCAAAATTTTTAACAACTGGTTCTGTGGGCATGGCTTGGGTGGTGGGTGTGGCTTGGCGGTCATGTGACTGGGTGGACGTAGCTTGTTGGTCATGTTATTGGCTGGGTGTGACCAACTCAATATCACTCACATCGAGGCACGCATTCTCCTCACCTGGCCTCTCATGACTGTGGAGATGCTGAAACAGTCGTAAGTGTGAAAAATGGTCATAAGTCACTTTTTTCAGTGCCATTGTAACTTTGAATTGTCCCTCCACACAAGCAAAGTACCAGTAAAGGAGGGGAAAAACTCCAGAGAAGTTCCAGAGACAGGAAGTCTACTCCTGTCAAGAATGTAATAAGGGTTAACTGAGAGGCAGTTTCTGTAAGCAACACCAGAATGTTTCCTTCCTGCCTTCCTTACAGGATTAGGCCAGTAATTTCTTCTAACAACCAGTTCTCCGAACTGCTTAGAATTTTAACAACCAGTTCTAGCGAATAGGTGAGAAACAGTAGAATCCCACCCATGGGCCACACCCATCCACTCGGCCACGCACCCCCCCTCCCCAAGGTCAACCATAGCCCTGATGCGGCCCTCAATAAAATTTAGTTTGACACCCCTCATCTGGGGAGATCGGGATAGAATAGGTGAAGACAGTGATGGCTCACCTTTTTGTTGTCGCGTGCCGAATGTGTGCGCATGTACGCATGAGCGCCAGCCTGCACCCATAATGCAATGCACATGCAAATCCCCCCATGCTCCCCCTGCGCATACGTGCTTGACCCCCTTGTGCTCCCCCGTCTCCCAGATACCAGAAAATCAGCTGTCTAGTGGGAGGCACATGCGTGCATCCGCAGTAGAACTTAGCTGGGGCAACGGCTTGCGTGCCAGCAGAGATGACTCTGCGTGCCATTTCTGGCACGTGTGCCATAGGTTCGCCATCACGGTGCAAAGAGATGCTGCCTAGAGCAGCAGTCCCTCACCTCCAGGCCGCAGCCTGTTACCAGGCCGCGCAAAACCGGGCCGCAGGAGAAATGGGCAAACACGCACGCATGAAGCTCCCCTTGCACGAGGGATGGACAAAGTCACAAATGTGGAGCTCCACGTGTGTGAGTGGAAGGTGCTCACACTTGTGCGAGTGGAGCTTTGTGAGCAAATGCAAGTGTCCTCCACTCACATGAGGGGAGATTCGTGCACGAGCGTGAGTGCTTGCTGCTTGCGCAAGTGGAACTTCACACGAGTGCAAGCGCCCTCTCCCGTTCACGTACAAAACTCCAATCGGGTGAAACAGAGTGAGCGCGTACATGTGCCACTTGCACAACTGGAGCTGTGCCTGCACGCTTTTGCCTGACGCTCACATGCCTTCCCTCCCCCCCAGCAGCGGGCTGGGCTGCTAATCTGGGAAGGTTGGGGACCGCTGGCCTAGAGAACCATCAGATAAGAGGAAGGGGAGCCCACAGCTGCATGAAGAGGGGAGGAAAATAAAAGTCAAAAGGCTGGAGAAGGGATTTTTCTCATGAGTGGAGAAAAGTAACTCAGAAACCCTCCTAAAGTTCTTAAACTGTAAAAGAGATGGGAGGAAATTTATACTTCTAGATTTGCAAGATTCGGTTAATGGAACCTTACAATACAGGTAGTCCTTGACTTACAACCATTCTGTCAGCGTTCCAGCAACCCTCCATTTTGCCCAATAACTCTGGGACAGACATCTTCTCAAAGCTTCCTTGTTATTTGGATAGTAACTGGCACAACTGGGGAATCCCGAATCTGAAAGTTCAGGGCTTCCTTACAATAAGTCAAAACTACAAAATCCATCCCCTGCACCCATCATCACGTCACATGGCCCCAATCACCATCCATCCCAACTTGAGACTTCCTCTCACTTACGTGCAAAACAACCTGACCTTGAATCAGAAAAAGAATGTTGTTATGTCTAACTAGATATACTCCAAGAAATTCCACCCTCCCATTTTCCTCCCATTTAAAGCTGACACAGTAATTTATTGACCGCTAAAAGTTACAACGGCACTGAAAAAAAACCCGAATTATGACTGTTTTTTATACATACGACTGTTGCAGCATTCCCCATGGTCACATGATCAAACTTCAGACCCTTGACAACTGACTCCTACTGATGACATTGGTAGTGTCCCGGGGTCATGTGATCACTTTTTATGACCTTCTGACAAGCAAAGTCAATGGGGAGGCCAGATTCATTCAACAACCACGTTACTAACTACACAACGGCCATGGTTCACTCAAGGTGGCAAGGAAGCTCGTAAAATGGGGCAAAACTCACCTCACAACTGCCTTGCTTGGCAACAAAAATTTTGGGAATTTCAATTTTCAATCATTTTAGTTGCAGTGGTAATTCGAGGACTACCTGTAGTAGTTAGCACGGTATGAAAAAAAAATATATATTGCACATGGGTTCCTCCTACAAACTCTTGGCATTGTTTGTTTCAGACTGTCAAAGTGACCCTGGATGTCCATTTGAACGGCTCGGCTGGAGACATCCTGGTTTTTCTGACAGGTAAGTGTTTCCTTGCTTCCAAGTTGGATTTTTACCCTGTGGAGAATCACTAACTCCTTCGTATATAGCAGGGATGCCAAAATTTCATTGAGGGCCGCATCAGAGTTGTGTTTGACCTCGGAGGGGCGTGGTCATGGCTGGGTGTGGGTGTGGCCAGAGTGGGCGTTTGTCATAGGCTCAAGCTCGAAATGGGCCGTGC
Source organism: Pseudonaja textilis (assembly GCF_049901715.1). Taxonomy (NCBI): domain Eukaryota; kingdom Metazoa; phylum Chordata; class Lepidosauria; order Squamata; family Elapidae; genus Pseudonaja; species Pseudonaja textilis. Next base: position 7,240,207 of record NC_141990.1, on the reverse strand, counting down.
GGAGGCTTTGTGGCGCCTCCATGCGGCCCGATTTTGGCTGGGAGAGTGCTGCTGGAGGCTGGGGAGGCCAAAAAGAGGTTGCTGAGAGGCACCCCAAGGTCCCTGCCAGAGGTGGTATTCAGCAGGTTCTGACCAATTCTGGAGAACCAGTAACAGAAATTTTGAGTAGTTTGGAGAACCGGCCAATTCCACCTCCGACTGGCCCCCGCCCGCATCTCTTCTTTGCCTCCCTTTGAGGCAGATCAGCTGGGTCTCCTTTGGTTGCCCTGCACAGGAGAACGGAGCTGGAAAGCAGGTTAGTGGGGTGGGATGGGAATGGAGATTTTGCAGTAACTTTCCCCTGCCATGGCCGCCAAGCCACACCCACTAAACCACGTCCACAGAACCAGGAATAAAAAAAATTGAATCCCACCACTGGCCCCCTGCACATTTTTTGGCCCCCTGGCCTCCAGCAGCACTGATCCGGCCAAAATCGGGGAGGGGGGGCAGTGTACCCCCCATGGCCTGTTTTTGCCAGCAGAGTCCCTTGATATTTCCGACCAGATTTAAGGAGCTTGTGGTCTGGATGTGGGCCGTGGGCCTTCAGTTTGACAACCCTGGTATACAGGTAATCCTCGACTTAAACCAGAGTTCCCCACTATTTCCAGCTTTGCAGCTTTGTCCTAACTCTCAGAAAGTTTCTCCTTAATTCTGAGTTGCTTCTCTCCTTGATTAGTTTAAATCCATTGCTTGTTCTTCTGCCTTGGAGTGCTTTGGAGAATAGCTTGACACCCTGTTCTTTGGGGCAGCCCCTGAGATGTTGGAAGGCGGCTATCATGTCTCCCCTGGTCCTTCTTTTCACTAGACTAGACCAGGGGTCCCCAAACTTGACAACTTTAAGACGTGCGGACTTCAACTCCCAGAATTCCCATTAGCAGAGGATGAGATGGTTAGGTAGTATCATGGACCCAACGAACATGAATTTGGGCAAACTCTGAGAGATAGTGGAGGACAGTGAAGATTCAAACACAATTTAGCAACTGAAATCTAGGACTGCCATATAAAGGCTGTAAAATTATGGACTGACCACTAGAGGGCAGTAAAGGATATCCTTTGCTGACACTTAGGGCAGGGTTTCTCCATCTTGGCCTCTTGAACTTTGCGGACTTCAACTCCCAGAATTCCCAGAAATACCGATCTAGGGACTCACTGAAGTTTGAGCAAACCGGGACAGTTGTGGATGATTTTACAAAAAATATCAGTAAGCCAAGCATGAGTCACACGGCCACGGAAATTGAGCCACGGCCTGGGTTCAGGTTGGGGAGAGCACCGTTAGGGAGAGCGAGGCAACTATAGCGACTTAAAAACCTGTGGACTTCAACTCCCAGAATTCCTGAGCCAGCGTGGTTAGTTCAGGAATTCTGGGAGTTGAAGTCCACAGGTTGTAAATTTGCCGTAGCTGCCCATCCCTGCCTAAGAATAAACAATAGTATGCCTTATAACAAGGGTCTTCAAACTTGACAGCTTTAAGACTTGTGGACTACCAACTCCCAGAATTCCTGAGCTAGTATGACTGGAGGAGGAATTCTGGGAGTTGAAGTCCACAAGTCTTAAAGCTGTCAAGTTTGGAGACCTCTGAACTAGACATACCCAATTCCTGCAACCGTTCTTCATATGTTTTAGCCTCCAATCCCCTATTTCATATTTCATCTTGTTTTTAAGCTTGATGGCTCTTCCCTTGGAATACAGGTAGTCCTTGACTCAGGACCACAACTGGGATAAGAATTTCCATTGCTAGCAAAGAAGGTTATTTAGTGAATCATGACCAATTTTACAACCTTTTTATCGTGGCCATTAAGCGAATCGCTGCAGTTCGGTGACTCACCTGGCCATTAAATGACTCGGGCTTCCTCCATTAACTTTCCTTGTTGGAAGTAGACTGGGAAGATCCCAAATGGGGTGTCAATTCATACAATATTTCTCTGGTCTTTTAAGAGTTGCCAGCAGAAAGGGAGGGCGGGGTAGTGCATTCCTTAAATGTTTTCATAGATTATTTCTAGGAGACCGAAGTTTCTGGCAGGCAAAATTCTAACTGGAGAACATGATTGATGACTCTTGGCTATGGATGTGTCCCATTGGAGAATATGAATTAGGATACACCCAGGGGGTGGGAGAAAACCAGGGTCAAGGATGCAATGAATGATATGTCTCAGAGTTGGCTACACCCAGGTAGCACCAGCATGTTTACACCTAATAAATCTTTAAGCTCTGAAAGTTCTGGCTCATGATTTAAATGGGGATCACATGATCTTGGGACAGTGCTCCAACCGTCATAAATACATGCCGAAGTTGCCCAACATCCAATTTTGGTTGATGTGACCGGGGCGATGATGCAACGGTTGTAAGTGTGAGGACCAGTCGCGAGTCCTTTTTTTTCCCCTCAGCGCCGTTGTAACTTCGAACGATCGCTGCACGAATGGCTGTAAGTCAGAGACTACCATTAGCCTTTCCCTCAGTTCTTAAGAACAATAGTTTGTGGTTCCACACTAGGACAGTCGGAGATTGAAAGAGCTTGCGAGCTTCTCTTCCGGAAAGCCGAAATGATAGACTACCGCTTTGACGTAAGAGATGGCGCCGTGGACGGCTTGCTTATCTTGCCGTTGTATGGCTGCATGCCAACAGGTGAGCATAACCGATTTGGAAGGGGATTTGGATGGGGGTGGGCTTCAAACACTTTAGCAAGGGGTTCTCTGGCCGGTTGCTGGGTGGGCGTGGCCACGGTGGGCGTGGCCTAGTTGGCCTCCTGCACCACGGTGGAGGAGGCGTTTTTGCCCTCCCCGGGTGCCGGAGGCTCTCTGGAAGCCAGAAACGGGCCCATTGCCGGCCTTCCCAAACTTCTGGGAGGCCTGCTTTTCGCTCTCCCCGAGCCTCCGCCCGCGCCCTGCACTTACCTCACATCCAAATCGGGCCGTGTGGGGACTCTTGGGAGGGGTGGGGTGGGTGGGGAATGGGATTTGGGACTTCTCTGAACTGCACAGAGTCTTAGCTAAGGGCTCTCCTGAACCCCTGCGAACCCCCAGTAGCCCCACCCCTGGCTTTGGAGGTCTTCTAGTCCAGGGGTCGCCAACCTTTTGGACTTCAGGGATCACCAAATGCATAATTTTAAATCCCATTGACCGGAGACTCTAGGAAAATCCCCAAAAAAGTCTGCAGAAAAATGTCCCACCCCGTTTGCCTACCAATCAATCATTCTGGGATCACAGGATACCAAGATCGCAGGATCTCCAGCTCTGTCCTTGGGTGGTGTGGAGAGAGAGAGAGACTTTTGGCTTCATGCAAGGAAAGCAGCAGAAGCAGCAGAAGTCTTTCTTTCTCTCCCCCAAACTCCACCAGAAGGGCGCAGCCACTTGGAGCAGGAGGCCTTGCAGGGTCCCAAAGACTCGTTTCAGGCAGAGTTTGGGGGAGAGAAAGAAAGACTTTTGCTGCTTTCCTTGTGTGAAGCCAAAAGCAGAAGGAGAAAGAAGCGGAAAGAAACAGCCCGGTGGCCAAGCCAGGCATGTGGGGCGTGTGGGGAAAGTTCGCCCACCCCGCCCTTCCCCCCCTCCCCTCACTACCTCCTGTTGTTCACAATGCAAGTGATGCAAGCCTTGTGTTCCCACAAGCCATGTGGGTGGCGCAGTTCTCACACAGCCTGGATTAATTGCTTTGTGGTGTGCTTTGTGGGTGACATTTCTCTGCGGACCACCCAAATTTTCTTGCGGACCACCAGTGGTCCCAGGCCCACTGGTTGGCAACCACTGTTCTAGTCCATCCCCACCCTACTCAGGGCAGGAGACTCTATAGCAGTGGGGGCTAACCTTTTGGGGCTCCTGTGCCAAAAATTGTGTGTGTGCTTGCACACTTGCACTTGCATGCCAGCACCTAGAAGGCAATGCGCGTGCCCCCACATCCCCTACGCATGCATGCTCAATCCACCCACCCACCCCGCCGCCCCCTTACCTGCACTGCACCTCACAGCCGATTTTCAGCCGGTGATTGTCACTTCCTGTTTTTCCCAAAAAAACGGAAGTGAAAAACGGGGCTAGATTTCGGCCTACAAAGCTTGTAGAAGCCTGCAGAAGCCTTCCCCAAGCCTTTGGGAGGCCGAAAAAGGTCTCAAACTGGCCCCAAAACAGTTGTGAGGCACGCACATGTGCAGTAAGGTAAGTTTGCCTGCAGCTGGCGTGTCGGCACAAATGGCTCTGCATGCCACCTGTGGCACGCGTGCCATAGGTTCGCCATCATGGCTCTATAGCATTTCAGACAAACGGCTGTCCAATCTCTTCTTAAAATCTTCCTGTGTTGGAACATTCACAACTTCTGGAGGGAAGTTGTTCCACTGATTAATTGTTCAAATTATCATGAAATTTCTCCTTAGTTCTAGGTTGCTTCTCTCCTTGATGAGTTTCCATCCATGGCTTCTTGTCCTGCCCTCAGGGTCTTTGGAGAATAGATTGTTTCCCTCTTCTTTGTGGCAACCTCTGAGATATTGGGATAGCAATAGCACGTAAACTTATATATACCGCTTTACAGTGCTTTTACAGCCCTCTCTAAGCGGTTTACAGAGTCAGCCTCTTGCCCCACAACAATCTGGGTCCTCATTTTACCCACCTCGGAAGGATGGAAGGCTGAGTCCACCTTGAGCCTGGTGGGATTTGAACTGCCAAATTGTAGGCAGCCGGCAGACAGCAGAAGTAGCCTGCAGTACTGCACTCTAACCACTGCGCCACAGAAGTCACCCCTCAGTCCTTTTTTTCCTTAAACTTCTTCTATTGCATACATCCGGATTTTCACAGAGTTGAGTCCTTACTTCTACTGCATTTTGCAACGTTTTGTAAAATGTCATGACATCAACATTTTTCCTTAGCCTTTTTTCAAATCTCATTTGGCCCCCAGAGTTGTAAATACTCCATCAGTGGAAGGTTTCCAAGAAAAGATCGGATCACTGTATAAATCAGAGGTCGCCAAACTCAGCAACTTTAAGACTTGTGGACTTCAACTCCCAGAATTCCTCAACTAGCGCTAGCTGAGGAATTCTGGGAGTTGAAGTCCACAAGTCTTAAAGTTGCCGAGTTTGGCGACCCCTGATTTAAATGAAATTGTATAAGGTCACCTGCTTTGGGCCAGGGGGTTGGACTAGAAGACCTCCAAGGGCCCTTCCAGTCTTATAATTCTATGAAAAGAGAAATCTGGTATGCTTGGCTACAGTTCCCAATATCTTCAAATGTCTTGGTTGGGAGTGATAGCAGTTGTAGTCGAGGTCAGAGACTCCTTGCTCTGTAGCCTGGTGGGCCGCTGGTCTCTGATGAAATCTAATTTAACCAGGTTTCTCTTTTAATCTTGGGGAAAAGCAATCCAGAAATTGGTGTTATTTTCTTCCCTCTGATCTTTCTGACCTGTTTTTTGTTTTTTTTTTTTGTTGCTTAGATCAGCAAAGACAGATATTCGTTCCACCTCCGCCAGGGATCAGGAAATGTGTCGTGTGCACAAATATTGCAGCAACATCTTTGACCATTGATGGGATCAAGTAAGATTTCTGGGTTTGTGGATCTGGCCTTGTGGCTGAACTCTGGAGGGGGTTTAATCCAGGTAGTCCTTGGGTTACGGCTGTTATTGAGCCTGGCATTTTTGATCATAAGTCGTGATGGTCATACGGTCATACGTGACGGTCATAGGACAGGTCATATGGAGGTATTGAGCCTTGCAGAGGCCAAGGGAGGGGCCTGCAATCGTGTTGGTAGTCCTGGGTGATAAATTGGAAACTCTAGACTGAGGGTGACATGGCTTTTATAGTTTTTAATAATGTCTGGAAGTTATTTATTTTTATATTTATTTGCATCCCACCCTTATTATTTCTATAAATAACCCAAGCTCAGAAAGTTATTGGCCCAAAGTCACGCAGCTGACTTTCATGGCTAATGTGGGATTAGAACTCTCCATCTCCTGGTGACTATCCCAAAGTCACGCAGTTGGCTTTGATGCCTAAGGCAGAACTAGAACTCCCCATCTCTTCGTGATTGGCCCAAAGTCATGCAGTTGGCCTAAGGCAGAACTAGAACTCCCCATCTCTTAGTGGTTGGCCCAAAGGCACCCGGTTGGCTTTGATGTCTAAGGCAGAACTAGAACTCCCCAACTCTTAGTGGTTGGCCCAAAGTCACCCGGTTGGCTTTGATGTCTAAGGCAGAACTAGAACTCCCCAACTCTTAGTGGTTGGCCCAAAGTCACCCGGTTGGCTTTGATGTCTAAGGCAGAACTAGAACTCCCCAACTCTTAGTGGTTGGCCCAAAGTCACCCGGTTGGCTTTGATGTCTAAGGCAGAACTAGAACTCCCCAACTCTTAGTGGTTGGCCCAAAGTCACCCGGTTGGCTTTGATGTCTAAGGCAGAACTAGAACTCCCAAACTCTTAGTGGTTGGCCCAAAGTCATGCAGTTGGCCTAAGGCAGAACTAGAACTCCCATCTCTTAGTGGTTGGCCCAAAGGCACCCGGTTGGCTTTGATGTCTAAGGCAGAACTAGAACTCCCCAACTCTTAGTGGTTGGCCCAAAGTCACCCAGTTGGCTTTGATGTCTAAGGCAGAACTAGAACTCCCCAACTCTTAGTGGTTGGCCCAAAGTCACCCGGTTGGCTTTGATGTCTAAGGCAGAACTAGAACTCCCCAACTCTTAGTGGTTGGCCCAAAGTCACCCGGTCGGCTTTGATGTCTAAGGCAGAACCAGAACTCCCCAACTCTTAGTGGTTGGCCCAAAGTCACTCAGTTGGCTTTGATGCCTAAGGCAGAACTAGAACTCACCCTCTCTAGCTTTTCAGACAGGTCCATCAGTCTGACTTCTATCTAAACAGAGAAGCTGTTGTCTTTAATCAAATGTTATTTTCAATTTCTTTTCTGATGCTTTTCCTATTTAAGATGTTTCATCTTATCCTGTGAATTTAGGTTTGCCTTCAGTTTTGGTAAGACTTGCATTTCTGTCTTCTTCACCCCACCCCACCCCCCAGGTATGTGGTCGACAGTGGGTTTGTGAAGCAGTTAAACCACAACCCAAGGGTTGGCTTGGATGTGCTGGAGGTGGTGCCAATTTCAAAGTAAGTCTGACAAAAATCTAGGTTTTGCTTTGCATCTGGGTAGTCCTCAACTTACGACAACAATACAGACTGGAGCTTCAGTCTATGGAGATTCTCAGTCATCCAGGTCATGGTTGTCCCAGATGTGCCTTTTTCAAGAGGCAACTGGACTTTCTGGTTTTTCTTTGAAGACGTTTCACTTCTCATCCAAAGAAGCTTCTTCAGCTCTGACTGGATGGTGGGGGATGGAAGGATTTATACTCCTTGCAGACAGCTGGTCATTTGCATCCTTTTTAGAGTCGTTAAGGCAACTTGGAGTCCCACAGGTGCTTTTCCAGGAGGCAACTGGACTTCCTTGGTTTTTCTTTGAAGACATTTCGCTGCTCATCTAAGAAGCTTCTTCAGCTCTGATTGGATGGTGGGGGATGGAAGGATTTATACTCCTTGCAGACAGCTGGTCATTTGCATCCTTTTAGAGGGTGGCTGAGGTTTGTTTGTGTCCTCAAGGTCACCTGAGTGGTACAGCAGTTGGAACTGTTGAAAGGACTATGTTGTAGACTGGAGATAGATGATGTCGTATCCCTCGCTCTCTGTTGAGAGACGGCTGTTCAGTTTTGACACAGATGGCCTCTTTAACCCCTCTTTCAAACCAGAGGTCCACTCTATCCAAAATGTGGACGTTGCTGTCTTCAAAAGAGTGGCCTCTGTATTTTAAATGCAGTTGGATTTAAAATGGAGATAGACATCCATTTGCACCACTCAAGTGAGCCTGAGGACACAGGTAAACCTCCAAGCGGCCGCAATGACTCTCTAAAAGAATGCAAATGACCAGCTGTCTGCGAGGAGTATCAATCTTCCCATTCCGCACCATTCAGTCAGAGCTGAGGAAGCTTCTCGGATGAGAAGCGAAACGTCTTCAAAAGTAAAAACCAAGAAAGTCCAGTTGCCTCTTGACAAAAGGCACCATTGGGACTCCAAGTGGCCTCAATGATTCTAAAAGGATGCAAATGACCAGCTGTCTGCAAGGAGTATCAATCCTCCCATTCCCCACCATTCAGTCAGAGCTGAGGAAGCTTCTCGGATGAGAAGCGAAACGTCTTCAAGGAAAAACAAGAAAGTCCAGTTGCTTCTTGAAAAAAAAGCACCTTTGGGACCTCCGACGACTACCCCATTACACTGTGGGAAAGTTGCCTTGCGCCTTAAGACCAAAGAGCCGCGCGAGAGGTCAGAATTTGGGCTAATAAATAGCGGAGTTTTTTTTCTGTTTCCCATGTGTTCCTTTCTTAGGAGTGAGGCGGTGCAACGCGCAGGCAGAGCCGGTCGAACGGCCTCTGGGAAATGCTTCCGGGTGTATAACAGGGAATTCTGGGAAGAGTGCATGCCAGATCACATGGTTCCAGAGATCAAACGGACCAGTTTGACATCCGTGATGCTGACTTTGAAGTGCCTGGCCATCCACAATGTCATCAGGTAATCCCTGGCATGGATCTTGTCCTCCAAAGGCTGAGCTAGCGCCAGAGTCACATATATACGTTCCTATTGGTTCTCCGCCTCTGGATCTATTGTTCTTTCTCTGCCCAGCCTGCCCTGCAAGACTGTTGTTTGGGAAAGAGAAGGGGAAAAGGTGATACAGGGAGTCCTCGACTTACAATCACAACTGAGCCCCAAATTGCTAAGTGAGATGGCTGTTAAGTGAGTTTTTTTCCCAACGTGTGACCTTTCTTGCCACTGTTGTTAAGCGGATGGCTGCAGCTGTTAGTAACACGGTTGTAGAGTGAATCTGAGCTTCCCCATTGGCTTGGCTTGTCAGAAGGTCCCGCAAAAGGGGATCACCTGCCCCCAGGGGACACTGCGACCGTCATAAATAGGAGCCAGTTACCAAGCGCCTGAATTTTGATCACATGACCAGGGGGAATGCTTCAGAGGCCATAAGCGGCAGACATTTTGCACGGCCTCCATGAATCAGATTGTGCTTTTATTCATTTCCACGTTGGTTTTGCCAGCTCCACCAGGCAGGCCAGACCAGGAAATCAACTCCAATGGAACACTAAAACTCATTTTGCTGAATATGGCTGTAATAACAGAATTTGATGACTCTTATTGTGCTGCGTCTCTTCTTCTTCCTCCTCCTCCCCCTCCTCCCCTCTCTTGTAGTACTGATGATGTTATCTAGTTTGGTAATGAAACATCTACAAGAAAGCAACCAACCATCCCGCAGTCGTCCTCCTCCTCTTCTTCATCCTTCTCTTCCTTCCCCTTCTCCTTCTCTCTCTCTCTCACTCCCCCCCTCTCCTAGTACTGATGATGTTACCTTGTTTAGTAATGAAACATCTGCAAGAAAGCAACCAAGTGTCCCACAGTCGTCCTCCTCCTCTTCCTCCTCCTCTTCATCTTCTTCCTCCTTCTCTTCCTCCTCCTCCTCCTCCTCCTTTCTCTCTCTCTCTCCTCCCTCCCTCTCTCTCCTAGTACTGATGATGTTACCTAGTTTGGTAATGAAGCATCTGCGAGAAAGCAACCAAGCATCTTGCAGTCGCCATCCTCCTCCTCTTCCTCCTCCTCTTCCTCTTCTTCCTCCTTCTCTTCCTCCTCCTCCTCCTCCTCCCCCCTCTCTCTCTCCCCCCTAGTACTGAAGTTGTTACTCAGTTTGGTAATGAAACATCTGCAAGAAAGCAACCAAGCGTCCCACAGTCGTCCTCCTCCTCTTCCTCCTCCTCTTCCTCTTCTTCCTCCTTCTCTTCCTCCTCCTCCTCCTCCTTCTTTCTCTCTCTCCCTCCCTCCCTCTCCTAGTACTGATGATGTTACCTAGTTTGGTAATGAAGCATCTGCGAGAAAGCAACCAAGCATCTTGCAGTCGCCGTCCTCCTCCTCTTCCTCCTCCTCTTCCTCTTCTTCCTCCTCCTCCTCCTCCTCCCCCCTCTCTCTCCCCCTAGTACTGAAGTTGTTACTCAGTTTGGTAATGAAACATCTGCAAGAAAGCAACCAAGCGTCCCACAGTCGTCCTCCTCCTCTTCCTCCTCCTCTTCCTCTTCTTCCTCCTTCTCTTCCTCCTCCTCCTCCTCCTTCTTTCTCTCTCTCTCTCCCTCCCTCCCTCTCCTAGTACTGATGATGTTACCTAGTTTGGTAATGAAGCATCTGCGGAAAGCAACCAAGCATCTTGCAGTCGCCATCCTCCTCCTCTTCCTCCTCTCCTCTTCCTCTTCTTCCTCCTTCTCTTTCTCCTCCTCCTCCTTCTCTCTCTCTCTCTCTCTCTCTCTCCCCCCTAGTACTGAAGTTGTTACTCAGTTTGGTAATGAAACATCTGCAAGAAAGCAACCAAACATCCCGCAGTGTGTCTCCTCCTCCTCTTCCTCCTCCTCTTCCTCTTCTTCCTCCTTCTCTTCCTCCTCCTCCTCCTCCTTCTTTCTCTCTCTCTCTCCCTCCCTCCCTCTCTCTCCTAGTACTGATGATGTTACCTAGTTTGGTAATGAAGCATCTGCAAGAAGGCAACCAAGCATCTTGCAGTCGCCATCCTCCTTCTCTTCCTCCTCCTCTTCCTCTTCTTCCTCCTTCTCTTTCTCCTCCTCCTCCTTCTCTCTCTCTCTCTCTCTCTCTCTCCCCCCTAGTACTGAAGTTGTTACTCAGTTTGGTAATGAAACATCTGCAAGAAAGCAACCAAACATCCCGCAGTCGTCCTCCTCTTCCTCCTCCTCTTCCTCTTCTTCCTCCTTCTCTTCCTCCTCCTCCTCCTCCTTCTTTCTCTCTCTCTCTCCCTCCCTCCTCTCTCTCCTAGTACTGATGATGTTACTCTAGTTTGGTAATGAAGCATCTGCAAGAAGGCAACCAAGCATCTGGTGCCATCCTCCTTCTCTTCCTCCTCCTCCTCCTCCTCCTCTCTCCTCTCTCTCTCTCCCCCCTAGTACTGAAGTTGTTACTCAGTTTGGTAATGAAACATCTACAAAAAGCAACCAAACATCCAGTCCTCCTCCTCCTCTCTCTCCTCTCCTTCCTCTTCTCTTCCTCTCTCTCTCTCTTTCTCCCCCACCCTTCTAGTACTGATGATGTTACCTAGTTTGGTAAAGAAACATTTGCAAGAAAGCCACCAAGCTCAGAGAGCAACAAGAGCCCCCACAGCTGTCTTCCTCCTCCTCTTCCTCGTCCTACCAAAATTAGGGATTGATCTGCCTGAATCTCTTCCAAATGTTGCTCTGGATTTAAAAAAAACGTCAGTCCCTTTTAGGTCACAGTTCCTGTGTATCTCCGTCAAGGTCATCGTCTTTGTTCTTGACAGCTTTCCATATTTGGACCATCCAGACGAGAAGCACATTCTAGTCGCCCTTAAACAGCTGTATCAATGCGGGGCAATTGACAGGTAAGCTTTATTATTTGTACTGGGGAGCTTTCAAAGAAATACATTTTGATTGGCAAATCCACATCAAGGAAATCCAGGCAGTTCAAATGAATATAAAAAGTTTATTGCAAATTCATGCTGTCTGCAAGAATCTGAACTACTAACAGTCAAAGCAAATTGGTGGGAGATTAGAATGAAAGGTAGCCAAGGAAGATCTTTTGTGGGTTCGAAGGGACTCAAGATGGATGACACGTTTGACCCCTCCCCCGGGCTCAGTCAGGTCATCTTCTACATTGATAAGCTTAACGGGATAATGAGTCACACTCATTGAGTGAGCTAATCTTCCCTAGGTGATAGCTGAACATCTTGTGTGAGCCAGTCAATTGAAGAATATAATCCTTCACGAATCTTCTCTCTCATCCTCAAATGGTAGGCAAGGTCATGTGACCAAATTGGGCCAGCTCATGGTTTGGCTTCCTCTGCCTCCTAACTTGTCCTGCGCCGTCCTCAAGGCTGCCTCTCTAGGCTGTGATGACTTGCTGCTCCCCATTGCGGCCATGTTGTCTGTGGAGAAGGTCTTCATTCATCCAGGTGAGAGCCAGTGGAATTGGGGGATAATCGCAGTGGGTGGTCGTTACCCTGTCAAGACCCACATTTTTTCCCTGGTGTGGTATGGTTGGAGCCTCATTAGTCACAACCACATGTGTTCTGTAGGAGGAGGTAGTCATGAAATCAGATTTCTAAAAAAGCAGAGATCTAGAATGAAGCTCTCAGGAAAGCAAAGGTCTAGATTGAAGCTTCCAGAAAGCAACGTCAAGAATGAAGCTCCTGGGAAAGCAGAGATCTAGATTGAAGCTTCCAGGAAAACACATATTGTATCTAGGGCCAGGCTTCCAGAAAAATAGAGATCTAGGACCAAAACCTAGGAAAATGGAGATCTAGAACCAGGCACCCAGGAAAGCAGAGTTCTAGAAAGTGTTTTTAAGTTGCTGACTCCAATTGCAAATTGTTAGGGATACACCCTAGCAGAATCTGCACGGCGGTCAGGCAGGCAGGCAAAATATGTGAGATAAACGTTTTTGTAGCTTACACTCAGTAAAACAGATACACTATGCTAGTTAAATAGTTTATTCCAGTAAGAGTTATAGCATAGTCAAACAGTCCATATATCATTCACTAATTCAGTCCGTCGGGGGATTATTCAGTTGCAAATTCCAGTGTCGAAAAAGAGGTCAGTAAACTTACAAATATCAGTCCAGTAATATATCTCCTCACAGTAGAGATATGAAGAAGTCAACACTTCTCTCTTCCTCCAACGTTCAGCAACTCAGCAGTAGGGAAACACGCAGTTAACACACCATCAATCCTTCAAACCAGGAATCGTCAATGATGTCAGCAGGTTCTCTTGCTCCCTCTTATGGCGGTTTCACACCGCACCCAAAATTACATGCTTTGCAGTTTAAAGTGACACACACTTAAACTTACTATCATAGTTTATATATATTATTTTACCCAAACTACGTTAGGTAACCTTGTTATTCCTAACACAAATGAGTGAACACCGCAGAATGCATGGTGATGGAGAGGCAGGAAAGATTCACCAAAAAAAGCTTATGAGAGTTGAAATTCTAAAAAGGACAAGAGATGATGGATAGATACAGAATATTATTTAACACAGTGGTTATTTTAGTAAGTGGTAGAAAAAAGAAGTAGAGAACAGAAATTGGGAAAATAGTATTATGTATACTGAAACCTATTATAATGACCATGTATACACAAATGCTAGAAGTTGAAAAGTTACAATTATGTATGTTTAAATGGCAATATCGTTATCAGAATTGTATGCAAAGTATGTTGTATGTATACGGTGTATATACGTACAATGACAATAAAGAATTCAATTCAATTCAATTCAACTCAATTGACTCAGATAATAATACACTGTTCACCAAGTACTTATGGATGTTAAAGAAAAAAATCATAAATAAAATTATTTTTTTAAAAAAGAATGCATGGTGATGACTTGGATTGTCCAAAGATGAAGGTCTTAGTAAACTGTTAATTTTTGACCTCTTTGGTTTCTCTGGCCAAAATAAATGATGGTCCTGTGATGCTTTGAGCAAAACAATTGTCATCATTTATCATAGCTCATTTTGTATTACAGAATCCCGGCGAAGCCAGAATGAAACCATTTTCCTGAGAGCCTCTTTTCCTAAACTACACATTAGGTTGTGACTGTGTTCCCATAACAAAGTCAACTGCAATGTGGTTTAGTTTGATTGATTTTTGATGGATAAGGGGCCATCACGTCACTGTCAACTCTTAGTGACCACATAAATACATTTTGTCCAAGATGATTTGTCCCCAGATGATCCTTCAGGTTTTTCAGTGTTGTGGTTTGACCTTCTGCACCTAAAAGCAGGTCATGTAACTACGGAGCAGTTCCTTAACCACAATGGGCAATCATGGCTTGTTGTAGGTTACTAATTAAGGTTAATGCCTTCATTGCTATCTAGCATTTGGTCTGAATGTGGACTAATGTTTAGCTCAGGAGCGTCCCACTTTGGCCATTTTAAGACCTGTGGTCTTCAACTCCCAGAATTCCCCAGCCAGCCAGCCAACTATAAGACTTGTGGACTTCAACTCTCAGAATTCCTGGCTGGGGAATTCTGGGAATTGAAGTCCATAAGTCTTAAAGTGGCCAATGTTGGACAACCCTGGTCTAACTTATGATTCAGCAGTTATTAGTCCTCCAGGAAAGTGACGTGAGGCCAGAAGTGACTGAAAAAATAGAGCCGCTCTTGGAGTGGCATCTCTGCTGCTCTTGTTTTCACTTTCAGTGGTTTGGGGGGTTAATTGGGGACACCTATGGGGATCACAGCCTTCCTTTATCCTGCACAGAATGTTTCTGTTCCTATTGAGCTATATTTCTGTTGTCCTCAAAAATGATATGAAGTAGAAAATGCCAAACAGCAAAGTTTTCTGGAATAGTTGTCTTTGGCAGCAAAAAATCACTACTAGACAGATTTGTGGCTTGGAAAGTTTTGTGCTTTGAATGTCCTTTATTTTTCCCTCTAACCTTGATGGTGCTTGATAAAGCGAAAGAATCTTGTTTTTAAAAAAGGGGTGATTATGTTGGAGTTAGGAGACTCACTGGAAAACGTGAAGACAGTTTTTAAATAGGTTTGCTAAGCTCCTGCAAGGTTTAGTGCCTTTGTTTTATCTCTTAAACCTTCTCCAGAAAAAATAAAATAAAACCAAAAACATTCAGCCCGATCCACTCTAGGGGATTGTCTACTAAACAAGAAAGGAATTTCTATTTTTAAATGGCAATATCGTTATTGTTTTATTGTATACTTATACTTATTGTATAAGTTATTGTCTACTTATATTTGTTTGTTTATTACTATCGATTTGTTTTCTTGTTTATTCATGGTCATCTCAGGAGTCTTTACCAACACCCAATTTCAAAGGCATCAATACTCTTCCTATGGAAGGAAGGAAGGAAGGAAGGAAGGAAGGAAGGAAGGAAGGAAGGAAGGAAAAAAAGAAAGAGGGAGGGAGAAAAGAAAAGAAGGAAGAAGGGAGAAATACTAGAGAAGAGAAAGCAAGAGAAAGGGGAAGGAAGGAAGGAAGGAAGGAAGGAAGGAAGGAAGGAAGGAAGGAAGGAGCGAGGAGGAAGGAAGGAAGGAAGGAAGGAAGGAAGGAAGGAAGGAAGGAAAAAGAAAGAGGGAGGGAGGGAAAGAAAGGAAGGAAGGAAGAAGTGAGAAATACTAGAGAAGAGAAAGCAAGGAGAAGGGAGGGAGGGGAGGGAGGAAGGAAGGAAGGAAGGAAGGAAGGAAAAAGAAAGAGGGAGGAAGGGAAGGAAGGAAGGAAGAAGTGAGAAATACTAGAGAAGAGAAAGCAAGAGAAGGAAGGAAGGAAGGAAGGAAGGAAGGAAGGAAGGAAGGAAGGAAGGAAGGAAGGAAGAAAGAAAGATTGGGAGCCACCAGTATAAATAACACCCATTACTGTTCAAGTGGCTAAATTCTTAAGTGGTACTTTCGGTAGACAGTTCATTTAAAAAGAGCTAGTAGTCAGTCCAGTGTTTCTTAAATAACGTTGAGTTTGCTTTTCGAAGGACAAAAGAAAAAAAAAATGATTCCAATTTCCATATTTCTTAGGGCATGAAGAG
Source organism: Pseudonaja textilis (assembly GCF_049901715.1). NCBI lineage: Eukaryota > Metazoa > Chordata > Lepidosauria > Squamata > Elapidae > Pseudonaja > Pseudonaja textilis. Next base: position 7,224,628 of record NC_141990.1, on the reverse strand, counting down.
AAGCAGAAGGAAGCTGAGCTACGGCACCAGCAGCTCTCTCTACAAATGGGAGGAAGCAACGACTTTACTACTCTCCTGAATATCTTTGAGCAATGCAAAGCAAGGTAGTCGGACAGTCTTCAGAGAATAAGCTGAATGCAAAACTGGGCCTTGGAATATTTAGTCCTTGGAAGACACCCAAGGCTGTTTGGCAGCAAGATCCTGTCAATATGTAAGAGCAGGGGTGTCCAACCTTGGGAACTTTGAGACCGGTGGACTTCAACTCCCAGAATTCCTCAGCCAACATGGCTGGAAGTTGAATTCTGGGAGTTGAAGTCCACTGGTCTCAAAGTTCCCAAGGTTGGACACCCCTGCTCTAGAGTTTTAAAAAAAACTGTTGATAGCAAAAAAGGGCAGAGGTAGAGATGGGGAACATATTTCTGCTTATCGGGAAAATTATATCAGTGTTTTTCAAATTTGGCAACTTTAAGGTGTTTGGACTTCATTTCCCAGAATTCTCTAGCCCAGTGGATTTTCACACTCTGAATTCCCCAGCTTTAAGATGGCTGGATTTCTACTCCTGGAATTCCCCAGCCAGCATGTTTTAAGATATGTTGAGTTCCATCATATTATTCAGCCAGATGGATGGGCTTCCTCTCCCAGAATTCCCCAGCCAGCACAACTGGCAGAGGAATTCTGGGAATTGAAGTCCTCACTTCTGAAAGCTATTCAGTTTGTAAAACTGTACTAAGTGGTGGAAAGTTGGTAGTAGAGGATTTTTCACAGAGATGTATGATGGTGGAAAATTTGACCCCGCTTCCCCAAAGTGGAAATCTGGGTCACAGCTGCAACTGTGCGCTATGTTCAAGTTGTTAAGCAACAGGTCATTAATATTTTTGAGTGCAATGAAAGCTCAGGCACCTGAGAATGAGAATACAGAAATCTGAATGAAAACACAGATATATGAATGAGATTCCCCGAGGCTGAGGACAAAATGGGAATGTCTCAAAACAGTAATAAAGATGAATGGATATATGGGGATGAATAGATATTTGAGATATTTCAGGCACAGATTTTGGGGGAGTGGGGAATGAACTATTATATCTTTGTCCCGAAAAAGAAATTTAAACAATTGTTATAGATTCCACTCTAATAAATTCATTAAATAATTAATACTGGGAATTTTTGTATTTGGCATCCAAGATTTTGAATGTTAATTTCTTACTTTCTGGATGATAAACCAAACCAATAAAGCTCCTTGTAAGTATTTACCTCTGGGTTTTATTTTGCAATGGAGGGCATAATAATATATTTTAAAATACGTATTTTTTTTCCCCCACAAAAGGGCCAAATCTTCCAAGAAACGTCCTGAGTTTGAAAATGGGGATATCAAAATATGCCTTAAGAGAATGGGCCGCCATAAGAATAAGCCACTCCATGAGATTTAAACCTTTTAAAAACATTCATATTTAATTTGAGGCTTCCTTAGGGAGCATCTGAAGATGTTGATATTGGTTTGGTAGATCTTCAGCTGTGCCTTGTCTAAAACAGGCTGCTCCTTCTCGGCTCAGGGCTCCCGCAAAATGCAACCTGTGCGTTTTCTCCTGGGTGGGAAGCAGTGTCATTTTACTTCTTTTCCTGCCTTGTTGCTCTTCTCCAGCGAGTCCCCATCGGTTTGGTGCCAAGAAAACTGGGTCCACTGGAGAGCTGTGAAGCTGGCATTCAGTGTAGAAAGGCAGCTCCGTGAAATCATCAACAGGCTGAAACAGGTAAACCAAAGCTTGCCACTGGATCTTGATCTTCGTCCGTCCATCCATCCCCCCCCATCCATCCATGTCTATCTATTCTATCTGTCTGTCTATCTGTCTACTTATATCTGTCTGTCTATATATCTATCTAATATCTATGTCTACTTAAATCTGTCTATCTCTATCTATCTACTTATATCTGTCTGTCTGTCTGTCTGTCTGTCTACTTATATCTGTCCTTGTCTGTATATCTATCTATCTATCTGTCTATGTCTACTTATATCGGTCTATCTCTATCTATCTACTTATATCTGTCTGTCTCTGTCTGTCCGTCCGTCCATCTGCCTACTTATATCTGTCTATATATCTATCTAATGTCTATGTCTACTTATATCTGTCTATCTCTATCTACTTATATCTGTCTGTCTGTCTACTTATATCTGTCTTTGTCTGTATATCTATCTTAATATCTATGTCTACTTACATCTGTCTATCTCTATCTACTTATATCTATCTGTCTCTGTTTGTCTGTCCGTCCGTCCACCTGTCTACTTATATCTGTCTGTCTGTCTGTCTGTCTACTTACATCTTTCTATCTATATCTATTTATCTACCGTATCTATCTGTCTGTCTACTTATATTGTCTGTCTGTCTACTTATATCTGTCTGTCTGTCTGTATCTATCTAATATCTGTCTATGTCTACTTATATCTGTCTATCTATCTCTATTTATCTATCTACTTACTTATATCTGTCTGTCTATCTATCATCAAAAAGGAAAAATAAAAATAAAGCAAAAAGCCTAAACGAAAGAGTTTTAAACTTCAACTCCAATCAAAAGAATGTTTCTCTCTGGGATTTTGTTCTCCAGCTGCCAGACTTCCTAAAGGAGGACTTTGACGGTTCCCGAAACGAGATCCTTAGGAGGTGTCTCTGTGCAGGTTATTTTGCCAACGTGGCCCGGAGGTGAGGCCTTCCATTCGAGGAGGGATGGAGCGGGATGACGTCGGGGTAGGGCACACAGCGATGACCAAAGCACACAGCCTTTGGGACCGTAATTTTCGCTGGAGAATTGCAAGGAGCTTTTGTAATTTTCCCCCCAACTGGAGTCCTTGGGGAATTTGGGGAAACGTCCTGGCATTGGGGCAAAGCAAATTCATCTTCCTCCCATTTTCCTTTGGCTCTAATTCCAGGTCTTCGGGGAAATCTTTTCGCACCATGGACGGCCATGGCAGCGTGGCCTATATTCATCCGTCATCTGCTGTAAGTCGCCTCTTCGGGTTAATTATTGTCGAGTGGCGGAGATTTCACTCTAAAGATCTGAGGAGAAAAATCTCCTGAGCAGAATCTTTGCATTCCTGACTTTCCCGAGTCTTCCCGAGAGTCGAGCACTGGTATCACTCTGCAACAAGATATTGCAATGTCATCGGTTCTTCTAATACAGAGTTGGGGAACAATGGTCCTTTTAGGACTCGTGGACTTCAACTCCCAGAATTCCTGAGCCAGCATGGGAGTTCTGGGAGTTGAAGTCCACAAGTCATAAAGGGACCATTGTTCCCCAATTTTATTCTATTTAGGAACATTCCTGTTCCGGGGTCCCCAAGCTGGTTCCCTCCAAGTGGGTTGTCCAAAAAAAGAAGGAAACCCTTTCAGATGTTGGCCGGGGCTGGGCTAGTAAACCTCCAGGGTCCCTTCCAACCCTATTGTTCTGTGTTCTACCTAAATCCCTGCACCATCTTTAGCTCTATGATCAGGAAGACCAGCTGGACTGGATCCTCTTCCATGATGTTGTGGTGACCTCCAAGATTTACTTAAGGACGGTGTGTCCAATTCGCTACGCCTGGGTGCAGGATCTGCTTCCTCGGCTTCACCAGATCGACGCTTACGAGCTGAGCAGCATGGCCCGGGAGAACGTGACCGAGGAGGAAATAGCTAATTGGAGGAGGAAGGAAGACCTCAAAAGACAGAACGGTGAGCTTCAAAGTGGTAGGATGTTCAGAAGGTCATCCATGTCTAGGTTAGGTGCTGAGACAGGAGGTGTCAGGCCTGTCCCGACTTGGTCTCTTAGTTAAGAGAGACTCTCGACTCCACCTGTAGTGAAAGGTGTATTTCAACCAAAAGCCAAATGGATTGCAGTATAGCAAAGCCAGAACTGAAGTTCATGCACCAAAGTTTGCCAGTTAACTATTGTCACGCCCTTGTTGGAGTCCGATTCTGAGGGGAAGATTGAGCAGCTGACAGGGAGTGGGAGTGTGGATCCGGTGGCTGTGGAAGAAATGGGAGAAAGGCACAGTACGGCTGGGCATTCAGAGGATGACCCTGGGCCATCTTCTCTTCATCCTAGGGCATGCAGGGAGGAATGGAGAAGGGAGCAACGGGGTTTATGGGGGAGGAAAGGGCCCTGATCCCCTTCATGGGCTGCAGCTGGGAAGACTGTTTAAAAGGACAAACTGCGACAAATGGCGAAATTGGTGGAAACAAAGCGTGCATTATCTTTGTCGAGGCTTATCTAGGTTTTGGCGTCCTCCCAACTGTGGGTGCTGCGTTATCTTTTGGAAGTCTGCAATTTATCATCCTGGCCTGTCGTGTTAATGACTTCAGCGTGGTTTGTGTTGGTTTTTTTTAAAAATTTCTAATTATCTTTACTTTGGGTTCGGACTGCATTCCTTCCCTTCGTAGACTGTTTTTGGAAGAGTTTGATCTCCAGCCGAGGATAACTGGACATTGGGGGCCAAGTTGGAGGCATTAAAGGGAATTTATCTACTTTGGTGACTTTGTTATTTTTGTGCCACGCCCCAGGTCATCACAACTATTCCCATCCAGTTTCTCTTCTCCCCTGGGCCCTTATGGTCCAATTATATTTTAATAAATTGTTTTGGGAACATCTTTTCAATAGCGGGTTGGTTGGTGAGCGGTTGCATTCTATTCCCAGAGCTTTGATCTTGAGATGGTGTCTCTGGAAGTTACAATGGGTTGGTAGGCTTCTTCCTTCCCTCCCATCCAGCTCCCTCCCCTGTACATGGCAGACTGACAGCTAGCGAATGTGAAGCGTAAGCGTACGATGGCGGCTCTGGCAGGAGGAGATGGTGGATGTTGTGTAGATGGGAGCGTTGTGGCCTGCCAGCTGCCAGTGGAGTTGGCAGCATATTTGGACAATGAGGAGGTTGGAGAGGAACTTGAGCCAGTTTTGGAGTCTGGGGAAGGCTCTGATGGATGCTCTGTGTTGGACGCAGAGATAGAGCCAGGGCCATTCTGACATTTCCCAGCCACCGGAGAGGCAGCTGCCTTTGGAGGCTGCTATGAGTGAGGAGGAAGAACAGCCGGGGCCTGTTCCAGATGCACGTATGCGCAGAGCTGTTAGGAGAGTTGAACAACAGAGGATAAGGAGTCAACTTGGGAAGCAAAGCACACTTGGACGCTGAATGGCCCCTTCCTGGCTGGGGAACAAATAGAAGGAAAAAGGGCATGGTTGTTGTAGTAGGAGACAGCAATTCATCTTGCTCATTGTGTTTCATGCCACAAAGACTGCTTGCCAGAACTTAATTGGCAGCCTTTTGTCTGTGAGCTCCCAGTCTTGCAATTATTGCAAGTAACTGATAAGGTCTGTTACTGCAGTTAACTCTTTGAAGGACTATTGCCCGGACTTTTCGGGGGCTGAATGCCATTAATTCACAAGAGGTAAATAAAGAGGGTTTTTTTGTGTGTGTGACAGGGAGCCTGTTTCTTGCTTCTGCTAAGGCTGGGTCACAACAGGGAGTTCTGCTCCTTCGTCCTTTTGAACTCTGGTCTTTTGTCTTAGAAAAGGCACCAGGTGAACCTGCCAGGAAGACGGAGAAGCGGAACGATGAGCAGTCGATCAGAGATGCTCGCGCCCGGTACCTGGAGAGGAAGCAGCAAAGAATACAAGGATCCAGCCATTCTTCTAAGGACTCCAGCTAGGCCTGTCAACACTGCAGCCATTGCCATCAATCTGATTCCCATTGGGATCATTTGCATTTGGGACAAGAGTGTACAGGGTTGGTCCTAACCGGGAGGAAAAGTAGAGGATCTAGGACCCACAAAAATCTGAAGAATCACTTTATCCCAGTAGGGGAATAAATACAATCTGGTTTATGATGACAATCAGTTATTATTGGGCACACTGACAATATATCTGCTGAACAAAACTCCACGTTGGCGACAGGAAGGGCATCCGGCCATTAAAACACTCTGCTTGCTCCATTCAGTTGCCCAGGCTCCACCCCGCAAGGGATTATGGGGGTCGTTAAAATGAAGGTGATATAATGACTATCAGTAGGAATGAAGCTGTTAGTGGGAATTTGTGAGAATTTCTGCTTTCCTACTGAGGCCATTGTCCGTTGCAGTTTCCATTTGAGGGATCGGTATTATATCTTACCCTCTAGGTTGGTCGCTAAGAGGCAGGTGAGGATGTTTGGATTGCATTGGTCCCAAACTCCAAGGTACCAATAAAGGAGAATATTTGCAGCTCAGGGTTGACAGGAGGGGTCCTTGGTGCTCTCTGAGCTTGCTTGTTTCTTGCAGACATTTCATGACCCAACTAGGTAACATCATCAGTGCTAGCAAAGAGTGCTGTTTGCAGTCCGTTTATATTCTGGTGACTTGTCTGTCTGCGTGGGTAGTCTTAGAGATTCTTGGGTTAGGCTGTCTGCTGATCTTGAATCAAGAAACTGCCAAAAAGCCATCAGAATATAAACTGACAGCGAATGTCACTCCTTACTAGCATTGATGACATTACCTAGTTGGGTAATGAAATGTCTACAAGAAAACAAGCAAGCTCAGAGAGCACCAGAGAGACCCTACAGTTGTTGTTGTTGCTATTGTTGTTGTTGCTGCTGCTGCTCTTCTTCTTCTTCTTCTTCTTCTTCTTCTTCTTCTTCTTCTTCTTCTTCTTCTTCTTCTTCTTCTTCTTCTTCTTCTTCTTCTTCTTCTTCTTCTTCTTCTTCTTCTTCTTCTTCTTCTTCTTCCTCCTCCTCCTCCTCCTCCTCCTCCTCCTCCTCCTTCTCCTCCTCCTTCCCACAAACCCCACTCCCTTCTAGCACTAATGATGTTATGTAGTTGGGTCATGAAACATCTACAAGAAAACAAGTAAGCTCAGAGAGTACCAAGGACCCCTCAAAACCCAGTGTTTCTGAAGTCATGTCTGAACTATAGGTAGTCCTCGGGTTATGACTGTAATGCTGCCCATCCATCATGGTCATAACTGCGACGATTGTAAATCAGGACTGATTTTATGACCCATTTTTGTGGTGGTCTTTAAGCAAACCAATGGTTTGCTATGAGCCAGTTTTGCCCAAAACTTATGGTCGAAAACGTCCGTAAAACGCAGCTGTGTGACATCCAAATGTTGCAAATAGCCATAAATGTGACTTATTGCCGGGCGCATGAATTATGACCACATGATAGCAGAGGGCACGGCTGTCAGATTGCAGATATACCCCCAAGGGAGTTTTGTCATAACTTCAAATGTTCATTAAGCAACCGGTCATATAGAGGACTGGCTGTATAAATCCAAATTAGTTTACCTTCCCCTGTTCCTGGTTTCCCTTTGGGGTATTCCATGAATTGCAGTAGCAGGAAAATTCATTACACAACTAAGCAACTAAGATACAGGTAAAAAGCTAGTTTGCCATTCTGCTGAAATCAGTAGCAAACTGATGAGAATGTTTGATGTCCGAACACCAAGGCACTGTTGAAATAACAGAAAATACATAATCAGAGTTGGAAGGGTAGGTCTTGTAGGTCATCTAGTCTAACCTGCCCAAGTGGGAGACCCTACACCATTTCTGACAGAGGGGAGTCCAGTCTCTTCTTGAAAGTCTTAAGTGATGGTGCTCCCACAACTTCTGAGGGCAACTTCTGTTCCACTGGTTGATTGTTTTGTCAGAAAATTTCTGCTTATTTCCAGGTTGAATCTCTCCTTGTTCAGTTTCCATCCATTAGTCCTTGTCTGGCGTTCAGGTGTTTTGGAAAATAGCTTGACCCCTTCCTCCTCTCTGTGGAAGCCCCTCCAATATTGGAAGACCGCTATCCTGTCTCCCCTGGTCCTTCTCTTCCCTAGACTAGCCAAGCCCAGTTCCTGTAACCGTTCTTCATATGTTTTAACCTCCAATCCCCTCATCATCCTGGTTGCTCTTCTCTCTACTTTTTCTAGAGTCTCAACATCTTTTTTATAGTGTGGTGACCAAAACTGGATGCAGTACTCTAGGTGTGGTCTTACTAAGGCATAAATAAATCCTGATTCTTTCTCTTCCCCAAATTGGGCACGAGGGGGGAAGAAATCCAGAAATGAATATATTTAACTATTTGTAGATCTTGTTTCTTGTTTTCATGTAAGGCCATTTATTTATTTTCCCTGGCTGGTGCCATTTGAATTTAGCGTATCACCCCCCTGGTTATTTGGGTAAGTTACATTTTCAAACAGGAGCGTTTACGTACAGTTTTCTAGTTTCATGAAGGGTATTGTGTGCCTGTAATATATTCTGCAGCGGCTGCCTTCGGTTTGTAAAATAGGGGAATAAATTTTGTACTCTTGCTATAAATCTCTGATAGCTCAAATGGCATTCTTGAGCATATTGTCTCTGTCTGTTGGAGAATGCTAGCCAAGAATGAGCCTTGGTCTTGGGTGACTGCAAATTTTCTTTTTTTTGTGGAGGGAATATTTAATTTATTGCATTTATCAAATGCATCTCCAAGCCAATTCTTAGCGGAATTGGCTATCAAATGCATCTCCAAACAATTCTTAGCGGATTACACAGGGAGGAGGAAAGGTGGGGAAATGCAAAATAAAACATACCTGGGACCTATAATAAAAACTTGCAACGTCACTGCAACAATGCAAGGGAATAAGAACGAAGAAAGTGGACAGTGTTGAGTTTAAAAAAGAAAAGAAAAATAAGAACTTTCAAAAAGCTGAAAAAAAAATCCATCTGACCAGTACCATTTTTTCTACACATATTCCTCAACTTACAACAGTTCATTTAGCGACCAAAGTTACAACAGCACTGAAAAAAAGGACTCACAATCATTTTTCACACTTATGCCCATTGCATCATCTCCATGGTCGTGTGATTTACATTTGGGTGTTTGACAACTGACCCATACTTATGACCGTCGCTGTGCCCCAAGGTCATGTGATCATCTTTTGCGCCCTTCTGACAGGCAAAGTCAATGGGGCAGCCAGATACACTTAACAGCCGTGTTACTGGCCTAACAATTGCGGCGATTCACTTAACAGCTGAGGCAACAGAGGTCATAAAATGGGGTAAAACTCAAATTAACAAATCAGCCGCATAAATTTTGGGCTCAATTGTGGTCGTAAGTTGAGGACTACCTGGATTGTATTAACCCTGTACGTACACTTGGTCCTTGACTTATAGCTGGTTGCTTACTGACTGTTGGAAGTTACGACAGACTTCTATTGTGCTGTGATAACAATCATGAGTTTTTGACTTCCCACTCTGTGGACACGGTGGAGGAAATTATTATTATTAGATTTTTTTTTCTCTCCACTCTTTTTCGATCGATCCATCAAGTCAAATTTGGGGACATACGGTAGGTCAGCATTCCAAATAATGTACCCATTGAAAGCAGAACTCTGAGGCAGGTAGATTCCTTAAAGAACAATTTATTGGATAACACCATATTGGCACAACCAGTAAAAACGACTCTGAAAGTTCCCGCAGATTTCACCCAATTAAAAAGTGGAAGTTCCGCCTTCCCCCTCAGGTCATTGGTTACATTGTCCAATAGTGGTGCTGGCAGGTTGCCTGGTTACTCCATTCCTCCTCTTGTCAGCCACCTGTTGGAATGACCTTGGTTCCCATAAGAAAACTTTTTATTTTGATGGCAAAGCTGAGCTATCTAATTTCCCCGCTCCCGTTCTCTCCTCTTTGCCTTGTGGCAACCATGAAGCCTCAAAGATGGCTTCATCCAGGCTCGCTTCAGGGTTGACACGGTATCTAATACTCCTGCCTCCTATTCTGCCCAACAACAACCCTGCAACGTACGTTGGGATGAGAGAAAGTGATTTTAGGAAGAGGCATAATGAGCGAAGAAACACCCAAAATAGTGTAATTGCGTGTCCCCGGTGAGAATGGATGTTCACTGTTTCTTACAAAAATAGAGGGTTGGGAGAGGATGAACAAAATACAGATAACAGAGAATCAGAGTTGGAAGGGACCTTGGAGGTCATCTAGTCTAACCCACCCTACACCATTTCTGACAAATGGTGGTCCAATCTCTTCTAAAAGTCTGAAGTGATGACGTTCCCACAACTTCCGAGGGCAAGCTGTTCAGGTAGTCCTCAACTTACAACAGTTCATTTAGTGACCATTCAAATGTACAACAGCACTGAAAAAAGTGACATGGCCGTTTTTTACACTTATGACCATCGCAGCATCCCCGTGGTCACGTGATCAAAATCCGAATCTTTCTGATGAGCCAAGTCAATGGGGAAGCCAAATTCACAACCATATTATTAATTTAACAAGTGCAGTGATTCACTGAACCAAGGCAACCAGAGGCGTCGCAAAATGGAGCAAAACTCACTTCACGGATTTCTCACTTGGCAACATAAATTTTGGGCTCAATTGCAGTCGCAAGTCAAGGACCACCGGTCTACGTAGGTGCTATTGCTATAGGGGCGAGAAGGGAATTTTCACATATAGTTGCTTTGTTCTATTGTGAATTTTAAGTTTCTTTTCTGTCCCAACATCTAAATTTAGACTGCGGCTTCTACAAAGACCAGGCCTGGATGTTTCTGTTTTGTGATGTGGTAAAGTGCTTTATGTATCGATCGTGCTATTTATTAATATTGCACAATCATCCTTCAGCCCAGGGAGGTAGAAAAGTGCAACCTGCCAAATTCTACTTGGGAATGCGGGAATAATCGTGTAGCCCTTGACTTTATTTGTTCGTTTATCAAACATACGCAAGATAACAAGTATGAACATAAACATGATCAAAGGAAGTAAATGCAGGTAAATGGGGACAGTAAGACAGAGCCAGTGGGCAGGTTGGTGCGCTTATGCATGCCCCGTTTAAGGACCTTTTAAGAATGGGGTGAAGTCCACGTAGACAGTTTGTGGTTGAAGCTGCGAGGGGTTGAGGCTGTAACAACGGAGTCGGGTAGAGCAGTGGCCCCCAACCTTTTTTGTCCCACGGCCCGGTACCGGCATCACAAAATGATCCACGGACTGGTACCGGCATCAGCACGCACGACCAAGGCAAGGCGAGCCGAGCGACCGGCCAGCCAGCCATCCCCCGCTTCTACCTGCCACCTTCAACTTCTCCTTTGTACCGTTTTTGTGCTTTTCGGGCTCTTTCTTAATCTCCTCCTGAGTAACGTGAGACTCCACCACCATCGGGACAGCTCTTCGTTCGAAGCCGCCCCACCTTCGATGAAACTAAGGCGCGAGGATTCCTTCAGCACCCAAACACCGCTTTCCAACAACACACGACTGACAAGCTCACCTGGAAACACTTTCTCAAGCGCCATCAAAACAAGATGGCGGCGCCCAAGCAAACTGGCGGCCCGGTACAAAATGATCCACGGACCGGTACCGATCCGAGGCCCGGTGGTTGGGGACCACTGGGGTAGAGCATTTCAGGTGTTGACCACTCTGTTGATGAAATCGTATTTTCTGCAATCGAGTTTGAAGTGGTTTACCTTGAGTTTGTAATCAATTGTTTGCCTGTGTGTTATTGCAGTTGAAGGTGAAGAAGGCAGACAATTTTGTGTACTATGCTTAGATTGGACCGCAGTTCCAGATTGTCCAGGCCCAAAATTTCAAGCCTGGAGCCATAGGGAATTCTATTGTGGATGGAGGAGTAGAGAACTCTTCCCAAGAACCAGTGGTAGGGTTCAAATTTTTTTTACTACTGGTTCTTCTGGTGAGGGTGGCTTGGTGGGGGTGGCAGGGGAAGTTTACTGCAAAATCCCCATTCCCTCCCCACCCCACTAACCTGCTTTCCAGCTTCGTTGTCCTGTGCAGGGCAACAAAAGGAGACCCAGCCGATCAGCTGGGACTCGGGAGGCAGAACATAGAGGGGGACAGGGGTGGTCAGAGGTGGTATTTGCCAGTTCTCTGAACTACTCAAAATGCTGAATACCCACCTCTGCACTGAACCTGCTCAATCGTGTTAAGTGTCCAATATACGGTGCAGCTTCCAGGCGGACGAGCTGTATTCAAGAATTGGTCTGGCAAAGGTTTTGTATGCCCTAGTAGTTAACAATTCAATTGTTACCGGAGATGAAGCTTCACAAAATAAGGTTAACAACTTTATGAGTGCAATTGGGACCAGAATTTCTGCGGCCAAGCAAGGCAGTCTTTAAGTGAGTCACGCATGGTTTTACGACCTGCTTTTGCTTATTAGGCAAATCCCTGCCGATGTTAAGTGAATTGTGATCATTTAAGCGAATCTGGCTTCCTCCATTGACTTTGCTTGTCAACAGCTGTCTGGGAGGGTCACAAATGACAATCCCTTGACCAAGGATGCTACCATTGTCCTAAATACACATGCCAGTTGCCAAGTGTCCAAATTTTGGATGCTGCAACCCTCATAAGTGTGAGAACCAGCCATCAATCCCATTTTTTAGTGTCGTAACTTTGAACGTCACAAAACGAATGGTGGTAAGTCAAGGTCTACCTGCAGTTCAGGTAGTCCTTGACTGACAAGTTCATTTAGTGACCATTCGAAGTTATGAAGGCACTGAGAAATGTGACTTAGGACCGTTTTTCAGAGTTATGGCCTTTGTAACATCCCCAGGGTCATGTGATCAAAATTCAGACAGTTGGCAACTGGTTCATATTTACGACGGCTGTAGTTGTTGGAAGTTAAAAACCCACCCCTCTCCTAGAAAAATGAAATATCCTAGGAAATACTAAAAAGGCAGAATATTTCCTCTAAATAGAGAAGTAGAAACTCAGAAACAGAAATTCACCTCAGAAGCAGAAGCTCACCCCCACCTTTGTTAATGGGTGGGCCATTAAGGCCTGGAACAGAATATTTTACATAACAAAGATCTACTCCAGGTAAACCCATAATAGGAATTGCCCAAAGCCCTTTCATTACATCATCATCATCCAGCAAGGCTCAACCAAGCCTACAGAGTTGCCCCTGCATGGCTCCATGGGAGTCTGACAACCAATCAGAATACACGTTCAAATTCAAATCCCAACGGAGGGTATAAAACCCAGGCACTCTCAGCCCTCCTGCTTCTTCTTGATCTCTTCCTTCACCCTGAACCATGTCATCATCCCTTCCTTCTTTGGAGCTCCAAGCCACCATTAAACCATCTTTCCAAACAGCCTCCATGTTTCCAGTGTCTTTTTCCCCACTTGGAACTGATCCCAGAAGGATAATTAGAATAGAGAATAGAATAGAATAACAGAGTTGGAAGAGACCTTGGAGGTCATCTAGTCCAACCCCCTGCTGAAGCACGAGAGTCTAGCCTCTACCTAGGATCGAACTCACAGCCTTCTGATTGTGATTCTTCCAACACAGTGTTCCAGAGTCATGTGATCCCTTTTGCGACCTTCTGACAGAGAAGTTAATGGTTAAGCTGGATTCACTTAACCAAGCAATTAACTTAACTGCAGTGATTCATTTAACAACTGTGGCAAGAAAGGTCATAAAGTGGGGCAGAAGTCTTGCTTAAGCTGCATTATTATTAGCTTTATTGTCACAGCACAACATGTTTGCAGAAAATGTTATAGGCTCAATTGTGGTTTTAAGTCGAGGGCCACCTGTTGTGTTTCCCTCACCTCTAAGGAACACTGGTTTGAATCAAGCCAACATGTGCAGTTGAACCACCATGCTTTGCTTAATTCGGATGAATGTCCCCAAAGCAACACCATCACACTTATTAAATAATATGATAGTTAGAATGCCCCTGTATTATGTTTATATTATATATATATATAGCTTTTCATCCTACTTTCATTTTTTCTAAGGTCACCGATTCAAGGTCACCCTGACCTGAGGCGAAAGCGCGATTCGAACCCCCAACTCCCGCTTTAACCCCCGCCCCCCACCTTCCCCGGCTCTATTACAAGCAGCGCCGTCGGCGGAGTTCGCTCCTTTCGCATTCCACCGGGAAAACGAACAAGGCGCTATATTTCCTCCGCCCTAGAACGTCCACCTTGCGGATCTTCCCCCCCAATTCTAACCTCCGATCATGTGACTCCCCAGATGGGCGGGGCTCCTCTCGGAACGGAACTGACGTCCCCCCCCCCGCCCATGTCGCATGATGTGGCAAAAAAAAAAAAGGGGGACGGAGGGAGACCCAGCGTTTCGTGGGGGGGGGGGCGGGGCTTCGGGTTGGACAACGAACCACGACGCAGACGCGGGCCGGCCGAAAGGAAGGGGTGGGTGGGTGAAAAAAAAGAAGAAGTCCCTTCCGGCTTTCTGTATCCTTCCGCCGAATCCATTGATTCCTTAAAGGAGGGCTGCAACTCCTTCTCTTCCTCCTCGGCGCGATCCTTCCGCCGTTCGGCTAATCCGCGGCAGGTGAAGGCGCAGGCAGAGCGAGGATAAGGCGGAGGCGCGGCCGCTGCGCTCCCTTCTCTGAGGAGGCCCGTCGGTGTCCTTCCGCTCGCGCGAGCAGAGAGGACTCCTGCTGCTGCTGCTTCTCCTCCTCCTCGGCGTTTCTCTCTCTCTCTCTCTCTCTCTCTTTCGGCCTGCCCCGCCATTACGAGCTGCCCTCGCCGGCTCCTCCGCCCTCCGCTTCGCCGTCTCTGCGTTCCTGAGGAAAGGCCAGCGCCCCATCCCCGGCGTCGGGCTGGAGCCCCCAAACCCCAACAACGCTTCCGCCGCCATGGCACAAATCTTACCCATCCGCTTCCAGGAGCATCTCCAGGTGAGGCGGGCCTCCACCCCACGGGGGGGGCTCTGTCGGCCTGGCCCTCGGCGACGGGGGTGGAGGTTGGCGACTGGGGGGGTGCGAGACCCGAGAACACGTGTCGGGGGGAACGTGTGAAGCCTCTTTCGAGGCCCTGGTCTCCAGAGGCTGCTTTTTTTTCTCCCTTCTTCCCCCTGCTGGTTTGACAGTTGGGGGTCGGCAAGGTGGTCATTCAAACCCCTGGTCAGTCAAGCCCACCACACTCCAATTCCCTATTTATAGTGGCAACTGGCCACGCATGGATACCTATATTTTGCTTAGTGAATGAATAAACGCCCTTCTCGGGGTGCCTGACGGGGGTTGGAAGGGCGGCCCGAGAAGCGGGTTGATTTATTGAGCAAAATAGAATTATCATAGGCAGTTGGCATTGTAAATAGGGAATTGGGGTGTGTGGGGGGGTGTTGAATGACCACCTTGGATGAACCAGGGTTTGAATTGACCACTTTGAATTGTGACCACCTTGGATACCTGTGTCTTTCTTCCCTAATTAAATCAAATTAGGCTTCAATTACTCCATTTGCAGGCTCCTTCCCCCTCGCCTTTTTTCCTCCTGAGGAGTTGGGATAGGAGGATTAGAAATGTGTACATGTCGCTTGCCTGTATTATGGCATTTTGGATCCTGGCTCTGCTGTGGCAAAAGAAGCCAAAAAAATGGGGGAGGTTGAAAGTGTGAGGGTTTAAATGTTGGTTTGTTTTAAGATGGGAGAACTAAAATGGTTTTCTGGGCTTGGAGAAGCCTGTTTGGGCACTCTGGGTGTTCATGCACATACTTGAATGAACCTGGCTTGATTTCCTGGTATCTCCATTTAATCTTGCCTATGCCGGCTTCCTCTTTCACCTGGTCTTGATTTTCAACAGGTGTACAGGATGGTAAGCGAAGGTAGGCAGGTTCCTGGTTTCCTTCTCCAAGTTTTGGTTTTCCATGTGAGTTGGCATGGGGAGAGTTCCAATGGGAAAAGAGGAGGGTATTTATTCTGGGTTAAAGTGGCCAGAGAAAATTGGCCGAAGCAAGTGTGGGAAGAGGAAGTGTTTGAAAGGAGCTAAGATGAAAAGGAAAGATGTTAAATTCAAATGTGTGTGTGTGATATCCTGGGTGCAAATTGGAGCAGGTGTGGTGGCTGAAACTCAGGGAAGTAATTCAGAAAGGTTGGCATGAAGGTGGATGGGTGTGAGTAGTTTAGCAGAAATCTAAGACAAAAGTGGCTAGGGAGTTGACTTCCGTATTTCTCCTTGGCAAAGGAGAGTCAAGGGTAGTTCTGCAGGCGACTTGTGGAGGCAGGCATTATCTGTACAACCCGGCTTGATGCCGGATCTTGAGGGAGGAAATTAATGAAACTATTTGTGAATGGGGGACTGAGTTGAACTGGCAGAATTAGGAGTGCAAAGCTGAGGAGGAAAGGTGTGAGTTGCCACTGGATGGGAGACAAAGGTAGATCGGCTTGTATAACAGGTTAGCTAAGAATGGTAATTAGGAATCAGATAAACATGGATGATCCAACAAGGAGGTTTATTTTTAGTTATTGGGCATCTCTGTTTATGTTTTCAGTATATAACAGATTTTTCACCTGTTAATGCAGTTCATTAAGACTGAATCGGAGGAGGAATAATAGTGGAATTAGCAATGAAGGATCGGATGGGTGAGTTTGGGAGAGGGAGAGAGCATTAATATGAAAATAGGAGCAGGTTGAAAATTGTAATCATCTTTGGAGTTCAAAAAGTGGGTAGCAGCAGTAGCTCAAACTTAAGAAGTTGATGGTGTATTGTAATGAGAGTTTAAAAAACTCAGATGTTGTGGCATCTGTTCATTTTGAGATTTAAGTTGAGGGGGGTGGGGAAGGGATGCTTAATCCCTTGCAGCATTTGGGCTGTAGAAATGCAATTGATAGCAGTTAGTTTAGGATTTTAAGTGTAAGGGGGAATACATCGACAATTCTTTGTGAGTGAAGTTTTGAAGACTCGTTAATATTGCTTGCCTTTATGAATGCAGTCCAAGAAATCTAATGATGGAAACATGCACTTATGGTCTCCATATGTCCCAGAAATAATTCCAAGAGTTTCCAAAGTACTGTAGGAGGGGAAAAAACCACCCTAGTTGTCCTAGACATGGATTCCTAACTGCTGGAGCAACCTATAGTACAGTAGTTAGAGGAAAACTTGCCTGCTTCTGCAAATTTCCCAATGTATGTTGCCAAGGACAGTTTGTTTTTGGGAGCCGTTGTTGACTTAACTCCTGAAAGAGATGTAGGTTTAACCTTCCATAGTGCCCTTTGATGTTTTCCTTCCACCTTTAAGACCGACTTCAGAGTACTCACGGTCTACTTTGTTTAGGAAGGTGTCTGCAGGAAGATCCAAACCTTGTTTAACTGTGCATGTGTTTAAGGACAAGGGTGTAAGCACCTCCTCCTGTACTGCCATCCGTATTGTTGCAACTTCAAGCGAATCCTGAATATCTAATCCTTGCTGCGTGGGCGGGATGCAGCTCTTCCTCCAAAGCTGCCTGCTGGGAATCGATTCAAAGCAGAAGAGAGCAGAGAAAAGGGTTTCTAGATTTTCCTGCAAGCCGCCTTGTCTTTCAACAATAAACAAATTCCGTCCTGGTTAAGTTTTCCTCTTTTGCCGGCTTTGAGGGGTGCCTGTTTATTTATTTTATGTTTATGCTAAGCCAGGACAGTCTATCACCGTGTTTTTCAACCTTGGCAATTTTAAGATGTGTGGACAAGTTACAGACCCTTTCCCAAACAGGCAAATGGCTATTGGCTTGTTCTACACAGCTTGCTTTTTTTTTTTTTTGGCCTGTGAATTGCAGAATTGACTCTATACTTAGAGTAGTTCTCTACTTGGGGGTAAACTTTTTTTTTAAAAATAATGCTGCTTCTAGCATGTTGTGCCACAAAAGAACTGTGGATGTAGGTTTCCTGGCTGCCTAGATTTTATCAGCTGGTCTTGGAGTTTAGGCACTTCCTTAGAATACAATCACGTTTACTTTCTGGAATGTTTGCTTTTATTGCCGTGATAAGGGTTTTAATAAAACCATTTGAGTTTCAGGATAGCAGTTCTGTATATAGAACATACTGTGGGTGTCCTTAACAAGAATATGCTCTTTGTGTGTTTCTTTGTCTCCACACAAACTTGGCATTCTGTCTTGTTTCAGGGGGTTTAAAAAACACGACTCCAAAATACCCTCTTTATTTTTGTTGGGCAGGAAAAATTCTTCCTTTGCTGTTCACTCTTACTCATTTTCTAAAGACATATCCTTCATGTAGAGAAAACAAAATCTCCTCAGATTTGATACCACCTGTCTTATAGGTGTTATATGGGAGTGTTTCTCAACCTTGGCAGCTTGAAGATGTGTAGACTTCAAATCCCAGAATTCCTCAGCCAGCAATTCTGAGAGTTGAAGTCAACACATGTTCAAGCGCCAAGGTTGAGATTTGAAAAACACTGCTAATGGGAGTTAAAACTCAGCCGCATCTCTCTTCAATTTATATAGCTGCCTATCTCACATAATTCTGGGTGGCTCAGAGACTATCTGGACCTTTGAAATCTCCAGATGACCTAGTCTTTTAAAAACATTTTGGTTTGAAAAAAAATCTATAAATGATATTTTTCTAACCAAAACCCTTTATTTCCTACTTAAATGGATTTTACTTGATGAGCTGTAAAGCACACTTTACTATCCAGAGCAGGGGGCTTTTTTGGTTTTATTTTGGAAAAGAGTATACAGTATTCATTTCTGGAAAATTCCTGTGTGATTTCTGCCAAAGTTGTTGCCAAGAAGTCTGCATAGAATGATAAAGCAAAATGTATGCGTAGGAAATGTTGATGAGAAGCAGTGCTGCTCATACTGTATTATCACACTTTTTAAAAAAACTTGTGATTGAATTCCTCTAAAATAAGATAAAACACTGCATTCATAATTTCAGTACTTAAAAAGGTTACTTGGTGTGAATCTTTCTGGAGCTGCTAATTTGCTTGAAAACCTAATTACATTTAGTATTAAACACCAGATTTACAAATATGGCTGTGTTTCTTTTCCCCAGCAGAAGAGACAAATCAAAGGAGTATATAAACAGTTCTGAGACACTTAAGCCTTAAACTCCTATTTATGTTATGGGAAAGTTGTTGCACACAAAGTGACTTTGGTGTACATGTATGAACACATATCTTGTACTTTCCAGTAACACAGGGTTCCCAAGTAATGTTCCCAAACAAAAATTACCACCTCCATTGCAACAAAATTGACACTTCTATGCAAGCTTATTGTCATTTATTTCAAGCCTTTATCAATGTGACTTTGGGTCATGCAAAACCATGACACCGCTTAAAGCAAACCACAACAATTAAAAGATGATCAAAAGTAATGAATATGGGGCCTCTCCAGTTAGGAACTTGACTCATTCAAACTCAGATCCAAGAGGAAGAGGCAAGTCTTAACCAAAAGTCTGCAGGTTGGAGCCAACCATGTATCTCGTGTGCATGGAGGGGAGATAATTTCTTTCTCTTGAGCTGCAAAATCCAGGGATAATGTGATGGGCATTTCCTGAAATAGTAGCTCTAACGTCACAGAATCATGGACCAGTATCCTCTTGTTCAGGTCTTTGCAGCTTTTGGTTTCTTTAGTTATTGCCGATATGGCCAGTGGGAAGGTGTGGGAATTGCCATTTAGGACAATCTGGGGTTTCTCAGGGATTAGTCTGGGTAGTCCACATATCCCAGAGGAGAGCTGTGGAAGGGTTGCATCAGTAGTTTTCAACCTTGGCCACTCTAAGATGTGTGGACTTCAACTCCCATGAAGTCCACACATCTTAAAGTGGTCTCTTGAAAAACACTGCTCTACATGAACTGTGTGGAGAAAAATTAACTGTTGGGTGTTGTGAGAGGTAATACTTCTCTAAGGGAGATATGCAGTTTAGAAATTGGAAATATAAATAAATTTAGGTATTGACATTCAAAGGGGGAAAAAAGGGGGATATAGGAAAAGCAAGTCAAAAATGTAATGGATAGAGAAGAAGTAAAACCTGAGGAATTCTTTGTGATTTCTCTGTGGGAAAGTAGCCTTTTAAGCTCAACATTTTTTATGACACTGAACAGATAAAATGAAGGAATTGTTTGAGACATGGATGGTTGTTAACATACCTAATAGGAGCGTAGGTAAATACTCTCCCAATGTGTTGGCCATTAAATCTCAGAACACATGAAAGATATCAGGACAGGTACCACAATTTACAGGTCAAAGCCATTCTATTGTAAAAAAAAAAATAAAAAAAATAAACTGGTTTTAGCTCTGTTGTATGCCATCCAGAGTCACGTATCTCTGGGTTTGGCAGCTACATAAATTTGTTAAAACAGGTAGTGCTCAACAACAGTTCGTTTTGTGACTGTTTGAAGTTACAATAGCACTGAAAAAGGTGACTTATGATCGTTCTTGATACTTAAGACTATTGCAGCATCCCCATAGTCACGTGATCAAACTGCAGGGGCCTGGCACGTGTTTCATTTTTATGACGATCGTTGTGTCCCTGGGTCACATGGTCCCCTTTTGCGATCTCCTGACAAAGCCAATGGGAAAGCCAGATTCACTTAACCATGTTACTAACTTAACTGCAATAATTCACTTAACAACCAATGTAAGAAAGGTTGTAAAATGTGGAAAAACACACTTAACAATTGTCTCGCTTAGCAACAGAAATTTGGGGTTCTATTGAGTTCGTAAGTCAAGCACTACCTGTAATTAAAAATAAATTCACTACCCAAAAGAGTCCCTGTGGTGGTTTAGCATTTGCTGAATTGGTGAAATTGTATCAAGTTGTGAGGCTTCCTATAAACCTGTTAATAAAAGTAGACTGGCTGATAAGAGTGGTTGTCATTAATGGTTAATGTGTGTATTCTGGAAAACTTTCCATTGCCCTGTTTTTCCAGTTAGCTTTCTAGTGTCCTAAAGAGCAAGTCCATTTTTATTTTTGCTCCCTAAGTAAAAATTATCTGATCTTACTTTTACCTGGTGAATAGATGATGTACATCTTTTAAGATGAGCCTGTCGTCATTTAGTTAAATTACTGATGCAATTGTTATATTAATATCCTCCGATACAAGCATCCATGAAGCTGTTCATAGATAGCAGCTGCCTTCCAGCCCTATAATTCTATGTTCTATGAAGACAGTGGAATGAAAACCTAATTGAAAATGACAACTTACAGCCTATAAACCCTAAAACATTTCTCGCATGGAGCTCAGAAGCTTTATGCAGAGGCAGAGAGAGTGCAGTTTATACAGTAGACTGGAACTGACAGAGAAGGCCCTTTCCTTCTGGCCTGAAAAAAAGTATTAAGATGAAGATGTTTTCATAAGAGTTCAAAGCATGGATATATGTGCCAAAGGACATAATCTGCCTGTACAGAAAATCTGCCCATACAGAAGGGTAGAAGTTCAATCCTGGCACCATTCCTGACATCTCGTTGACTTCTGACACCCCCATCACAATGTCCTGATAGCTTCCTAAACCAGCAAGGCAGAATTTCAGGCTCGGAGACTATTGTAAAGGTTGAAACCAAAATCTGAATTTGTGTTTGAGGAACACTTGGCATTCATTATAGGTTCAGCACATGCTTGGTGTGAATCTTTTCAGCAGTCTGTTAATTGCATTTGACATTAATCTTGGCACTTGTCAAATCCTCGTATGATTTGATAATTCTGCCAAGCAACTTTGTTTTAAATATTACGAACAATATTTGGATGTTTTTATTCAAATATTCAGATTATAGTTAAGGGATTTTTGTTTTGCTTAATGTTTGGCATGATTGCAACTGGGAAGGAAACTTTGTTCTGGGTTGGCAATTAGGCAGCATCACATACCATCTGCAGCTGTGATTCTGTACAACGTAATGTGTGTTTATTTGTTAAATTTATACGTCGCCCAGAGTCTCATTGCCGTGTGAGATGAACAGCATGTAAGTTTATGAAATAAATATGTAAGTCCCATTGAAGTCAGGAGGGTTACTCTGAGTTGGCAAGGCCAGGATGAGTGCTGTGGCTAAAAAACAGTAACTGTAAAGAGAGATCTTGGAGTCCCAGTGGATGATCACTTGAATAGGAGCCAGCAGTGTGCAGACGGCAAAGCTAATACCATCCTGGGTTGTATAAACAGGGGCATAGAATCAAGATCATATGAAGTATTGGTATTACTTTATAAAGTCCTAGCAAGGCCACACCTGGAATACAGCAACCAATTTTGGTCACCATATTACAAAAAAGGTGTTGAGACTTTGGAAATAGTTCAGAGTAGAGCAACTAAGATGATCAAAGGCCTGGAGACTAAAACATACGAAGAATGATTGCAGGTTTTGAGTCTGGCTAGTTTAAAGAAAAGAAGAATTACGAGCGGCATGATAGCAGTATTCCAGTGTTTGAGGGACTGCCACAAAAAGGGGGGAGGGTCAAATTACTCTACAAAACACCAGATCTGGGGCAGGACAAGAAACAATGGTTGGAAACTAACCAAAGAGAAGCAGTCAGGATAGTAGACCAGTGGAACAGCTTGCCATCAGAAATTGTGGGCGCTCCCTCACTGGAGGTTTTTAAGAAGAGACTAGACAGTCATTTATCTGAAATAGTATAGGTTCTCCTGGTTGGGCAGGGGGCTGGACTAGAGGACCTCCAAGGTCCCTTCCAGCTCTATTCAAAAATATGCCTTAAGGGTCTTATCATTACAGATACAATCATTTGTGTTTTT
Source organism: Pseudonaja textilis (assembly GCF_049901715.1). Taxonomy (NCBI): domain Eukaryota; kingdom Metazoa; phylum Chordata; class Lepidosauria; order Squamata; family Elapidae; genus Pseudonaja; species Pseudonaja textilis. The sequence goes on along the minus strand of NC_141990.1, from coordinate 7,202,250 downwards.
TTTTAATTTAACGTTAATAGAAGTGGGGGGAAATAAATCATCTACTGCTGAAAACTTATCTCCTTTTTAAAAAAAGATTTTTGATGGAAAAAAAACCTCTTTTTCTGTGCAACATCATTAGGCAAGATTTAAGAACAAAGCTTGACTGACTGTGTGTTCTGTCTTGCTAGGAAAGTTGCTGGGAATCTCCCCATAGCTGTTTCGGTCTTGACAAGAGATAAGTTTGGTTTCTACCAAATGCCTCCTGAAAGCAGTGAATTTCTGAGGTTGGAGTCTTGATTGTAGCTCAGTCCCCTCAGGCCTCAGCTGTTATATCAAATTGGTTCTCAAAGGCTAGAAGTAACCCTGCATGGGGTCTTAAAAACTTCCAGAGTCTCAGGAAATAAATACTTAAAAGGACTCTTCCCCAATGTGGCAGGTGGGAGATGGAGCAGCTGTAGACTGGAATTTCCCCATTGTATTTTGTTCTCCATGGATTTCAGGAGTGACAGTTCTGTAAAATGGGGGGTATGGTACAATTATAGTATAATAGAGGAGGCAGCTTGGTCTAATGGTTAAGGCACCAGACGAGAAACCTGGAGACAGTGAGTTCTAGTCTTGCCTTAGGCATGAAAGCCAGCTGAGTGATTTTTGGGCCAATCACTAGGAGACTGTGAGTTCTATTCCTGCTTTAGGCCTGAAAGCTGGCTGGGTTACCTTTAGCCAATCACTAGGAGACTGAGACTCTAGTCTAGTCCTGCCTTAGGCAAGGAAAATGGTTGGGTGACTTTGGACTAGTCACTCTTAAGTCCAAACCACTTCACAGGATTGTTGTGGTAAAAATAGGAGATACTTCTGATGCCTTGAGTTACTTATGAAGAATAAAAGTGGGATAAATATCTCCTAAAATCTAATTTAATAATCATCCTTTGCAATTGTAGAGCTTGCAAAAATAGGGCAGACAGTGGGGAACCAGTGAGCATAAGCACCCATCGAGTTAAGTCATTGCCCGTTGTGGATCCCCTAGGGACAAAAAGACAGCGGGTGGATCATTTCAAAGAAAGTATTTTCAGGTGCTGCAAATGACCTACTTGTTAAAAGTCCCTTGCCTGCCAAATAATTCGACCTTTCAGCTGACCAGGAATGCATTATTCAAGCGGTACTATCAGCCTCTTGGTGACAAAGAAAATGGACATAGCTACTCATTTTCAGGGCTGCTTTGGTAATGGCCTGTCCTCTCAGGTGTGTAAAAGAAGGGTGGCTTCTTTTGCACCAGGGAGATTCTGCGAAAGAATAGCAATAGCACAGAGACTTATATGCTGCTTCACAGTGCTTTACAGCCCTCTCTAAGCAGTTTACGGAGTCAGCCTATGGCCCCCAGCAATCTGGGTTCTCATTTTACCCACCTCGGAAGGATGGAAGGCTGAGTCAACCTTGACCCTGGTGAGATTCGAACTGCCAAATTACAGGCAGCCGGCAGTCAGCAGAAGTAGCCTACAGTACTGAATTCTAACCACTGAGTCACCATGGCTCATGTCTACTTACAGCTATTTACTTTTCCTACCGTGTAAGAGACATGCTTATTAGTGGCATGGTAGCTTAGTGGTGAAGACTCTTGCCTCCTGCTTGGCCTTGAGAGTTGAATCCTAGGTAGCGGAAAATGTTTCTCTCCTATGGCACAAAGAAAAAAAAATGCTGCTGTGAACTTCATGTTGGCGTCAGGAAGGGCATCTGGCCAGTAAAATTCATTTATTTATTTATTTGATTTGTCAATCGCTTACAAAATAATAGGTATAAGTATAAACATGAATAAGAATACAGAAAATAGGTACAATTGAATGGGGACGATAGGACAGGGACGGGAGGCACGATGGTGCACTTACGCACGCTCAGCTCCATCCAATTGCCCCAACTCTCTCCCAGATTAAGGGATTATAGGGTTGTAAAAGGAGTTTTTAAGAGATATGCTTAGGTTCTAGGGCAAGGGTGTCAAACTCAGTTTCATTGAGGCCGCATCAAGGTTATGTTTGGCCTCGGGGGCGTGGCCAGGGTGGGCATGGCCAACTTGATGTGACTCATTGAGGCTCTGTTTTTGGCTACGATGGCCTCCTGCAGCCCTTTGCCAGAGAAAACAGAGCTCGGAGAGACAGTGTGCAGCCTGACCAGGCTCTGTTTTCGCTGGCAGAGGCACCGCGGGCCGGCCCTTTGCTGTTTCCAGGGCAGGCCAGATCTAAGCACCCTGTGGATCAGATCCGGCCCGCGGGCCTTGAGTTTGACACCCCTATTCTAGGGTGGTCTTCTCAATCTCCTTGTGGTGTGTTTTCCAGCACATGCTGGGGAATTCTTGGGAGTTGAAGTCCGCACAGCTTCAAGTTGCCGTGGTTGAGAAACACTGGCCTAGAATTTGGACTGAAAAATGAAAGAACCAGTCCCCTAAGTTGTCTCTGACAAAGAAATGATTGCCTGCAGACGAACACTTGGAAGCTTTGCTAAGTTCTCTCTGGGGTGGCCCACACAGCACTGTGAAACGATCCCTTCATCCTTCAGTTCAACCCCTCTATATATCTAGCTCCATTTGTGGTCATCAAGCAACGAAACCTTTGCAAACGGGAAGAGAGAGGATCGGTCATTGGTGCCACAAGGGATTGACTTATGCTGATAAGGAGAGGTCTGCAGTGCAAATTAAGTAGCCTGGTGGCTGATTGAAAACTAATCTTACTTATAATAGGATTATATCCCCGCCAGTGTTCTGTGTTGGACTTCAGCTCTCATTTAATGGCTTTTTGAAGAGAAGGGAACTCAGAAAGCAGCAGTGAAAAATAAGTACTGTGTTTGCCAAACATATGGCTAGGATAGCTTACATCTCCTTTAAGAATAGATGTGATTAGTATAATGAGGGAATTTAGATTGTATGTATTTAATTATAATTACTTGCAGGACTGTCTCACCCTGGGTGTGTCCACCGGTCTGATAAGATTCAACAGGTGAGGTATGTTCCAGGTGCATTACGGCAAGGGTCTTCAAACTTGGCAACTTTAAGGCTTGTGGTCTTCAACTCCCAGAATTCCTAAGCTAATATGACTGGAGGAGGAATTCTGGGAGTTGAAGTCCATAAGTCTTAAAGCTATCAAGTTTGGAGAGCCCTGCATCAGGGGGTCATCTGACAGATCCAGGGCGGAGAGCTTTTTCTGTTATGGCCCCTGCTCTTTGGCTCATCATTTCCCCAGAATGACAATTTGTCCTGACCCTTCTGGCTTTCCATATGACTCTTAAAAGCGTGTCCCAAAGGTGCATTTTATCCAAAGGCAACTGGGCCTTCTTGGTTTTTCTACCCCCCCCCCCCTTTCTTTGAAAACATTTTACTTCACATCCAAAACTTCTACACTTCTGAACTGAACTGAACAAGCTTGAGAATCTCCATAGACCAGGGGTCCCCAACCTTGGCAACTTTAAGACCTGTGGACTTCAACTCCCAGAATTCCTCAGCCAGCAAACCTGGCTGAGGAATTCTGGGAGTTGAAGTCCACAGGTCTTAAAGTTGCCACGGTTGGGGACCTCTGCCATAGACCCTAAAAACATGGTTTTATTTAGTTTATTAAATGTACATGCCGCTCTTCTCACTGTTACACTGACTCTACAAACAATGGATTTGTGACCAAGCATGAGGCTCAGAGTGTGTGATTAATAGCAATAGCGCTTAGACTTGTATACTGCTTCACAGTGCTTCACAGCCCTCTCTAAGCGGTTTACAGAGTCAGCCTCTACTACCCCCAACAATCTGGGTCCTCATTTTACCCACCTGGGAAGGACAAGAGGCTGAATCAACCTTGACTTAACCTTGAGTTCAGCCTGTATCATGATTATATGATGCTGCTTAGGCTGCCCATAGTCGCCCTATCAGGGATGACTGGAATATAAATTTATTTTTTTTTAAAAAATGATTATATTTGTTAAATTTATTTGCCACCTATCTTGCTGTGGAGGTACTCTACACACCTTACATCAATAAAACTTACACTGTATTGTTTTATCTCACTTGTCTATTTGTTATATATATTGTTATGATTTTATTTTAATTTTATTCCCTATTATCTGCCAATGTCATGTTTGAGGTGGCCAAGCACAGTTTGAAAATAAATATGTACAAAGCTGGTAAGGGGCATTCTTGAAATAAACCTGGATGTCCCCATCTAAGAGACCAAACATAATTTTTGAGAAATTAAGTGTACCATTGTAACAATGTGTGAATTGTTAGAATTCACAATTTTAAAACAAGGCCTTGATAAGTTTCCATCATTCTGCAGCAACAATTGCACACATTTTTTTTTCTGTATATCCCAGCCCACCCGGTTCCCCCCCCCCTTTCATCTGGGAGAAATAGGCTATCTTGTAATGTGTGATTATGATTATGCAAGCATGCTACAATTTACTTGGTTCTGAAACATTTTATTTAAAATGTGCTTCACACAATCCCACATTGTATAGCGGAACATGTATGCCTCTGCTTGCTTCATTTCCCCCTCTTTCCCTTTCTGGCTTTTAAAACTGAACTCTTCCTGCTAATTTTTGCAGTGCTTTTGTCCTTTGACTTCCTGTGTTGATTATCTTGTGACATTCTAAGGATTTTATTCGATTACAAGCGCTTTTTTTGGTAGACAAGAAATCAGCTCATCAGGAGTATATGCCAGTTTTCCTTTACCTATTTTTAAGCTAATTTCTAAGGTTAAAACTTGTAAGGCAGATTATACAGAAATGTTAAAAAATGCAGAATTGTTTTAGACTTTTTTCCATAGATAGATAGATTTCTGTAGATAGATGTAAAGTTTTGTAGCTGATCTCATGAAATATGTAATTGAATAACAGAATAACAGTTGGGAGGAACCTTGGAGGTCTTCTAGTCCAACCCCCTGCTCAAGCACGAGACCATATGCCATTCTGGACAAAAATAGTTGTCCAAGCTGTTCTTAAAAACCTCCAGTGTTGGAACACCCACAACTTCTAGAGGCAAGTCGTTCCACTGGTCAATTGTTCTTGCTGTCAGAAAATTCTCCCCATTTCTAGTTTGGATCTCTCCTTAATGATCTTCCACAGTTTTTGTGCTGCCCTTCAGTGCTCTGCATTCTTTCTAAAGAGTTTCCACATTTTAATTTCATGGTGAGCAAAACTGGACACAATATTCCAAGTGTGGTCTTACCAAAACATTATAAAGCGACACTAAAGCTTCACTTTCTCTTGATTCTGTTCCTCCGTTAACGCAGCCCACCATGGCTTAGATACTTCCTGTTTTGGTATTCAAACTCACACTCTTGACGGTAGTATCCTGTTAGAGGTCTGTTAGAGATAAAATATGTCGTAGACCTGTTTTGGGGGAGGTTTTTTTTTTTTTTTTGTTTCTTTTGGTCCGGTAAAAGAACAATGGCTCACTTATAGTTGTGCATTATCAAAACTAGAACAGTCTGCATTTTCAGCATTTTTGTGCGCTTCCTTTTGGAAAGCGAGCTCTTCTAGGAAATTATGCTGACTACCTTGCAAGAAAAAGGTCAACGGGTTTGCCGCAGTCAGCATCTTTTTTCCCCTTAATTGTGTTTCAGCTGGTGAGGCTCATTGACAAGAACATCAAAATACGTTTCCACAATCGTCAGACTTATTCTTAGCTCTTTTAGCTGTGGGATCTTGTGGGGAAGGGACCTGGACTCTTATCTTTATCTTTTTATCTTTATATCTTTATATCTATCTATCTATCTATCTATCTATCTATCTATCTATCTATCTATCTATCTAATCTTAATCTGGCTGTTCATAGAATCAGACATTGTATTTAAAGCTCAGCAGCTAATTGTATGCTTGCTGTTTTTATTAATCGTTCTTACATTTATTTTTAGGTTTGTATGTTTTTTAACTGTTTTCAACTGCCCAGACTCATGAATTTGAAAATAGGTGGCCATATAAATTACAGTAATAAATAGTAGTCTAGTTGCAGGGGTCCCTAACCCTCGGTCCGTAGACCAGCACTGGGCCACAGCATGCCAGAAATTGGACCGTGCAAACAAGCAAAGCCCCATCCATGGGATGCAGGCAGTGTGAAAAATCACGCTGCCTCTGGCCTGCAGAAAATCCTTACTCCATGGAACCAGTCCCTGGTGCTCAAAAGGTTGGGGGCCCACTGGTCTAGTGGTAAAAGCACCACCAGGAGACGGTAAGTTCTTGGAGATGGTGAGTTCTAGTCTTGCCTTAGGCATGAAAGCCAGCTGGGTGACTTCTCTCTCGGTCCAATCTACCTCACACAGTTTTACTGTGGGGAAAATAGAAGGAAGGAATAGTATATGTTCACCACCTTGAGTTATTTATAAAAACAATAACAGAGGGATGGAATGAAATAAAAGCTCAGTTTCTGTTCCCCTTGGATGGATGTCACAGTGGCATAAGGCAACAACCTTCAGTCCCCGGTCTGTGGAGTATTGGGAGTCAAGTCAGCGCAAGTAACAGTGGAACACCTGAAGCTTCATTGTGCACGCATGGGATCTAGGTTGCATGTATGAAACCACCACCACTACCCTTCTGCCACTGGCTGTGGAGCCAGGAAGGTTGGAGACTGCTGGTACAGGTAGTTCTCGAGTTATGGAGCCTGCCAATTACATTTGGAATCCAAGGATTTGTAGGAGTGAATCACGTAATTTAAACAGCAATAGCACTTAGACTTATATACTGCTTCACAGTGCTTTACAGCCCTCTCTAAGCAGTTTACAGAGTCAGCCTATTACCCTCAACAGTTTGGGTCCTCATTTTACCAACCTCGGAAAGTACTGCAGTGCTGCACTTTAACCACTGTGCCACTGTGCCACTGAGGCTCTAAACATGATCACTCCCTGCCTTCGCCCACGCATTTGCTAATTGAATGCATGAGTTGTTAAGTGCACGTGGTATCTCAGGGTGGGGAATACCATGGGTGTGAGCTAATGCTTCTGACCACCCAAGGCCTCCCATGGCCCACTTGGATATCTCATGCTTTCTCCCCCCCAAAAAAAAATCTGCCCGACCAGGTCACTTACTTTATGTAGATCTTCATGATCAATAGAGCTGTCTCCCCTCCAGCCTCTCTGCCATGGTTTTGTCTTGAGCAAAGACTTGCTAAAGCCTAAGGAACGAGAGATTGTGTCCCTGTAGGCTCAGGTCTTTGTTGCAAAAAGCCTTTGCCGATGAGTACGGAGGCTGGGACAGCCATATGCATCCCTCCGGGCCTCAGTTCTGTCTGGCAAAGGCCTGCTCAAGCCTCAATTTCAGGACTGTTGTAGGTAGTAGGATGGGGGAGTCAGGTCGTAACTTTGAATGCTTGCTAAGTGAACTGTCGTAACTCAGGGATTACCTGTATAAGATTTCTTTCACAGTGTCTTTGTAGTGCTTGTATGTTCAACCTTCAAAGTGGCTTCCCAGACTCCAGTTCACTACAAAGCAACTAGCGGGCTATACAGTTGTCATCCATTCTGATATCTGAGCTCCGATAATCCAAGACTCAATGCTAGTTGATTCCACATGATACAAGACCTCCAGGTTGGAGACATGGTCTTGCCAAGGATGGAGCGGAGAGCGCGCACCTGAAATGTTTTTCAGTTGTTTGGTGTGTCTTTGGTACACTCCCATCCATATACAGGTAGTCCCCGACTTACGACCACAAGAGAGCCCAAAACTTCTGTTGTGAGGTGTGACATTGGTTAAGTGAGTTTTGCCCCATTTTAATGACCTTTCTTGTCTCAGTTGTTAAGTGAATCGCTGCCATTGATGAGTTAGCAACCCGGTTGTTAAGTGAACCTGGCTTCCCCCATTGACTTTGCTTGTCAGAAGGTCGCAAAAGGGGGCTGCATGACCTTGGGACATCTCGACCGTCATAAATATGAACCAGTGGCCAAGCATCTGAACTTCAATCATGTGACCTGATGCTGCAAAGGTGGTGACTGAAAAATGGTCATAAGTCACTTTTTTCAGTACCGTTGTAACTTTGAGCAGTCTCTGAATGAACTGTTGTATGTCGAGGACTACCTGTACAGGCAGTCCTTGACTCATGACCATTCACTTAGCAACCATTCAAAGTTACGCTGCCACTGAAAGTGGGACTTACAACGGGGCCTTGCATTTACAACCACTGCACCATCTCCATGGTTACATCATCAAAATCAAGGCCCTTGGCAACTGGCCTGCATTTATAGTGGTTGCGGCTTCCCGGAGGTCATGTGATTACCATCTGCGACCTTCCCAGCCAGCTTCCGACCAGCAACATCAATGGGTGAAGCCAGATTTGCTTCATGTGTGATTCATTTTTACAGCCGCAGCGATTCGCTTAACAATCAATATGGCAGAAAGGGCCCATAAAATCAAGCTTGACACTAAACCACCACCTTGCTTGGCAATGGAAGTTCTGGTCTCCATTTTGGTCGTAAGTCAAGGGCTTATCTGTTTTAGGGGAAAGAGAACCAGAGTTCTGTTCGATGTTCAGCTTTGTGGAGATGTTGAGCAAGGGGTTGGACTAGAAGATCTCCAAGGCCCCTTCCATTGACATTTTATTCTGGGGAAGCCAGATTCACTACCAACCTAAGAATTGCAGTGATTCACTGAGGAAATGCGGCAAGAAAGGTCGTAAAAATGGGGCAAAATTCACTTAACCAATGTCTCACTTAGCAACAGAAATTTTGGGCTCAATTGTGGTCATAAGTCGAGGATGCCTGTAGTCAGGCAGCTTGTGAGAATTTGTTCAGTGTCAACTGCTTTGTGTGCCAGGAGCTGTTGAAGGAAACGAGTGAAACTTGTATCTTAGCTCAGGGGTCTCCAACCGCATCAAAACAGAATCCATTTATCCAGACGGCTCTGTTGTAAGCAAATTCTCTTATTAATCATCCCCTTTTACTACAGAACTTCCTACACGTTTTTAATCCTGACACAGTAATTGATCCTTAGCTGTGGAGTTTGTTGCCAGCTGGTTTTGGATTTGCTCACAGCTCAGCTTGCGCACGTTTGCTTTATGTTCTTTTCCCTACCAGAAAGACCTTACTCACAAGGAGGCAGCTGGATTCCTGGTCGTGGGGGATCAAAATCCGTTGATCGGAAATCAACTGTTCTATACCCAAAATGCAACCTCTTGGAAGCTTCGGTACTGCGAAGTGAGAAAGCAGAAGTTGTCTTTTAGCTTAGGGCAGCAGTTAGAGGCATGATAGAACGGAAATCCTTGATTCTAGCCAGAACATGGGGCCTCCACACAGCAATGCTTGAGGGAGACCTTATAATACTCTACAATAAAAAAGCAGATTTTCCTGAAAGTTTTGCTCCTCCATTTTAGCTTCCTAAGTTGTTTCTCTGTGCAGTTCTGGCTGCATGCAACTACAGTGTGTAGATATTTTGAGCAGAGATACCAATCTGTACACAGCCTTCATTTTCTTTAAAAAGCCATTGGCTGGTTGCTTTTTAGCAATCTGTACCAATACTTCTCAACTTTGGCAACTTTAAAAGATGCATGGATCTCAATTCTCAGAGGCCTCCAGCCAGCCATCTCGACTGGAGAATTTGGGAAGTTGAAGTCCACACACCTTTTAAGTCACCAAAGTTGAGAAGCCCTGAGCTATAGAAACCCTGTAGAAAGTAATGAGTTCTAGATGTTATGATAGGGTTTCCCAACAGTGGCAACTTTAAAACTTGTGAACCTCAACTCCCAGAATTTCCCAGGCATCCAAACAGTTTTTCCAGGGATGGGATCCAACCGGTGTTCGGTGATTTACGATTTGTCGTGCCAAGCAAAGCAGCTGAGGTTGAAAAAAGCAGGAAATAAAGGTCAGGTAAGAGCCCGGGTGGATGGGCCAAAACAGCAGCAGACATAGAACCGGTTCTGTGTCTGCTGTTCTTCAGAGCTACCGGTTCTACAGAGCCGGACAGAACCGGTAGAATCCCACCCTTGAGTATTTCTCAATAAGATTGACAAAGTATTCTATAGAAACCACAGATACCACCCAACCACCTAACAAAATAAGAGACCTTGGAAGAGACCGTGGAGGTTTAATAGTCCAACCCCCTACTCAGACAGGAGACCGTATATTATTCCAAACAAATGATTGTCCAAACTTTTCTTAAAAACCTCCATTGATGAAGCACCCACAACTTCTAGAGGCGAGTCATTCCACTGATTAATTGTTTTAATTGTCAAGAAATTTCTGCTTAGTTCTAGGGCTTAGTTCTCTCCTTGATTAGTTTCCATCCATTGCTTCTTGTCCTGCCTTCAGGTGCTCCTATGCCAGTGATGGTGAGCCTACCACACTTGTGTCAAGAGTGACACATCCCAATGTCTTGGCTGACACACCAACATTCACCAACACCTGACAAACAACCACTCTTGAAAGCATATCCCATTCTCATGTGATTTTTAGAGGCCGCAGAGTGCTCACAAGTATGGGGTGTGCTCTCATGCAGCCTCTGGAGCCTCCAGACATAGTGCGAGAACAGGGTGTGCCTTCACACAATTTTCCTGGGTTGCACAGGCTGCGAAGGAGCATTTTCTGAAGCCATTTCAAGAGTAGAAAGCCTTATGTGACTTGCAGCTTGCCTGGAGTAAGCTCAGGGCCCTGTCCAATGAAGAAAGCACTGCCTGAAGGTAATTGCCATGTAGCAATTCCTGGGGAATCACTCACATAATTGGACTATATTTTTTTAAAAAAATCAATATGTAAAGAATTCTTTTTTGGTGTGTGTGAGAGAGAGAGAGAGACACACACACACCAGCAGAATCAAATTAGGCAGTTTCCAAATTGTTGACAGGCTGAGCCCAAAAGGTTCACCATTGCTGCCCTGGGCATTGAAAAGGATAAAGATGTCAGGTTAACAATAAAACCGTCTCAGAAAATCAGAAAAGTTCTGAGCCTCCAGCCTGATAACGTCACCAAGCCTTGAGGGCCTTTCAGAATATCAAAAGGGAACGGAGATAATCTAATTTTGGGGAAAAGGGTGTCCCATAAGTCGGGTACCACAGCAGAGAGGACATGATTGTAACCTTTAAATATATTACAGTGTGATGACGGGGGATACAAAAGCAACAAAGTCACAAAAACAGGTGAAATCCCTTTAATTCCTTCAACTAGGCTTCAAAGCTCCAATTATCATTGACTGGAGAAAAAACTCCTCCACAAACAGTTGCGAAAAGTAAGAAATGCTGTTCAAACTCCAAATACATATAAATTATAAATAGAAAAAACAACACAAACCACACTGAAGCAATTAATGAGACAAGGCAGGACAAGGGCTTGAAGACATCCAAAATATTGAAATATACACTGGGAAGGATGCCAAAACTCAGATAAGAACTGAAAGACTAGAATTATTTCACACTTTGCTTCTAACACTGGGCCATGCACAGTTCATCCTTTTAAACAATCCTCACAGCTGCAGCCCATGAAGGGGATCAGGGCCCCTTCCTCCCCCGTAGACCACACCATTCATGTTTTTCCCTTATCTGCTCCTCCCTGCGTGCCCTAGGATGAAGAGGGGATGGGCCTGGATCTCCCTCTGACTGCCCAGCCGGCCTGTGCCCTTCTCCAGTTTCCTCCACAACCTCAGGAGCCACACTTCCACTCCCTGTGGGCTGTTCCTCCTCTCACTCCGAGTCAGACTCCTACAAGGGCATGACATACGGACATGAATAAAGTTCTAGAAGGCAGTGTTTTCAATATTAAATACAAATAAAAAAAGTGGAGGGCATAACCTCAACCTGCCAGGAGGGAAGTTCAAAAGTTAGAAAGTATGACTTCACAGACAGAGCAGTGGAAACTTAGAACCGACTTTCCAGCAGAGATAGTGGGTCAGTCATCAGCAAGTGTTTAAATATGCTTGGGATAAACACATGTCCATCATTTGACATAAATTTAATAAAATAAAAAAGAACCTCAAAAGGCAGTCTCCTGGGCCCCACCAATGTAGGTTCCTCGCCAAAAGAACCTACAACAAGCGCTGTCTGCAAGATTTAATGTGGCAGGTTGATACAACTGGGAGAAGTGATCCCTCATGAATATTCAGTCTGCGGTTCTCCAAGATCACACAGGCTTTTTTTTTTTTTTGAGTTAATTTTGACAGGGCTTGAACTGAAGATACTTTTGTAAGTGTGCTCCACAGGGAGATGGGTGGCATTTAAATTTAATCAATAAATAAAATATTAATTAAGGGGGTTTGCCTCAGTGTGTCAATCCAGAACATTTCTGATTTTTTTTTTTTTTTTTGTCAGATACAACTTTGCCAGGGAAGGGCCTTTGTTCATGAGGTTATGCTGTTGTAGTGACTAGGATGTTAGAATAGACTAACCGAGTTGGAAGGGACCTTGGAGGCCTTCTAGTCCAACCCCCTGCTCAGGCAGGAAACACTGCAATCATTTCAGACAAATGGTTGTCCAGTCTCTTCTTAAAAACTTCCACTGTTGGAGCATTCACAACTTCTGGAGGAAAGTCGTTCCCCTGGTTAATTGTTCTCACTGTCTGGAAATTTCTCCTTAGTTCTAGGTTGCTTCTCTGTTGAGATACTTGCTTCTTTCCAGTTCAGCTACATTTTTTGTTAGAAAGTCCTTTTCTTTTTAAAAAAAGAAATTCAAAGTTTTTAAAATTTAAAAAAGAGAAATGAGTTCTCACATTTTACAGCGATATCATAGCAGTGTATATGTCCTTTAGTAACGATTAGATTCATTTACCATAGATATATCTGTAGCTAATTTACTAGTTCCTTACTATACTACTGTTAAAGTACAATACTTATTTATCAACATTACTTTACATATATACACATAATTCATATATCATAGTCTTCTTTGAGATTTCTTTAGTCATTTTCACAAACATCTTTATTCTTTTTTTTAACCATTTATACCAAATGTTCCATATCGTAAAATATTCTTCTTCCCTGTTTTTTTTATAACATTGTTAGCCTAATCATTTCTGCGCATTGATGTATCTTTATTAATTACTGCTAGATCTGTGGGTCCTTTTCTGAGAGCAAACTCTGTTAAATGCAGGTTTATAAAGAATGGGCAAGTTTGGGCCTGTGTGGCTCCTCCAAAATTCGGTTCCTTCTCTTGCATAGCGTAATCGTTGAAATAAATACGTAGGTGTGTTTCCTAAACATCAGGAGGGTGGGCATCACATTCAAGAGGACACCCACAAGGGGTTCTTTACCGCTTCACCTAACAGCCAAGCTCTTGATGGGGGAGGCATTTTCAGAAGGGTTTGTCCTGCTTATTATCTAAGTAAGTGGATGAGTTCATAGCAGGAGAACCAGTCCAGTGGATAATCTCCCGTCCTAAGCTGTTTAAGGCCTTAACGTTCAATAATAGTATCTTCAACTTCGCAAATCTTTTCAGCGCAGAGGTTGCATGTTTCAGTCCGCATCCAGCCCTCTGAGCACATGCAGGGAACATCAGAAGAAGGGACGGTTTCTGCTTATCTTGCTCTTTTTTCTTTTTTTTTAAAGCAACGGCAGTGGCTAGCCCAGCGGAGGGGCGACCATCACAGCATCCCCAGTTGTCATGGGATCAAAATTTGGACACTTGGCAACCGACTCTGATTTATGACGATTGCAATGTCCCAGAGGTCACACGATCCCCTTTTGTGACCGTTTTATAAGCAAAGTCAACGGCAGTGATTCACTTAACAGAAAGGTTGCAAAATGGGGCAAATTCACTTGACAAATGTTTCGCTTAGCAACAGAAATGTTGGGCTCAATTATGGCCGCTAAGTCGAGGACTGCCTTTATTCTTTTATTTGCAACAATATAAAACATTAAAATATTAACAGGGTGAAATGATATTGCTAGAAACCGGGCATCCTTTTTAATGATTTACAAAGTGAGGACTTGAAGAAGAAAAATTGGAACCTCCTGACTAAAAAAAAAGGACCACTGTTTTCTTTTTTTTCACGATCGGATTCATGAGCACCAGCTGCCGTGGATGGTACCACGGGCAGTTGTTGTACAGGCATTGAAGGTGTCCTCACAGACCAGCTGTAGCTCCATATGGAGAGAGAGTGTGTGTATGTGTGTGTGTGTCACATTTGCAAGGGCTCAGGTGAATTCCTGCTGTCAGCGTAATAAATATCCTCACAGGTGACCCTGAACAGAAAATTTTGCCAGGTGTTCTTGTATATTGGAGAATTCCACCCTTTTGCATCTCTGACATGAGGCGTTTCAGCCTCCTCACGCAGCATGGGCCAGAGTCTTGATGTATATAATAGCATGCCACTTGGCTGAGCTTTTTCAAACATTTTCGTACAATATCTAATTACCATTGTTACAGTACTTCTGTAAGATTGCATGCTATTATCCTCTCGCAGGGCAGAGGGACTGAGGTTCATGGGGACATACAGGAAATCTACAGCGAAAATGAGGTTTCAGCCACAAATTCAAGGCTACGGCTTGATCTCTGGGGTAAAGAACTTGAACCCACTGACCTCTTGAATTTTTGTTTTTAAAATTCGGGTGTTGCATTGAAATTAGCTTTTGGTAGATGGCTGCCTATCCCCGGGGCATTTTGGGCTCAGGAATTCAGAATTGAAAAATGCAGCACTTGCGGAAGGCACCATGTGTGACTTTTAACAGAGGGCTGCAATTAAAGCAAATCTATTTTGGGGATGGAAGGCTTGTGGCTTAGTTTAAACTGTGGCTAAGCCTTCTCAGAGGTCCCCAGGCCATGGACCAGCACCTTCCCTGGCCCGCCAAGATAGTAAGCAAAGCCCTATCCACACACATGCGAGATTCGGGATCCAGTTCGCAGAAAACTACCCTCCATGGAACCGGTCCCTGGAACCCAAAAGATTGGGGGCCACTGACATAGATAAGTGGTGTTTGTTCCACTTTGATTACTTCACTGATGAAATAAGAATAGCTCCACTCTAAATGTATAATTTAGAGCAGGGGTCCTCCAATTTTTTAAACGAGGCAAATTCACAATCCCTCAAGACTGTTGGGGGGCCCCCCAGACCGGCTGGGTGGGTGTGTCTAGGTCATGTGACTGGGTGGGCGTGGGCAATTTAGCAGTCCATTAAACAGTACACACAAATTAAACTTGAATTTGTTATTCTCCTGGGGGTGGGAAGCTGGTTAGGGAAGGGATGTGGTTGCCTTAGGGCAGGGGTCTCCAACCTTGGCAACTTTAAGCCTGAAGGACTTCAACTCCCAGAATTCCCCAGCCAGCTGGCTGGGGAATTCTGGGAGTTGAAGTCCTTCAGGCTTAAAGTTGCCAAGGTTGGAGACCCTGCCTTAGGATGTGTGTGAGGGATTTCTGGTGTGTGTGTGTGTGTGTGTGTCTCCTTCTCTCTGTCTCTGTGTCTCTCTCTCTCTCTCTGTCTCTGTCTCTCAGCTGGAGAGGCAAAAAATGGGCCCGTTTTTGGCCTCCAGAAGGCAGATAGGGGCTGGCGGGTAGGTGGGGCAATGTGGCTGGGGTAGCCTCGTGGTCCCATGCGGGCCAGATTAATGGCTTCAGTGAGCCGTAGTTCGAGGACCCCTGATTTACAGGCTGCTAGGCTCAGTTTGAAAATATTTGGAGTAAACTTAAAAAGTGATTGGATTGGTACTGTTGTAATTAGCCATTGTTAAATGCTGGTAACATATCAGGAATGGGCGCTAGTACTTTTGCTAAGGCCCTAGAGAGAGTGCAGAGAAGAGCAGTGGAGATAAGGGGCTTGAAAGCCATAGGATGAGTGGCTAAAGGAACTGGGTATGCCTGCCTTATCATAGAGAAAGACTAGGGATGAAACGATAGAGCAGTCTTCCAATATTTGAGAAGCAGTCACAAAGAAGAGGGGGACAACCCATTCTTCAAAGCCCCTGAGGGCCCAAGCAGGAAGTAACAGATGGAACCTAATCAAGGAGAGATCTAACTTAGAACTAAGGAGGAAGTCCCTGGCAGAACAACTCCTCAGTAGAATGGTTTTGCCTTCAGAAATTGTGGGTGCTCCACCACTGGAGGTTTTTAAGAAGTAATTGGACAGCTATTTTTCCAGAACGACACAGGGGCTCCTGCTTGAGCAGGGTTTTGGACTGGAAGTCCTCCAAAGTCCCTTGGACTTTGTGATTTTATAATTAACCCAGGCAGAGGGCGTTTTTTAAAGGAAGGAAGACATTTGAAATATAAATAAGAGACTACTGGGCCCAGCACCTGCATTTCATGGAACTTAGTAGTACACCAATCACCTTTCACTTTCCAAACTTATCGATTGGGAGTCCTTAAGTGATGGATCTAATTCTGTAGAACGCAAGCAGGCAGGTATGACAAGATACAAGAAAAAGAGATTGAAACAGAGGAATATGTATTATCCCACATAAAACAGCTTATGAAGTGAATGGGTATATTTTCTAATCTTGGCTGTTCATATTTAACTAGAAAGGTGCTTACATTCTCCTTTTCAGGGCTTTCTTAATTCAGAAACCTCTGTATATAAAAAAAGAGAATCTGTACATGTGGGTTTGGTGGGCAAGTATTTCAAAGACGTGCTTTGTGCTGCGGAAGGGGTTGGCCAACGTGTGTAGAAAGCAGTTAACATGTTTTACTTCCTGGGGAAGAAGAATAATCTAGGAAAACTAAGCCTTAAGGGTTCAATCTCTTTATTCCAGGAATTTAAAGGTTTCATTTGCAAGCGAAGTATTATAAAAGGAGTGGCACATTACTAATTGCCCATGAAGGATTATTTGGAGGGCGTGGTTCTGACACAACTAGATGGCACAGTTATAGTCTTGATTCCTACAGGGAAAGGAAGTGAAAACTTCAGAAAAGCCGGAGTACTCACTCCTCGGATCACATCAGAGTTGATAGCATGTGTTATACACCCCCTGGTTTGGCTGCCCTACAGGGTTGGGACCTTAACCCACTTGAAGGACTAGGTTAGGGGCAGATAATCATGGCGGAAAATTTATCTGTGAGTGGTTAAGAATTGAAACCAGCTTTACTGCATAAAAAAAAATCAAAGCACAGCCTGTTAAGCCATATTTCTGACTGGTGTGGTAGTAAAATTAATGGCTATGTTGGCTTGGGGGGGTGGGGGTGGGGCTTCTATCCAGATCTTCACTTGGCTTTGAAGCTCATTAATGTTGTATGAACTGATGTCGTTGCAGCTTGCTTTGCTAAAGCGGACCGATCCTGTTATTTGCTAAAAGTTTATGATACAACTGGGAGCAATAGTTTGAGAATAAGGAGATAGAGACTCAGGTGGAGAAGGAAGTTTCATTTTTTTTGAGAGAGGGCAAGGATGGGACTCCCAACATATGTAGCTTGAGTCACCTTCCTCACTTTCTTCTTCCCATTCTTAGTATAGCAGATGTTTCCAACTTTAATTGGGCAAAGTCCAGGGCTCTTAGATTATCAGGGGCACACAATTTAACTTCCAGTTAGTATGATTTATTGCTCAAGCCTACACACCAGATTCTAGCTAACTAATGGGTCAGCACTAAATTGGCACTAAGTAAGAATCAACAGAATTCGAGAGGTTGGCCATAGATCAGGGGTGTCATATCAAACTGGTGGCCTGCCGGCCGGATGCGTCATGCACAGGCCATGCCCACCCCAGCTCTGTGAATGGGAAAAATGTGAAATGTCACATGACGGCAATGTGACACAGCAAGTGTGATGACCCATAGTCTCTCAAAATAACCCCAACCCCCAAACATACATTAAAGTCCGGTAAGGCCTTCAACTTAACTTCACTATTTTATTAGGCACAGTTTAAAGTCACAAAAGTAAATAATGAGGCAAAAAGAAAACCGAAACAAACTGCATTGACGAGAATTCTGAAGCAAGCCAAGATAATTAATCATACATTCCAGGAAAATAATCGAGGAGAGTCCATGGGAAGAACGCCAGCAAAGATAAGCCTCTTTCAAGGTGAACACTAAACTTTGACTCCAGCAATTCTGACTGCGCAGTTACAAACTTATATACATGGCTCCCACCTGCAAGCTAGGAGGAGGATCATGGTAATCTCCTAAGTAGACATCGCTTTTTCCTGATCCTCTCCTCCCTGCGTAACCAGGATGGATAGCAGATGGGCCTGGATCCTCCTCTGATTGCTCAGCCAGCCTCTGCCCTTCCCCAGCCTCCTCCACCACTTCTGGAGCCACACTCCCACTCCCTGTTGGCTGTTCCTCCTCTTCCTCAGAGTCAGTCTCCACCAGGGGCACGACAGCAAGTTTGACACCAGTGACATAGACTAAGAGTGGGAAATGTAAAGACTCCAGGCCAGGGGCGTCAAACTCGATTTCATCGAGGGCCACATCGGGTTGTGTTTGACTTTGAGGGGGGTGCTGAGCGGGCATGGCCGGCTCAATGTCCTGCAGCCCACGCGTGGCTCTCCGGAGCTCCGTTTTCACTGGTGGGGGCATCGCAGCCAGTCCTTCCATCGCGGCCCCGTGGGTCAGATCTAAGCACCCCGTGGGCCGCATCTTGACCACAGGCCTCGAGTTTGACACCCCTGCTCTGGGCTGATCCCTCTCTTGACTCCATCCTGGACTTGGTCTGCTCTTTTCCTACATAGATTTTTTTTTGGGGGGTGGGGGGTAATGTGGAAGAGAGCGTGTCCAGAGTTTTTAAGCTCACCGATCATGGGCTTGCAAGGATTAACCCTTTTTGAGGAAAGCAGCAGGAGTTACAACATTATTAAATCAGAAGGGGCGGGAAACACAGAGGGAAAGTTGAAAGGTAGGAAAAGGATGCTTTGGACCAGAGGTCTCCAAACTTGGCAATTTGAAGACTTGCGGACTTCAACTTCAATTCTGGAAGTTGAAGTCCACAAGTCTTAAAGTTGCCAAGTTTGGGGACCGCTGCTTTAGACCAAGGGGAAATGGTCTTTCTTCCCTAGCAGGTATGAAGATCACAATATTCGCATTAGATATTAATTATAAATATTGCACAAAATAATGTTACAAACAGGAAATCACAAACTGCCGCTGCTGAAAAGTTTTTGATTTTTTCTTTGTGTTGTTCGTGTTGTTTTAATTGTAAAATTAATAAAGTTTATTCAGAAAAAAAAAGATCACTGCAGGGGCTTTTTGAGTTGGTTGTGTGTGCTCAGATATGCATGGCAATATCAGATGGCCTTGAGTCCAAAACAATTGCCTGTCCTTGGATTTAAGTTGATTTAATTGTCAGTTGCAACTCAATTGCTTGCAGGCTGTTAAAATGGAGAGTAAGGAAGAGAATATCCTGGGAAGATGTTTAAAGGAAGGACAACATGAAAACACTGTGAACCTCCCCCTTTTTGTTTTTTGTTTTGAAAGGCTATCTTTTGCCAACCTGACCACTGCGAAATTGCAGCTGTGAAAGTAGCGTTAGCTACATCCAGCATGCAGAAAATTAAGGCTGTGCACTAAGTGAAAAATGTACAGTAAGTTACGATGGCTCTGAAAAAAGTGGCTCATAATTGCTCCTCACATTCAAGACCCTCACAGTGTCCTGCCGTCATGTGTTCACACAATGTTCTGGGGTCACGTGATCCCTTGACAAAGGGCTCTTTACGACCGTTGCTGCGTCCCAGAGTTACATGAGTCATAAGTATGAACCAGTTGCCAAGTGTCTGAATTTTGATCACGTGGTCATGGGGCTGTTACAGAGGTCCTAAGTGCGAAAAATGGTTAAGCCAGTTTTTTCCAGTCTAGTTGTAACTTTGAACGGGTCACTAAATGAACTGTCGTAAGTCGGGGACTACCTGTATTCATCTGGGTCTCACACCAACCAGCCCTGCACCTGTCTTATCCTCCCTGTAGGGTGTAGCTCAAAATCTGATTTTATTTTATTTATTCCTTAAATTTATATGCTGCCTCTCTCACCCCTAAGGCAACTCTGGGCGATGTAGAAACAGTGGAAAGAATGTGACTAATTAATATTGATTAATAAAACATTAATGTTTTAAAAAGCTAGATTAAAAGCTAGAGTCCTGCAGATGGATGGCATGGGGACGAGATCCTTTTCTTAACCCATCTACCACCTTCAGCATTGAGTGCCTCCCTTGAGGCCCTAAAGCCAGGAGTGTCAAACTCTAATTCATTGAGAGCGGCATCAGGGTTATGTTTGACCTTGGGGAGGCGGGGGGGGGGCGTGACTGGGGTGGGTGTGGCCAGTTCAATCATGTCGGGGGCGCCTATAGGCGGTCTGAGCGCTCTGCCAGTGAAAATGGGCTCCCGAGCTCCGTTTTTGGTTGCGATGACCTCCTGCAACCCTCCGCCAGCGAAAACAAGATTTTTACTGGTAGAGGCACTGCAGGCGGTCTTTTGCTGTTTCCGGGGTGACCCTGTGGATCAGATGTAAGTACCCCGTGGGCCTGATAACAGCCCCTGGGCCTAGAGTTTGACACTCCTGCCCTAAGCCAACGGACAAAAACTAGGTTTTGACTCTTCTCCCCTTCTGAGTGAGTGGGGCGGCTAGCCCCACTGGGGCATGACTGCTTCTCAGATACCCTGGATCCATGCCTTAAAAGTGCTTTTTTTATTAGTGTTGTGGGCAAACACAGCCATTTGTGACTTATCAAACCATATCTTTAGAAATGGTAAGACCCAAACACGATCTTGGGGCAGTGGTTCTCAATCTGTGGCCTGGGGGCCCTTGGGGCCCCCACAGTATCATCACAGGGGAACGTGAAGGCTTGAAAAAATGTTATTTAAATCTTCCCAAGTCTTGGGATGCGGGTCCATGGCCATGAAACGTTTTTAAAGAGCATCCGTGGGGAAGAAAACATGGAGAACCACTGCATACCTTTTGTTAATTTAATAGCTGAATCAGAGAGAGTCGGGTGGCAAACAGGTTTGCTAAATTATTATTATCACAACACAGTTTCTTGTGGTGCAGCTGCATGAAGCCCAATTGTTGTGGTTTGTAAACCATGACTAGATGTTTGGTGTATTGTGTATGCCTTACCGGTCTGGTTTAATCAATAAGGCATAGTGAAACAAATAATGGCTTGGTGTTGGCATACAAATTAAATCAGCCTCCTGCTCTAAAAATGCGCTCTGTGACTAAAGTGTCCTGATTTTAAAATATTCCATGTCAACTGTTGCAACAGTTTTAACTGTTGCAACAAAATGCTAGTTATTAGCATTACGGTCTATTGATTACCTATTGATGGAGTTTCTGTTCCACACAATACAATGCTTCCCCCATCAGAGGCTATGAATTATTTAATTTCTTTCCCCAGTCTGTCAGAATGCCAATGTGGGAATTGTAGTTGAACAATGATTTGTGCCACAAGGTATCATGTATTCTTACTCATGTTTATACTTATGCCTATTATCTTGTAAGCGATTGACAAATCGAATAAATAAAATAAAATAAAATAAACAATGAAAACCAGAAAATCTTTAGTGTGCTTTTGAAGAAAACGCTAGTTAGAAGTCACTGATGTTTGCCATTCTGTACATAAAATACCCTTAAAGACCCATTCATGGACTTCTTGTGCGATACTGCTTTTATCACAGTAAGCAATGGGTAGCTTTAATTATGTTTGTTTACGGCTTAGGGTGTTACCTGAGTTTGGCTTGTATTGGGTTGTATGGTGGAGTATTAAAAACTGTAGTGGCTTATTTAGCAAACTGTGTCTTAAGGCACTGTATAAATCTAGCATGTTTTGTTGTCAGGACAAAATGGTGAAAATCATGTTATGTCATGTTTTTGTTTGCTTGATATACCAAATAACTTACAAACATTTTGGTTATATAGAGATAGATTGCATTAAGGAGAATTCTGCAAATAAATAATATTTAGTTTTCTTCTCATGGATATAGGGGACAATTACATACCTGAGGTCTTCCCCTAATATAAGAAAAGTGGTTTTCTAGATATTCAACCTTTACCAGCCTTTCCTGGTTTTTCATATTACAGGTAGTTGTTGATTTAGGACCAGAATTTCTGCTGATAAAGTGATTGCTAAGTGAATCACGCCTGATTTCACTACCTTATACTTGCCATGGTTGTTAAGCGGATCACTGCAGTAGTGAATCATTTGGTCATTAAGCAGATTTCTCTTCCCCATTGACTTTGCTCGATAGAAGCCAGCTGGGAAGGATTCAAATGGTGACCATTTGATCCTAAGACCCTCAATTTACATAAATATATCCCATTTCCAAGCTCTCAGATTTTGATCATGTGACCAGGGGGAAATGCTGCAAGATGCTTTTGTCACTGCCATTGTAGCTTCAAGCAGTTGCTAAATGAATAGTTGTGAGGACTACCTGTAATTGGACAATTATTATTATACCTTATTACCAAGGCAAGCCCTTAGGGTAGGATTGTGTTTGGGTGAAAGCCATTGTAAAGTGCTTCTTAAAGGTTAAAATTCTTCAGG
The DNA here is from genome assembly GCF_049901715.1 of Pseudonaja textilis. Classification (NCBI taxonomy): domain Eukaryota; kingdom Metazoa; phylum Chordata; class Lepidosauria; order Squamata; family Elapidae; genus Pseudonaja; species Pseudonaja textilis. Next base: position 7,179,946 of record NC_141990.1, on the reverse strand, counting down.
AATACACAGAACTATATATAGGGAAAGAATCATTGAAAGGTAGCATAACAAATCCGATGTTCTCCAGATATACCGTGTTTCTCCAACAATACGGCCTCCACCAATAGGAAGGCCCAGCATGATTTCTAGGCATGAGGTGAAATTAAGCCCCGCCCCCCAAAATTTAGGCCTATTTAAACCATGTGTTTCCCCACCATTTCTCACATCGTTCGTTAGAACTACACGAGGTGAAGAGAAATGGGAAGGGAAGGGAAGGGGGGGAGAAAACTTGCAGGTAGCCTAGGCTAGAATACCCTGATCTACTATCGATAGAACATCAGCCGATAGAAGCTCCCCAAAGGCAGAGTGACCAGCTGCTTCTGTCGGCCGGTAGAAGCGGCTGCCGACTCTGCCTTTGGGGAGCTTCCATCGGCCGATAGAAACGGCCTTGTGAGGGGAGCTCGCATTAATTGTCTTTGAATCTACCAGCGGGGCAAGGAGAAAGCCCACGCGTATCTGTGTCTGGATGAAAATTGTGAGATTGCGACAGAGGGAATGGGAGAAAAGGCCTTAGCCCAAATGTATTCTTGTTTTGCTTTCTTGCGCATTCTCTGATCAATCTCTCCGGGGCAGCTTTTAGCCTAAAATCGCCCAGGTCTCCCTCAGCTAAAAGAGAGGGGCGGTCTCGAAAGACCATCCCTAACCTCCGCCATTTGAGAGGACCGAACCCATTGCTTCTCAAAATTAGACCCACAAGTTTTTCAAAAGTTCTTCTGAATGCCTACGACGTCTGATGAAATCCAGAAATGTCTTGTGATTGAACTCAATCCAAAACAACCAAAACCAACCTGCACCTCGTCGGCAAGTCCCTGGTTTTACGGCTCCTCTCTCGTCCCGAATTATGCCGAAATAAGGGATTCCGAGGCTGGCATGGGTTAATTGGTTAATGATGGGCGCTCTTTCAAGCGCTCCGAGAGAGAGAGAGAGAGAGAGAGAGAGAGAGAGAGAAGGAGGTGTCGCTGAAGTTATCAGACTGCCCCCCAACTGTTAGCAACGCCACCCGTGAGCTGTGGCAGGATTGCCTCGGATCATGTGCAGAGTGTCTTCGCTGTTCAACTCCCCCGCCCCACGACTCAAGGTTCATACTAAAATTAGGCCTGTCCAACCAGCCCCTGCAAATATTCGGTCTTCACCAGAGCAAAAGAAAGGACGGTTTAGCTTCTCTCCTGCCCTTCTTCGCTCCAGCTCCCTTCCGCGCCACGGCGGTGACCCTTTCACACTCACCCCGCTTCCTACGATGACCGCTCCCGCGTCTCCTTTCAGGAGCCTGCCCGATCTCCCTTCTAAGGATAGCCAAGCTCTGCTGCCTCCTCTTCCCTCCCTGGCGCCCCCCCCCCACTCCTCAAACCAGCGGTGGCAGCAGGTAAAGGGAGGTCGGCTGCCCCTGGGACTTTGGCAGGGTGCTCGGAAAAGGTCTGGCCTGGGGAGGGGAAGGCGGCAGTGGGAACCCCGCAGATGCTGAGACCTTCCCTCACCAGAAGGGCTTGGCTGACCCGGTGCAGGGACGAGGGCTAGCAGGGGTGGTGTGTGTGTGTGTGAGAGAGAGAGAGAGAGAGAGAAAGAGAGAGACTCAGCTTGCTTCCCTTCTGCTAAGAAAACTTTGCAGCCGCTCTCCCATGCGCACTCCCCTCGCCAACAAGCCGTTTCTATCGGCCGATGGAAGCGGCTGGTGCCTCTGCCTTCCACAGACCGATACCGGTCCAGAGCCTGGTGGTTGGGGACACCTGCTCTACTCAAGGCAGGAGATGTTATACCATCCTGGTCACATGGTTGTCCAGCCTTTTTTTTTTTTTTTTGGTAATATTTGCGAATATTTGGGACCATGGTATCTGCAGATCCCAGTCACCAAGGATGATGTTCAACAATCATGGGAATTCTAGTCCTAAATATCTAGAAGGCTTCAAGAGCTGCCACGGCGCAGTGGTTAGAGTGCAGTACTGCAGGCTACTTCTACTGACTGCCAGCTGCCTGCAATTTGGCCATTCGAATCCCACCAGGCTCAAGGCTGACTCAGCCTTCCATCCTTCCGAGGTGGGTAAAATGAGGACCCAGATTTTGGGGGGGCGATAGGCTGACTGTAAAACCGCTTAGAGAGGGCTGTAAAAAGCACCGTGAAGCAGTATCTAAGTCTTAAGTGCTATTGCTATATCACCTGAAAGATTGTTCTTGGCATCTAGCCTTGCCTGCCGTTGTTCTGGCTGTGTAACAGAAGGTCACAGCCCTTAACCAGTGGCCCACCCTGCCCTTATCAGAGGCTGCAAGGAAGGACCCAACGGAATTCGGGCCCTTCACGAGAGGCATGAAATGTCACTGATAATTTGGAAAGACACACAATGAATTCACGGCCCGGATTCTCCCATCCATTTAACAGAAGCGATTCCAGAAAATGTCTGAGGAAACATGAACCGGTTGCCTTGAATGAATCACTCCGGGCTAGTAAAAGGACTATCTTGCATAAGGGTGGAAGTGAAACTTCCAGGGAAATTGCCACAGAAGGGGAAATCTCTTTCGAAAGAAAAGGCCCTCGGAGGCTGTTCTTTCCGGGCTGAATGACTGTCCTCGGCCTCACAGCTAAGTAGGAAGTTGACATTAGTGCAAACCATAGTCGGCTTAGTTGCTTCAACATGGCTTTTAGGAAAGAGAATGTGCTTGAAGGCTGCTTTGGTCTCCTTAAATTTCATGGCTGATTCCTAAGCCGCATATGCAGCAGCAGTTAAATCCTGTGGAAGCTGGAAAAATGTTGGGGTGCTTAGTAATTGCTGCTTAAGGGGGCGTCCAAGTAGAACGAATGTGGAACGGCAGCTTTTTAGCTTTCCGCTTTTTAAGGCATCCTCGTCCTCCAGTAAGCAAAAAGCAGCTTGCTTTGCTGTTGCCTTAGCATCTTAAATCTATAAACCCAGCCATTGTGGTTTATGGTTAGGCACATGCCATCAGCCAACTGTGATTTATTGAAGAGAGGGTATTTGCTGGGGAACCCCTATACTTTTGATCAATTCTAAAGCATTGTTTTTCAAACTGGGCAATTTTAAGCCGGGTGGAGATGCTGACTGGGGAACTCTGGGAGTTGAAGTCTACACATCTTAAAATCGCGAAGGTTGAGAAACACGGTGATAGACTCTCCTGGCTTTAGCATAAACATAAAATAAATAAACAGGCACCCCTCAAAGCTGGCAAAAGAGGAAAACTTAACCAGGACACAATTTGTGTAGCTTTTCCAGACTTTATATGCCTGAATTCAGTAGCTGTTCAGTAGCACGAATTATTATTTTGCATTAATTGACACTATGTCTTGATCCTATTTGACCAGGATAGTGATGATATGAGTAGTAACAGAGATCAGCTGGCTACTCTTCCAAAGTTTTAATGCCTGGCAGCTAACATCATTTTTAAAATAAGTAGAAACAATACTTCATCAGTCAGAGGAAAAAGTCCTGGCTATTGTTGTATATCCTCAATTTATAGCCATGATCGGCAGTGGAATTTCTATGCCTAACCAAGGCATTTTTATGTGAGTTGTGCGGGATTTTAAAAACTTTTTTTTGCCATGCCTGGGAAACAAAATCACTACAGTCATTAAGTGAATCATGAGGATGTTAAGTGAATCTGGATTCGCCCATTTCTTTTAGTAACCTGGCTGGAAAGATTGCAAAATAGCAACCACACATCTCCAGGACACTTCAACTATCATAAATACAAGTTGTCCATAAATACAACAGTTCATTTAGTGACTTGTTCAAGGTTACAGTGCTGGAAAAAAGCGACTTATGACTGTTTTCCACACTTACAATCGTTGCAGCATCCAAATGGCCACGTGATCAAAATCCAGATGCTTGACAACTGACTCGTATTTATGACGGTTGCAGTGTCCCAGGATCACATGATCCCCTTTTGCAACCTTCTGAAAAGAAAAGTCAATGGGGAAGCCAGATTCACTTCACAACCGTGTTACTAACTTAATAGTTGCAGTGATTCACTTAACAACCATGGCAAGAAAGGTCCTAAAATGGGGAAAATTAATTTAATTGTCTCCCTTAGCCACAGAAATTGACATCTCCCTTTGCCATCCCTTGTTGTCTTGTTTTTTATCTTGAAATTCTAATATTCATAATAATTCATATTAGCCATTCGAATTTCTCCCTTTTTATCTACAAAATACTTCTCGTGGTGAGAGCCCCAAAGATGTTTAGGGTCATAATCTATTTCATACAAGTAGTCCTTGACCTGCATCTATTCGTTTAGTGACTTCTCTAAGTTACAACAGCACTGAAAGAAATGACTTATGACCATTTTTCACCTTTACGACCATTGCACCATCCCCATGGTCATGTGACCAACATTCAGACACTTGGCAACTGGCATGCAGTGGGTAATGGAATCCCCTTTTGCAAGCAAAGTCAATGGGGAAGCCAGATTCATATCACTTAACACAGATCACACTGTGTTGCTAATTTAACAACTGCATTACCTAGCAACTGTGGCAAAAAAAGACTGTAAAATGGGCAAAACTGACTTAACAACTGTCTTGTTGTTAAGCAAGAAAAATTTTGGGCTCAATTGTGGTCGTAAGTTGAGGACTACCTGTATTAGGTAAAAACCCACCTGGACTCCTGAATAAATTCTTGCACATTATTATTGATTATCGCACAATAAGGTTGATGTTTTCAGACTAGATTGGACATTTTTTTCTACCCAATGACTCCTTTCCAAGGACCTGGGATGGGCAGATGTGGGATGTTTGATGGTGTTACAGGAAATGGAAAAGTTGAGTTGAGTTGGACCTTAGAGGTCTTCTAGTCCAACCCCTTGCTCAGGCAGAAAACCCTATAGCATTGCAGGTAAATGGTTGTCCAATCTCTTCTTGAAACTTCCAGTGTTGGAAGCGAATGGAGCATTCGCAACTTCTGCAGGCGAGTCGTTCCACTTGTTAATTCTTATAACTATCAGGAAATTCCTGCTTAGTTCTAAGTTGCTTCTCTCCTTGTTTAGTTTCCACCTGTTGCTTCTTGTCCTGCCTTCAGGGGCTTTGGAGAATATGGTTGCAGGATGTCGGCTGTTCCAAGTAAAGCTGAATTCTGCAATTGGCTGATGGTGAATTTGTGAATGCTGATTGTGGTCAAACGGTGCTCCTGTTTGTTATTACTATTACTTTTAGCAATGAAAGAGGGTTTGTTGAAATACTCATTCCAACCTTGATATTCCTCTTGTGGTTTTTTTAGCTCCAGAACCTGGGTATCAACCCAGCCAACATCGGCTTCAGTACTTTGACCATGGAATCTGACAAATTCATCTGCATACGAGAGAAAGTGGGAGAGCAGGCTCAGGTGGTCATCATTGATATGAATGACCCGAACAATCCGATCCGCCGGCCAATTTCGGCTGATAGTGCCATCATGAACCCTGCTAGCAAAGTGATTGCCCTCAAAGGTACGGAAAATGCTTTCCAGTCGACTTTGTGTTTTGTGATTCCAAGGCCTGGATTTCAATGTGTCTCCTGAGGGGTCCCACCGTCCCAGGTTCCTTATTTGAGCCACAACTGCTAATGAAACAAATGTAAATTTTCATTTTCTCCCCTCGATAGCAATGAAAAGCTGTGCTTGGCCCAGTGTTTGCAACAACCATTGTGTGAAAACTAACGGGGTTGATTAGTTCCTAAGCATTTGACCCTCTCGACATTATCCTATCTTAAAATGCGTGCTTTTAATCTGTGGAAATTAAAAAAAAAATAGGTTCTGTCCTTTAAAAAAAAGAAGCAGCATGGAGGTTTTGTTAAAACATTTCAGGGCAAAGATGGAGATACTTCCTACAAACACATTTATTTTCCTAAGGCATGCACAAATTTCCTACTCTGTGATATGCCGAAAGTCTCCTGATGTAGATCATAGTAGAGGTAAATCAAAATGAAATTATAGTTCCTCTTACGTGATTATAGGGGTGGCGTGGTGGTTAGGATGCAGGGCTTCTTGGCTGGAAAGCCGGCAGTCCAGGTTGAAGACCCGAGGGCCACGCGACGTCCCTCCCCAACTTCTATCAGTCTAGCATTTTGAAAGCGTGCAAATGCGAGTAGATAAATAGGTACCACTTTGGTGGTAAAGTAACAGCGTTCCTTGACGTGATGCTGGCCATGTGACCAGGGAAGGTTCAGCGGCCTTGAAATGGAGATGAGCAATGCCCCCTATAGTCAGCAACAGCTAGAGGGGTAAAATCCTCAAGGACTCCTTACGCCAGGGGTTCCCAACCCCTGGTCTGTGGACCAGCACTGGGCTGCGGGATGCCAGCAACTGGGCTGCGCAAACAAGCAAAGCCTCATCCGCGGGATGCAGGCAGCATGCAAAACCACACTCCCTCCGGTCCATGGAAAAACCTGTCTCTACAGGACTGGTCCCTGGTGCCCAAAAGTTTGGGGGCCGCTGCCTTACGCGACTATAGTTATATTCTACCTTAGGCCTCATATGGTCACAAGTCAGGTCCCAACTGGAACTGTCTTTACAATGGATGCTAAATGTCTCGGGTAAACCAGTTCTTTTCTTCCCCCGAAGCCCAGCAAATTTGCCTTCAGAATGTCCACAGATTGCCACATGTTTTTCCCCGCCTCCCCCATGGTAGATAAACTAAGCTCTAAAACTGTCTCATTACAGCAGCGTCCTCTTTTTCTGACGGCTTTAATGTTTTATCACTATTTTTGTCACACTTCCTAATGCTTTCTTGTGTGTGCAGATGGTGAGTTACCTCTTGTATTGTATTTGCCTTTGTCCTGTTTTATGAAAAGAGAATGCAAAAGGCTTGCCAGATTAAAAGTTTCAAAAGTTAGCACAGCTGCCTTATGAAGGGCTACAGATGTGCAAAACTCAGTGATACAGGAATGGGATGTGCTGGGATACTCCGGAGCATCTCCTGAATTAGTCAGTTCTGTACATCCCTAACGAGCATTTCTCTTCTCTCATGTGAAATTTGGATTTCAGCACTTGGTGACAATTGGGAAGGAGGGGAAATAACTGAATGCTAGAACCCTACAGGCATTTCTGCTTGGGTATGCATCAGACTTTTTATAAACGGGACAGAGACTTACAATATCATATCTGGCTGTATATTGCTTTTTGTGTATTCTGTATATAACGTGGGAGGGACGGACATGGCTGAAATGAAGCCTTTCAGGCTTTCAAAGAAAAAAGAATGAGCCTATTGATTTATGTATATAAATATTGATTTATATCCCCCCCCCCCCATTCATTCAGGATTCAAGACAGTTTTTACCTAGTGCCTCCCTCCTTTTGTAAAACTACCCTCCTGAAATCCATGATCATGTAGGGGTTTATTTGCTTTTTTCTTTAAAAAAAAATCAGTTTAACCTTCTATTTAAAGGACAACATCTGAATATGGAGTCTAACTCTTTGGTGGACAAGTGTGAGTCTTTAACCCTCAAATTTAGTGTTTTAATAGCTTTGAAAGTCTTTATCTGCATAGTTTCAGTGCTGTGTGTTCCTTTGGATTGAAGGTGGTGCAGTCTTGTGGGGCTGGTAGTGTCCTTGGAAGTATCTGTAGCTCAATCTCTTAGTCCTCCTCCCCCCCAAACTTATCAGCCTATTTCGCTTCTAGCCTCCCATGCCTTCCCCTGCTCCTCTCTTCCACAAATGTAATATCTTTATGTAGAAATATATTCTCTCCTCGCTCTGTTTGTCTTTTAAACATTACCAATAGTTTATAGCAGAGGTGGGGAACTATGGCCCCTTTATGACTTCTGGACTTCAACTCCCAGAATTCCTGAGCCAGCATGGCTGGCTCAGGAATTCTGGGAGTTGAAGTCCACAAATCATAAAACTGGCCATAGTTCCCCATCTTTGCTTTATAGAGATCGACATGTAAGGGGGTAATTTCACGAAGTCCTGCTTATTTGTATTTTATCCCTTCGGTGTCCTACATTTCCTCAAAGATCTTCAGAGGAGGACCCAAAATGGCAGTTCTCATTTTAGAGCGACCCTGTGTGGCAGATTAGGGAGGTTAGATTAGATTATACTGAAGGCCATACAGGAATTCAGACTCAAATTTTCCTGGTTTGTGGATTTCGGCTAAAACACACTTAACACCGTATTTGAAAGTACCAATAGAAGAGATTATTTGTAGCTCAGGGTTGAATAGGTGGGTTCTTGGTAGTCTCTGAGCTTGGTTGTTTTCTTGCAGAAAACTTTTCATTACCTAACTAGGCAATATCATCAGTGCTACGAGGGAGTGGGGTTTTCTCTCATTTTATATACCAATAGCTTGAACAGTATTGGTGGGATTGTTCACAGTGATTCCTTGACTGGGCCCGTTGTTGGGGAACTTGCAGGGGCATTCTTGCCAACACTGACAGAGCAAGCCATTGGTATATAAACAGAGTTTACCTACTCTCTTTCAGCACTGATGATGTTACGTAGTTGGGTAATGAAACGTCTGCAAGAAAGCAACCAAGTTCAGAGATCACCAAGGACCCCACTTTGAAAGTTAGCAGCATGATCCATATTGAACGTTCGCTCTTTCTTAATTCTTTCAGGTATTCCCCTTGGTGACCTGCACCTCACTTTTCCTAGTTGTAATTGTACTCTCTCCCTTTTCTAAATCCCTGTGTTTTCTGTACGTTTTAGTCCATAGTATGCATTAAGGGCAACGGTTCATTTAAAAGCTAAACTAGCAATCCCATCTAAGAAAGTGCCGGCAAGATAAGACTTGGCAGCTAACCTTAGGCGATTCCCCATATTTCTTCTAGATATGGATATTAATGTGTGTGTTGCACTGATGTTGTATGTCTTGATGTACTTATATCTTCTCAAGCAAGACGTGAAATGAGTTGCTTGGGTTAAGGATGAGTAACTTTGCATGAATGTTGAGCATCATGAGAGAAAACTGCAATTGGCTTCGAAGCCCTTATCAGTTCAGCCCTTGGCTCTCTGTAGGACTCATGTAGGACAGAAATGGCATTTGAGAATTGGGCCATTTTTACTGTCAAATTAACCGTGCATGATCCTTTCCCTGGGTTGGGATTTGGATGTCCAGATAATCTTCTCAGGCTTAAACATCTGTAGGCTTTTAAATGACGGGCCATGACAAGGAACTTTGCTCAATAAATCCACACTCCTATCCTTAGCCGGGAAGACCCTTCAGATTTTTAACATTGAGATGAAGAGCAAAATGAAGGCTCACACCATGACGGATGATGTCACCTTTTGGAAGTGGATTTCCCTGAACACCGTTGCGCTGGTCACCGACAATGCTGTTTACCACTGGAGCATGGAAGGAGAGTCTCAGCCGGTCAAAATGTTTGATCGTCATTCCAGTCTTGCAGGTTGCCAGATTATCAATTATCGAACCGATGCCAAGCAGAAATGGCTGCTTCTGACTGGAATTTCTGCCCAGGTAAGAATATAACGCCATGCAGGGACTGCTCAGCAGTTAAGACCCTGGTCTTGTGAGCTGGAAAGCCGGCAGCCCAGGTTTGAGACCCGAGCACCACATGACAGGTGAGCTCCCGCTGCTTGCCTAAGCTCCCCCCCAACGGGATGGGATAGGGATAGAATAGAATCTTTATATAGAAGAGAAGAGAATAGAAATTAGAATAGAATAGAATCTTTAGAATAGAGTAGGAAAATAGAATAGAATCTTTATTTAGAATAGAATAAAATCTGTTTAGAATAAAATAGAATAGAATAGAGTCTTTAGAATAAAATATAGAATAGAATCTTTAGAATAGAATAGAATAGAATAGAATATACATCAGAATCTTTGTTTAGAATAGAATAAAGAATAGAATAGAATAGAATAGAATAGAATAGAATAGAATAGAATAGAATAGAATAGAATAGAGCGGAATGGAATGGAATGGAATGGAATAGAATAGAATAGAATAGAATAGAATAGAATAGAATAGAATAGAATAGAATAGAATAGAATAGAATAGAATAGAATAGAATAAACATAGTTGGAAGGGACCCTGGAGGTTTTATAGTCCCCAACTTCCTGCTTAAGCAGGAAATCCTATACCATTTCAGACAAATTGTATAGTTCCAAAGCATGCAAATGCAAGGGGATAAATAGGTACCACTATAGTGGGAAGGTAACAGTGCTCCGTGACATCATGCTGGCCACATGGCTGAGGAAATGTCTTCAGACAGCGCTGGCTCAATGGCCTTGAAATGGAGATGAGCAACGCCCTGTACAGTCAGCAACAACTAGCGGAGTAAAACCCGCAGGGACTCCTTTACCCTTTTTTTGTAGCCTACTGGGAATGAGCATTGCCTTAATAAAAGCTGGGATCTCTGCTATAAATTGTGGGGGAGAAGGTGGTTACTTTCTCACGTACATCCTGTGAGAAAACACCCAAAATGCCCCTCTAGAGCTGTTTGTTTTAGCAAAATTGAAATCCTTGCATCCGAGGCCAGTCCGTGACCCATTTTAGTTCTGCTTCCTGTGCAACCTTGATCTCTCGACAGAGCGTTGGCAAAGCCTCAGCAGCTAATCTCTCGTAAAGGAAGGACCCCTGCTATAAACTTCACACTGAAATTTTGTTAGTTACACAAAGAGACACACATCCTGCAAGCAGAATTTGCTTGGGGCAAATGAAAAGAGAAACATTTCTGATTTTCATTGTATGTGGTGATTCCTAGTTTAAAAAACACCTTCATGTAACCCCCACTCTTAAAACTCAGGTTTCCCTCCTCCGTTTTTGAAGACGCCCTCCAGGGAACAAAATTATTTTCTTTATGAACTCAAATCTCAACGCTTTTAAGGTTTCGACATCCCTGAGACATCTGGTAATGTAATGAGATTTGGGTTGTTTTAAATGGATTGAAAATAGGTTTTTATTTTAATAATGCGGGGCCACAATTATCAGGGGAGCGATAGCCACCCTGTTGCTTTGGTGGCTGCACTGCTGACATTTTCCTTGTATAATTACAGTAATGTAATTAAATGAAATTAGGCAATTTGTTATCTAAGTGCAACCAAGTATAGTTCAACTGATGTCTTGTGACTTATGAATAAAGAAATTTTCACTTCTTCCACTACTATGTGGTGGAAGGAATGGCGGAATCTGGGGGCGGAGTTAAAAGAGGCATCAGCCTAGAATCCCTAGGTAGCCACAAGCAGAGTAAATCCAACCTCCCTTGAATGTTGTGGACCCTTATCTAATTCCAAGCAGGTTGCTAACCCTTAGTTGAAAAGATTCCTGTGCATAGGGCTGTTTAGCAATAAATCATTTTAATTATTAGCCCTTCACCCGTGGACCTGATCTTTGGCACCTGTCACAAGTTCTATAATGGTAAGCACATCAAAATCATTGCATAAACCCTAAAATTAGATTAAGACAGTTTTTAAAACTTTCAATGCTTCGTTATGCCACCACTGAGCATGCCTTGAAGCTTCTCCCCGTGCTGTTTATCTGGCTCCTTTTTTTTGATATATTGAATTTTTAACTTTTTTTAAAAAAAATGCTTTTAGTTGTGCACTACTCAGAGTCACTCTGGGAGCAAGATAGAGAATATCTAAATTTGATTAAAGAAATAAATAGAAAATAGAAAACCCTTCTCCCAATGTAAGAGAAATGAGCCCAGCCTTTAAATTTTTTAAAATAAATTTGTAGTTTTCTCAAAGAAGTTTGGTTATGTAGTAAATCAGATGTAGAAATAACGATGTATGTGACCCAGCTGTGTTTGTGTCATTGCCACATTGAATGTAGGCCTCATCCTTCTAAAGCATTGTTCCCCACACCACCACCACCACTGAAAATGTATTTGGCTCTCACTGGTCGTAACTATTTATTTAGTGTATGATGAGAAAACGGCCAAAGAGATCAAGAAATCAAGTAGTGACCAGACAGATGGATCACCACAGGAAACCAATCTGGGTGAATCTGAACCAAATTAGACTCTCTTCAGTTCGGAAGTTTCTGGTCGCTTTTCAGCAACCCCCCAGAGTGAGCTTCTGTTAAGAAAAGGAAAGCCGCTCCAAATTAAAAAAAAAGGATATATGAGGGGGAAAGTGCTGTTCCTGTCCATTTGAAGAAGATTTGAACGCTCTTCAGATGTACAGTCTGAATGCCAAATGTTTAAAAGCAGCGGTTTCCCAACCTGGCCGCTTTAAAGGCTTGTGGACTTCAACTCCCAGAATTCTTCTGCCAGCATGAAACCTGGCCCCTTTAAGACTTGTGGACTTCAACTCCCAGAATTCTTCAGCTATGCTGGTTGAGGAGTTCTGGGAGTTGAAGTCCACAAGCCTTCAAGCAGCCAGATTGGGAGACCCCTGGTTTAAAGTGTACCCCTAGCTTAACGCGGTAGGTTGAATGTTCTCACGACCCCTTTCCTTCTCTTCTTAAAGCAAAACCGTGTCGTCGGAGCCATGCAACTTTATTCCGTGGATAGGAAAGTGTCACAGCCGATCGAAGGCCACGCTGCCAGTTTTGCCCAATTCAAGATGGAAGGCAACACAGAAGAATCCACCCTGTTCTGCTTCGCGGTGCGAGGGCAAGCCGGAGGCAAGGTGAGCCTCCTGTGGGTCCGATCTCCATTCATCCATCGCGGGAGAGGAGACTTTGGCCTTCCGTGGGGTTTTTATTTACACACACACACACACACACACACACACACACACACACAGAGGAAGTCCTCTACTTATGACCACAGCTGGGACCAGAACACTGGTTTCTAAGCAAGGCGGTTGTTAAGTGAGTTGCACCTGATTTTTATTTTTTGGCCATGATTGTTAAGCGAGTCACTTCAGTTTTTCACTTTCAGTTTTTCACTTTCAGTTTTAAGCAAACTTGGCATCCCCCATTGATTTTGCTTTGTGTTCAGCCCGTTGGGAAAGTCACAAATAGCCGTTACTGACAGCAGGATGCTGCGGTCATTGTAAATAGATGCTGGTTGCCAAGCCCCTGAAGTTTGACCAAGTGACCGTAGGGATGCCGTGACAGCTGTAGGCCACTTTTTTCCAGCGCTGTTGCAATTTCAGACTACACTAAATGTAGTTCACTAAATGAATGGTGGTACGTTGAAGACTTACCGGTCAGATCTCACCTTTGAGGCACATAGTTTTGAACAGAAAGAATCCCCCTCTCCGTTTCGGCAGGCAGCATAAACCGTGGCAGCTTGCCTCAGAGGCCGGATGTTAAGACATATAGGTCTTAACATCATCATCATCATCTCCATTCAGTGACTCCCATAATCCCTTGCGGGGTGGAATCTGGGCAACTGAATGGAGCTGAGTGTTTACTGGCCGGATGCCCTTCCTGTCACCAACGCGGAGGTTTTGGGTTTTTTTTTTTCTTCAGCAGATACATATTCTCATTGTGCCCAGAGAGAGAAATATCTGCCTCTACCTAGGATCGAACTCACAGCCTCCTGATTGTGAGGCGAGAGCTGCACCTCTAGACCATCGCACCACTCTATTAACAATCTGAACGTAGGACATGATTTGCTTATTGTATGCTGTCCAGAGACTTGATGATTAGAGCGACAACATACAGGTCATCCTCGACTTACAACAGTTCATTTAGTGACCGAATGGTGCTGGAAAAGTGATCTTAACATTGTAAAGTGGTCTTTACAATGGTGCCTGAAAAAGTGATCTTGCGGCTTTTTTTTTTTTTTCATACTTGTGACCATTGCAGCACCCCCACAGTCACATAATCAAAATTCGGATGCTTGGCAACCGACTCCTATTTATGACGGTTGCAGTATCCTTGGCGGGGTGGTGGTCACATGATCCCCTTTTGCCGTCTTTCTGACAAGCAAAATCAAGAGGGAAGTGAGATCCATTTAACAACCCCTTTACTAATTTAGCAGCGGGGGTGTGATTCGCTTAACCCCTGTGGCAAGAAGCGTGGTCACATGGGGCAAAACTCGCTCCCCAGAATTTCTCACCTAGCAACGTAAATTCTGGACTCCATTGTGGTCATTACATCGAGGACTGCCCATGGTCTGTTTTCAGCCCTGGGACCTCCTTCCCTTCTTGTTTGATAAAGCCAAGCGTTGGCAATCGATGGATCCTTTCTCAAGATGGTCTCCAACCTGATTTCTTCCCATACAGTTGCATATTATTGAGGTTGGGGCACCTCCCACCGGAAACCAGCCATTCCCTAAGAAAGCTGTGGATGTCTTCTTCCCACCAGAAGCCCAGAACGACTTCCCCGTAGCAATGCAGGTATGTTACGTTATCAAGGAACAGGCCTTTACCTGTATCTCCTGAAGGCTTTGGAAGGGGCTGGCCATGCAATCCAATTTGGTTTAATGGAGGAGTGTCTAGCTCTGGCAACTTTAAGACTGGCTGGGGAATTCTGGAAGTTGAAGAACACAAGTCTTAAAGTTGCCAAGGCTGGACATCCCTAGTCTAATGGTTATTATGGCACCAAGCTAGAAAGCATGAAACTCTTGGGTTCAAGTCCTGCCTTCGCCACGTAAGCCAGCTGGGTGACTTTGGGCCAGTCCCTCACTCTCAGCTCCACCCACGTCATAGGGTCCTTGTGGAGAAAACAAGGAGGAAGATGCATTCCCTGTTCGGAGCGAGTTGTAAAAATGAATAAAGGATACAAATGACTGACTGGATAAAATCAGAAGGGCTTGAAGGAATCATGTCAAGACCCTCAAAGAATTTGCAGAGCTCAAGGCTGCCCAGCTTCCAGCCTTGCCTTTAATGTGGTTAGCTGCTTTTTGTAGAGCAAAGTTCAGGTGTTCTGCAGAAGTACCAAAGGGCCTCTTGATCCGTAGTCTGGGTAGCTCTTCAACTTGGCCGTTTGACAGTTCAAACAATCTATATGAACACACTGTGTTTTTGATGAACCAGGACTCTGCACGCCTTGGCAGGTTTTAGAAGAGCAGAGTTCATTATCCCAAAAGCCTGTTGGTCTTCTTTTAAAATTGCCTGCACAAAAAGCATTAACGCTGTGGGAGGAGAGTGTCGCGTGACTAGTGTCGAGGGCCTTGAAGGACCCAGGGAAGATCTGTTACCAGGCAGGGATGAGATAAATGAAACTTGAACCCCGGGCCAAGGAAGTGGTTTATGAACGCATCTGAGAAGAGCGCCCTCTCCTCCAATTCACCTGAAGATAAAAGGGAGGGGGGACTTGCATGATTCTTTTTGCAGTAGCTGTTCTAATAAAAGTAGCTTTCGGTCTGTACAGAGTCTGGTCTACCTTATTCTCCCCCTCCCCCCACCCTTCCGTTTGGTTGTGTCTGATACTTGGAGGGTGCTTGGCACGTCCCCTGCAGTTTTCTTGGCAAGGTTCCCCCCCACCCCCACCCCCAGAAGTGGTTTGACATTGCCACCTTCCTGGGCCTGAGAGAAAGGGTTAGCCTGAGGTCACCTAGCTGGCTTCATTGCCTAAGGCGGGGACAAGAACCCAGAGTCTCCTGGTGATTGGCTCAAAGTCATCCAGCTGGCTTTCATGTACGATAGCAATAGCACTTAGACTTACGTACAGTGAAACCTTGGGTCGCGGACGCTTTTCTTCGCGACCGAATCGGGTGACAATCACTCTTTGCTTCTGTGTTGCTTCTGGTCGCGGACAGATCTTCAGGTGGTGACCAAGCAAACCCGAAAATCAGTGCGGCAATTTTCCCTATGGCACCATTGGGGGTGGGGGTGTTGGTCCGTGCATGCACAGATGGTCGTGCTCCCGGTCACGACCAAATCAGGTTTTGACCGCAATCCTGGAACGGATTACAGTGGCGACCCGAGGCTCCACTGTACCACTTCCCAGTGCTTTACAGCCCTCTTTAAGCGGTTTACAGGGTCAGCCTCTTGCCCCCAAACAATCTGGGTGTTCATTTTACCCACTTCGGAAGGCCCAGTCAACCTTGAGCCTGGTGAGATACAAACTGCCAAATTGCAGATAGCTGGCAGTCAGCAGAAGTAGCCTGCAGTATACTCCACTTTAACCACTGCACCAGCAGGCTCAAGATAGCTCGAACTATGTAAGATAGTTCTGACTAGAACTTAAAAGTCTCCTGGTGATTGGCTCAAAGTCACCAGCCGACTTTTACATTTAAGGCAGGACTAGAACTCGCAGTCTCCCAGATTCCAGGCTGATGCCTTAAGCATTACATCATACAGGCTGCTTGTAAGCCTTTTAACTTAATAGGACTGAGATGAAGTCTACTAACATTTTTGAAACCTGGAGATGGGCGAATAAGATACGTTTAATGCAGGTTAGCTGTCGCCATGACTAGGATTGAAGTTTGATACAGGAGACCATGCTAACTTGTTTGGCTTATATCTTTGGTGGGTTTTCAACTGCAGTACGTTGCCCTGAGATGGCTACCATTCCCCCCCACCTTTCCTATTTGCAGATTAGCGAGAAGCACGATGTTGTTTTCCTGATCACCAAATACGGTTACATCCATCTGTACGACCTTGAAACGGGCACCTGCATCTACATGAACAGAATCAGTGGGGAAACTATCTTTGTGACTGCGCCACACGAAGCCACGGCTGGAATCATTGGCGTCAATCGGAAAGGACAGGTAACAAGAGGCTTCAATGTTTCAGTGGTGGTGGTGGTGGGGGCTTAGGAGGTGGTGCATGTGAATGGATTGAGGCCAGGTAGGTGCACGACTCCACCTGTACAGGTAATCCCCGACTTAAAACCACAGTTGAGCCCCAAATTTCCATTCCTAAGAGAGACACTTTGCCCCATTTTGCGACCTTTTTTTGCCCCATTTTGCGACCTTTTTAAATGAATCGCCGTGTTAACTAACTATGTTAAGTTAGTAACATGAAATTCAGCTTCCCCATTGACTTTGCTTGTCAGAAGATGGCAAATGGGGATCACATGACCCCGGGATGCCAACCATCATAAATAAGAGCCAATTGCCAAGTGTCATAAAACGCTTATAAGCCACTTTTTTCAGTACCTTTGTAACAGTGGTGTGTTTCAAATATTTTTTACCACCAGTTCGGTGGGCGTGGCTTGGCGGGCGTGCTTTGCACGCGCGCACACATTTTGCATGCATGCATATGCCAAACGCACACTGCGCAGGCACAGAGGCAATCCTGCACTCTCCCTTATGCTTCAGCAGCTGCCGCGCAGCAATTGCTGTGCCGCCTAAAGCAGCTGCACTTCGAAAGCAGTATGGGAGCCCGGGAAGGTGGGCGTGTTCAACACAGAGCGTCGAGGACCGCTGCTCATCACCGCTACCAGCTCGGCAGAACCAGGCCGAACCGGTAGAATGTCACCACTGCTTTGTAACTTCAAACGGCCGCTAAACGAGTGGTCGCTAGTCAAGGACTATCTGTATGTGGATTTTTAAAATGTTGCTATTTTCCTTGGACATTTAACTGATTACTAAAATTTCATGTAGTAGTTTGAACTAAATAAGTCCGCCGTCAAACCTTGGAGTGCTGCCCGTTCCACAAAACAAGTCAGAAGGTTTGTATTTGTATAGTAGTAGTCGGTCAAAGTTCACAGCCTATGGAAAAGCTGCTCAACCTCTCTTGGCAATATTTAACAGCATCAACCTTGAAAGATCTTTCTTGATCAGACGATACCTGCTTTCAGTTCTGTCCTGCTGTTGAGGGATGCTTTCCTGCCAGGAATTGGAGCTGCCAAATTGGTTTGTTCTGGTTCTGAGATTTTCTTCTCCTGCAAAGGAAGGAAGGAGAGAGAGGGAGGGAGGGAGGAGAGAGAGGAAAGAAAGAAAGAAAGAAAGAAAGAAAGAAAGAAAGAAAGAAGAAAGAAAGAAAGAAAGAAAGAAAGAAAGGAAGGGAGAGAGAGAAAGAAATGAATGAAAGAAAAAGAAAGAAAAAGAAAGAAAGAAAGAAAGAGAGAGAGAGAAAAAAAAGAAAGGAGGGAGAGAGAGAGAGAAATGAATGAAAGAAAAAGAAAGAAAGAAAGAAAGAAAGAAAGAAAGAAAGAAAGAAAGAAAGAAAGAAAGAAAGAAAGAAAGAGCAAGCAAGCCTTGGTTTAGGAAGGCATATCCTGAAGTTTCATAGCCTTTTGATCCAGAAGCTGCCTCTTATCCTGTTTTTCCTGAAAAACACACAAGACAATCAATCCTGTGTGCAGTTTTCCCTTGTTAATCTGTTACTTCTTTATAGTCTCACCTACCCTCTGATGCCAGAGCCAGGCCTCTTGGTAATCCTCAACTGCATTTCAAGGCAATATGCTCTTTGGTAACCAACCACGTGATAAGGGAGAAAGTACACATTCTTAAGATGCCATAGAAATTTGCAGAGCCTGTGAGCACTCCGGGTGAACCTCCTTGGTGCTCATCTCTGCTTCTTAATTGAAAGAGCCAGCGTAGTCCCCTGTAGAAGACATTTCTGTGGTCATATGGCCAGCATGGCTATACGCCAAAGATGCACAAAATGCTATCACCTTCCCCCCCAAAGTGGTACCTACCCATATTTCCCCCCAAATAAGACCCCGTCTTATATTTTTTTTGCCACCCCAAAAGGCACCAGGTCTTATTTTTGGGGGTGGTGGTCGTTCACTGACTCGCCTCACTTGCACACGTTGTCCCTGGCCTCTTTTCTGCTGTCGGAGGTCTTCAGGAACTTCTGCATCCGGCAAGACTTTCCTGAAGGCCTCTGCAGTTGATAACAGAGCTCCGGATCGATCCTGAGCGTTGTTATAGGCTTCAGGAAAGCTTGGCTGGCTGCAGAAGAAATGGGCTGGCGAGGCAGGCGTCGGAGTGTGCGAGGCCTGGCTGCAACTGTCCAAAGGTAAGTAGTAGGACAGCTCCACCCCCTTCCATCCCCACCCTAGCTTAATTTTTACCCGTGCACCCCGGAGCGGGTGAGATCTTAATTAGGGTTTATTTTGGGGCTTATATTGGGCGAACATATAAAAATCAAGCTAGGACATACTTTTGGGGTAGGTTGTATTTTCAGGGAAACACAGTATTTATCTGCTTGCGTTTGCATGCCTTTGAACTGCTAGGCGGAGAGGAGCTGAGGCAAGGAACGAGAGCTCATCCCGGTTGTCAGCCTTCCAGCTGCCAAGCTCAGCATCTTTAACAACCGAGCCGTCGCGCCCATACATAACAAAGGAGGGATAAAATTAAATAAGACACTTGAATATGATATTATTTTGGGGCCCATTTCTTGGTAGGAGAAGAGGAGGGAGCAAGATTAATGCTGTTAGTGTTGGAATTCCATTAAGATGAAGCAACACTTCAACAAGAGCCATCGTCATTCCCCTGATCATGTTAATCTGTTAGTAAGCTGCTGTAGCTCCTTCAAAAGGGGGAAAAAAAGGATCCATCTGGCATCTGGTTACCAGCCTGGAAGGGGCACTCATAGAATCCCAAAAACATTTCTATTGAAAAAAAAATATTAAAATTATCATAGTATAAAATATAAATGAAAATAAAGATGATAGGAAAATAAGAGAAGTGTAGGGGAAAAGAAAAAGCATCAACTTCCAACTTTTTTTAGCACAGTAAAAGTACCAAATAAAATAACAGGCGTAACTTTTTATTTTACCTACTTACCAAATACTGGCCATTTCTATAACTGTAAGCAATATTAATCGGCGAAACCCAACATCAAGAGTGCAGGTTAGATAGGTTTGTTGTTATAAACATGGCCAGTACATTTTTAGCATGAGCTGTGGTGGCGCAGTGGTTAGAACGCAGCATTGCAGGCTGACTCTGCCCACTGCCAGGAGTTCGATCCTGATGGGGCTCAAGCTTGACTCAGCTTTTTATCCTTCTGAGGTCGGTAAAATGAGGATCCAGATTGTTGGGGGCTATTTGCTGTAAAGCACTATGAAGCAGTATATAAGTCTAAGTGCTATTGCTAATTGATGATGACTATAAAGTGATAGTTTGCAAAAACAAAACAAAGCAACCAAGCTCAGAGAGTAAGAAGTAAAAAAGTTGAGGTGACAGTGTTACTATGAGGCACTAAAAAGAGTCAAAAATCAATCTTTCCCTTTTCTTTTTAGCCATTTATCCTCCAGTTCTTTCTCCTCCCCCGTTTCCCCTACTATTTTCACTTTCTTTGGTATTTTATATCCTGATAAACTTAATAAAAGGATTATTAAAACAAGAATGCAAAAGATCCTAATGATGAACCGCCTTCTATCCCTCTCCCTGCATTCAAGGTGCTTTCAGTGTGTGTGGAAGAAGAGAACATTATCCCGTACATCACCAATGTGCTGCAGAATCCCGACCTGGCCCTGCGAATGGCCGTCCGTAACAATCTCGCCGGGGCTGAAGAGCTCTTTGCCCGAAAATTCAATGCCCTTTTCGCCCAAGGGAGCTACTCAGAAGCAGCCAAAGTAGCAGCAAACGCCCCGAAGGTATGGAAAACATCCAAGTGATCCATGCTTTGCCTTTTCTGTTTGATCTACTCAGGTTTGAATCCTCAGTTCTGTTTCTTTTAGTTTCTTTTTTTTTTTGGCATACAAGTAGTCCTCAAATTATGGCCACAGTTGGGACCAGAACTTCCCATTGCTAAGCAAAAGTCTATGGAGATTCTCAGTCATCCAGGTCGTGGTTGTCCCAAAGGAGCTTTTTTTCAAGAGGCAACTGGACTTTCTGGTTTTTCTTTGAAGACGTTTCGCTTCTCATCCAAGACGCTTCTTCAGCTCCGACTGGATTGGTGGGGAATGGAAGGGTTTATACTCCTTGTAGACAGCTGGTCGTTTGTATTCTTTTAGAGAGTAGTTGAGGTCGCTTGGATGCTTACCTGTGTCCTCAGGATTGTCTGAGTAGTGCAAATGGTAGCATACCCCTACTCAGGACACAGTTGAACCTCCAAGCCGCCTTAACGGCCCTCAAAATGAATTCAAATGACCAGCTGTCTACAAGGAATATAAGTCCTTCCATTCCCCATCATCCAGTCAGAGCTGAAGAAGCTTCTTGGATGAAAAGTGAAACGTCTTCAAGGAAAAAACAAGAAAATCCAGTTGCCTCTTGAAAAAAGCACTTTTGCAACAACCATGACCTGGATGACTGAGAATCTCCATGGACATCCGTTATGAGGCTGTCGCTTGCAAAAATGGATACGTGACCTGACCAGCTGATTTCTTGCCATTGGTTGCAATTGCCCCAACTAAGTCTTATGCTTGTGGCTTGGAATTTATTTATAACATTTATTGGCTGCCCATCATAGCTCAGGGTAACTCCGGGTGGAATACACAATTAAAACTGCCATTGGTCTTTTTTAATGCGCTTTATGCAGTGTTGCAAAGTATTGTCCAGTCGCTGGCTGGAGGACTTGAGAAAAAAGGTGGCAAACATGTCAAATAAATAAAAGTTCATTCTGAAACTAGACAGGGAGGCATTTACCATTCCCTGCTGCCTCCCTAGCCAGCTGTAGCATATTCTAGGTCATCAGTGCAAGGCTGGATAATAATTTGACTGAGGACTTTTCAGCCGTTGTGGCTCAGTGGTTAGAATGCACTATTGCAGACTGACTGCTCACTGTCAGGAGTTCGATCCTGACCGGCTCGAGGTTAATTCAGCCTTCCATCCTTCCAAGGTCGGTGAAATGAGGACCGGTTGTGGGGCAATATGCTGACTTTGTAAACCACTCAGTGCACTATGAAGTGGTGTATAAGTCTAAGTGCTATTGTTATTAAGACATAAGAACTTCAGCTCCCAAAATTCACTAGCCAGCATGCTAAGGGGAATTCCAGGAGTTGAAGTCCAAATCTCCAATCTGAGGAACAGTGATCTAAAGTTTCTGCAAATAGTTTTTCTTTTAATAACTTACGAACTTGTTGGTCCATCTTGACTGATTTGCAATGGGTAGATGATGTATTTTATCCACCTTTTTTTTTTTTTAAGGGAATATTGCGCACTCCAGACACCATCCGCCGGTTCCAGAGTGTCCAAGCACAACCAGGGCAGACGTCCCCTCTGCTTCAGTATTTTGGAATTTTGCTCGACCAAGGGCAGTTGAATAAATACGAGTCCCTGGAACTCTGCCGGCCAGTCCTCCAGCAAGGACGCAAGCAGCTTCTGGAGAAATGGTTGAAAGAAGACAAAGTAAGTCATTTATTTGACAGGGCATCTTTGAAGATGGGGTTGACTTGACGGTCACTGACAGCTGAAATGTCATCCTTTCTGCTGGGTTCAGTCTCTTTCCAACTGTGAAGAGAGCATCTCTCTGTCTCCCAAGAAAGTGGAAATGGTTATGAGTTAGGGTTTGGTAGCTTCTGCTGGGTAATTTTGCTCTTCGGATTGGTGCCGTGGCAGAGAATAACAGAGTTGGAAGGGACCTTGGAGGTCTTCTAGTCCAACTCCCTGCTCAAACAGGAAACTGTATACCATTTCAGACAAATGACTCTGCAATCTCTTCTTAAAAACCTCCACAAATTCTGTAGGCAAGCCGTTCCACTGATCAATTGCGCTCCTTGTCAGGAAGTTCCTCCATAGTTGTAGGTTGCTTGTCTCCTTGATTGGTTTCCCTCCGTTACTTCTTGCCCTGCCTTCAGGTGCTTTGGAGAATAGCTTGACTCCCTCTTCTTTGTGGCAGCCCCTGAGGTATTGGAAGGCTGCTATCATGTCACCCCCTAGTCCTTCTTTTCATCAAAACTAGACATACCCAGTTCCTGCAACCATTCATCGTATGTTTTAGCCTCCAGTCCCCTAATCATCTTCGTTGCTCTTCTCTTCACTCTTTCCAGAGTCCCAACATCTTCATGGCAACCAAAACTGGGTGCAATGTCCCACGTGTGGTCTTACCAAGGCATTACAAAATGTTACTAATGCTTTGTGTGATCTTGATTCTATCCCCCCTGTTAATGCAGCCTAGAGAACCAGTGAAAATTTGCCAACTCTCAGATGGCAGCTTCCCGACGGCAACGTATTAGGCATGGAAGACTTTGGCTCCTGGCTAGAATTTCCTGGCAAAGGAAGGGATAGGAAATTGCCTTTCAGCTCTTTAGCTGAATTATATAACGTTGCCCTTAAATGAGTGACCTTTCCCTCAACTGTCAGTTGTTTCCAGTTGATGGATGATGCTTGCCTGCAAGCATATTATGACTTATGTCTAATGCCAAAACAAAAATAATCTCCCCCCCACCGCAACCTCCCAGTGGTGAAAATCTCAGAGGAATTCTCCTTTGTCCAAAACCTTGTGACAGTTTGAAAAGCTAAATTCATTATGACTCTACACCAGTTTCTGACCCCACTGATTACAATTTGTCAAGTCTTTGTGATTCTGAACTTGGACCAAGATTTGAAATTTCCAAACTTTTGCTACACATTTTTTTTCCAAATACTGGGGTGTGGATGATGGGGCAGGAATCTTTAAAAACTCGGTCTTTTCTTAATTGAGACAACAAGGTTCTTCTTTTGTCATCCATAACCACAGCCTTGGAATTATACCCCTCATTCAGAAATTGTATTGAGACCATGCTAGTCCTTATTTAATGAGTGCTTTGGCCGAATTGTGTCCTAAAAATATTTTTTCAGAGATTTTTTTTCTGTTACAGGATTTAATTTAATCCTTTTGCTTTATGTTGGCCCTTATTAATAACTCCTTGGAGTCAAAGGTTATTGAACTCCATAGTTGGACTTCTAAATGTAGTTACCTCTCAAGAAAATGTATTAAAATGAGCACAGGGGGCTGTGTGGTTTGGACGCTGGGATGGAGGTTAGCAAGCTCATGTTCGAGACCGAAGTGCTGTTGAGCTCCTGTCCTTCTGGGGCAGGGTTGAGCTCCCATCTTCCTGGGTTAAGGTTGAGCTCCCATCTACTTGGAGCAGGGTTAAGCTCCCATCCTCCTGGGGCAGGGTTGAGCTCCCGTCCTTTGCTCCAGCAATTGCCAGGGATATGAAAGGGATATGCCCCCAACTAGGCATCTCCCAGGTAACAGTGATGTCTCCAGCTAATCCTTTCAACCCAGAAGTGCCTTGGGGTTTCTGACAACGAATGCAAGCAAGCAGTCTTAAAATATTGTCCGCAGTTTAACCTTTACTTTTTGAACTTGATTTCTGGATTCAGCTCAGTTTCACACTTCTCCCTCTCTCTTCTTGAAGACTGGGATGGGAAAAAAACTTGAGAGCAAACGCTGAGTTCCTGACCACAAGACTTCTTTTCATGACAAATGTCCTTAGCTATTTTAGTTCTACGGTGAATGAGCTTAAGCAGCCACCAGCTTAAATCACAATCTGCCTTCATTCTTGATTGAGGGTTTATCACTTGACCTTTTAGTGACTTGTCAAGGACAGCTCTTCTGGAAGAGATTTCACTTTCTTCTTCCAGCGTCATCTTTCCTGGCAAAATAGATCTGTGGCTTCCTTCTTGGTTCGCTTGTGTGATGAGGACTAGTTGCACTGTGCCCTGCCCTGTGTTTCATTTTGTTTCTACTATAGATATTGATCAGAAGTGCCACTCATTGTTTAGCGCCATGCTGACATAACCCTTAAGGCAGGGGTGTCCAACCTTGGCAACTTTAAGACTTGTGGACTTCAACTCCCAGAATTCCTCCTCTAATCATATTAGCTCAGGAATTCTGGGAGTTGAAGTCCACAAGTCTGAAAGTTGCCAAGGTTGCACAACCCCTCCCAATGCAATAGGTCCCATAATACAGAGGGGGGTAAATCACATACTGTAGCAAAATGAATATTATATTTTGAAGGCTTCTTTGGGATGCATGGTTTCCTCAACTGCTTGTCACATTGACACACGTAGGAAAGAGTTTCTACTGCAGTTTGTTTTAGATATGCAGCATCCTTTGGGGTATTTTAAAAAAACCCTCCGAAATGCTTTCTTTTAAACAGCTGGAATGCTCTGAAGAACTGGGAGACCTGGTGAAGTCTGTGGACCCAACGTTGGCCCTGAGTGTCTACCTACGTGCTAACGTTCCCAATAAGGTCATTCAGTGTTTTGCGGAAACGGGACAAGTTCAGAAGATCGTGCTGTATGCCAAGAAGGTAATTGGTTTCCCTGAAACCTTTTTTTTTTTTTTTTGGAAGCCAGGCCAAACTTGTAGCCACTACCACGTCTTGTGATAGATCCTGGTCAGAAGTCTTTCATCTTAAGAGCCATGATGGCGCAGTGGTTAGAATGCAGTATTGCAGGCTTACTTCTGCTGACTGCCAATTGCCGGCAGTTTGGCAGTTCAGTTCTCACCAGCTGAAGGTTGACTCAGCCCTCCATCCTTCTGAGGTCGGTAAAATGAGGACCCAGATTGTTAAGGGCAATATACTGATTCTATAAACTGCTTAGAGTGGCTTGTAAAGCACTATGAAATGGTACATAAGTCTGAGTGCTATTGCTATTGCAGGCTAACTCTGTCCACTGTCAGGAGATCGATCCTGCCTGGCTTGAGGTTGACTCAGCCTTCCATCCTTCCGAGGTCGGTAAAAGGAAGGACCCAGATTGTTGGGGGCAAGATGCTGACTCTGTAAACCGCTTAGAGAGGACTGTAAAAGCACTGTGAAGCGGCATATAAGTCTAAATGCTATTGCTATCTTAATCCCTGTGCGAAATAATCCAATGCGTCCAGTGGCCTGTTCTGATTCTGTGTCCAAAATCCCTAGGCCACATCTCTGTTGGAATTGACTTAACAACGTCTATCTTACAAAGAACCACAACAGGAGGCCATGCTTCTAAGTCCTTTTAAGGATGAAAACCACAAGTGGCAGGAACAGCACATAAAAAAATAAAATCTCATAAGGCTGGTTCCGAGCAAGACATCCTGGGGAGTAGGACGATTGGCGCTGTCTGAGCTTGGTTGTTTTCTTGCAGATGTTGACTAGTTACTAGCTTGGGTAACGAAAAGTTTGCAAGAAAACAAGCAAGCTCAAGACAGCACCAAAGGACCCTTCATTTCAGCCCTAAGCTATAAATATTCTCCTTTGTTGGCGCATGCAGGGGTCTGTGACCTCTGCCAAGAGATGAACCAGGTTGAGCTTTCTCAGTTTCCAGCCTAGAAAGAGAACGAGCCAAACGCAGACCATTTCAGGACCCTCTTTACTCCAGCATACAAAGTGCAGCAAAGCTAACCAGATATTTCCTCCTGGGCATGCACACGCCCTTCTTAGGTTGGTTACACTCCAGACTGGATCTTCCTCCTGAGAAACGTAATGCGGATCAGCCC
The DNA here is from genome assembly GCF_049901715.1 of Pseudonaja textilis. Taxonomy (NCBI): domain Eukaryota; kingdom Metazoa; phylum Chordata; class Lepidosauria; order Squamata; family Elapidae; genus Pseudonaja; species Pseudonaja textilis. The sequence continues at coordinate 7,153,885 of NC_141990.1, read as the reverse complement.
GGACCAAGGACAGCAGTTTGCCCAGATGTTGGTGCAGGATGAAGAACCTCTGGCAGATATTACCCAAGTAAGGAAACACCTTGAAAGAGAGAGAGAGAAAAGGATATTTGGGTCTCTGTCCGTTTGCTTCAGCAGGCTGCAATAAATGGCTTCATAATGATAATCCTTGGTTTCCTATAAAGTCTTCACACTGTTGCATCTGCAGAAACATTTCTGTTTCTCCCATAATCCTGTTTTCACATGGATATTTCTTATCATTCCCAGTCATTGACCCCTTTTGTTCTTGGCATAGCGTTGAGCAACGCTCGCAGGAAATTTGGGAGCATTGCAATCTCAAAACTCGACGCTTGTGCCCTGTTGTGAAGATTACTAATAACACAGTAAAGGTGACATTAAGCAAGCATGATAATAACCATGCTGCAGAGCATTCAGCGTGTGGGGATGTGATGGTTCTTAACCATTTTGAGCCATAAGTAGGAATGGACTATAAACTCAGCTTGACCATAAATAGAATGACTATATAAGACTTCGATGGAGTGTAAAATTTAGCATCTGGCCGTTTGTTCATGAGCAAAATGGTAGGTGATGCGAACTCTGGAACGTCTTATATTTAGCAGTCTTGAGGATGTTTGGGTGCTCAGTGAAAGACCAAGAAGGTGAGAGCTGCACAGATCTCATGTTCTCCTGATCTCATGTGGAAGGTGAAGTCTCAGCAGTCATTTCTTGGTGGACCCAGGTCCTACTTGTGAAATCTTTCACGTGGCCTCTGGAGAACCATACAGATGTTCTCAAGAACATTTCTCTGATTTGAGGAGATCCTCAAGGTAATCTTTGAATTCTGTAGGATTCTACAGCAGTTTTGCTTAAGCTTGGCAACTTTTAAGTTGTTGCATGCTGGCTGGGGAATTCTGGGAGTTGAAGTCCACACAACTTGAAGTTGAGAAATACTATTGTACAGTGTCAAGATTTGACACTAAAGGGAAAACAGGTTTTGTGAAAAACACTTGCACGTCATTGTATATGAAACATTTTAGAACTGAAGCCTTTAGCCTTTCATACGGCTCTGTTTTTCATTTTAAGCTCTTTACTAGGAATGTCCCATGTTTGAAAAGGCCTCATTTTGTGCTCAAAATACATGCTTCAAATGCAAGCGGAGGGGTTTGAAAGTTGAAAAGCTACAAATGAGATCAAAACTGTTTAAAAATGAAATGCTTTGTTCACCGCTAAAGAGAGGGGGAATATGGCATTCATTTGGTGCCTTAAGCGTGGATGATTTGGCTGAATTAGATAACCTTATATTGCTGGGATGCTTATACAAGGCTTTATCTGCCTTGGGTGGGAAGAATCTAAAACAACTGCTCTCGTTTATTTTATTTTGCAGATAGTAGATGTGTTTATGGAATACAACTTGATCCAGCAGTGTACAGCTTTCCTTCTGGATGCCCTGAAAAACAACCGTCCATCTGAAGGGCCTTTGCAAACTCGTTTGCTTGAAATGAATCTCATGCATGCACCTCAGGTGGGTTTTGTACCTGGTTCTCGAAAGGATTTAGTTACCCTATTTCTTGGACTTTCCTGAGTGGGGCAGTGGCCTAGAGGTGGAGCTCTCTCCTCATGATCAGGACTCGATCCTAAGTAGAGGCAGGTATTTCTCACACTGGGAATCTATCTGCTGAACAAAACTCTACGTTCGCGACAGGAAGGGCCTCCAGCCATTAAAACACTCTGCTAGCTCCATTCAGTTGCCCAGATTCCACCCCGCAAGGGATTATGGGGTCGTTAAAAGACGATGGTGATTTCTTGGACTTTCCTTTCACATGGATTTGAAATATAAAGGGTTCCTTTATATTATATTTGAAGTAATATAAAGGATTCCTATAAAGAAACCCTAAAAACAGGCATTTCAGTTCAGCTCATTCTAGCCTTTTTAAAAAACCAAAAGAACCATAGACCTCTTAATGCTCATCTTTTGTCTGCAGGCAGAAGCTTCCAATTTTATATGGAAGTTAAACTGATAAAACCAGGTACTGGTACTTTTATAATGATTAGTTTTCCAAAAGTTTGTTCTGAACTTAAGGTTCATTCTTTTTTAAAATTAAAAGCTTATCAAAGTGAGTTGCAGTCTAAAAATTATTACAATTATTAAAAAAAAAACTCCTTGTGATTGCCATTTTGATAGGTTATGGAGGGGAAAAAAAAACAGTTTCCCTAAACTGGAAGCATTTTGGGGCAACGTTTTTCCAAAGCCATGAATGAGCAGGTCAGCAAACCCCTGGTTTGGTTTAAAAAGAAGCTGGCGATGGATACTGAAGTGTAGTTTTCTTATAACCAGTGGGCTTATTTCTGGAGGCTGTGGTGGACTTGCGAGGATGCTAGAAAATATGGACTAAAATTCGCATGTGGTTGGAAAAAATGACAAAGAAACACATAGATTTGAAACCAGAGATCTTTTTATTGGGAATCTTACCTGATACATATAACAAAGATTTGAAATACCTGATTGTAAATGTATTAACAGTGGCTAGGATTGTATTTGCTAAAAACTGGAAAAATGAGAAAATACCATTGCAGGAAGAAATTATTAAGAAAATATTGGAATGTGCTGAAATGAGTAGATTGACATTTGAAATTAGAGAACAAGAGGATAAACAATTTTATAAAATTTGGGACCTTTTCTATCAATGGTTGGATGATAAAATATAATAATAGAATATTTAGAATTTTAGATAATAATGAATATATAAAGAGATTTTTTTTTCTTTTTTCTTTAATATCACATTTATAAAATGTCTTCAGGATAGGTTTGGTATGATTATATGATTTGTTATAAAATAAGTAAATTATAGTTATCTCGTAAAGCATGAATGAATAAAATCATAGTCAAATGATTGTTTGATAGTGATACTAGGGTATATAATTTTTGATTGATAATATGAGTTATTATGTAATGTAACTGTAATTGAGACTACGAAATGAATGCACAAAAACTGGTAAACCGACCGACACACTGTTTGTATATTTATGAAAGAAAGCTGGATGTTTTTATGTTTTGTTTGTTTGTTTGTTTTTAAAAACTAATAAAATTGTTTTCAAGAAAACAACAACAAGCATAATAAGACCAAGTCTGGTCTAGTGGTTAAGTTGCTGGCCTGGAAACCAGGAGATATTGAGTTCTAGTCTGCCTTAGGCATAAAGGCCACCTGATGATTTTGGGCCTATCGCTCACTCTCAGCTTAACCCTCCTGTCAGGGTTGTTGCTGTGGGGAAAATAACAGAATGATAGAGTTGGAAGGGACCTTGGAGGTCTTTTAGCCTGACTCTATGATCAAGCAGGAGACTCTAGACCAGGAGTGTCAAACTGGATTTCTTCGAAGGCCGGATCAGCATTTCGCTTCTCTTCAGGAGATGGGGATGGACACCAGGGGTGGGATTCTACCGGTTCGGACCGGTTCTAAAGAACCGGTTGTTACGATTCTATGCAGTTCGGAGAACTGGCAAATCGTGCCCCCGGCTAGCCCCGTCCCTCCCCTCCCGTCAGTCCTTACCTGGCATGTGCAACGTCGTTGACTGCATTCTTCCCTTCCCGGTCACTCCTTAAGGTATTTCTCTTTTTTCCCCTCCCGACAATCAGCTGTCCTGGGATTCTCCTCGCTGTGTTATTGCTTTGCCCAGCAGGCTTCCCTGAGGTCCAGAAGGCCCCAAAATGGAGCATTGGGACTCTGGGTTTTTTTCCTTCCTGAGCCCCAGGAAAGCCTTCTGGGACCAACCCCCCGCCCCTCCCCAAGGCTTACTTGAGACTCAGGATGCCCCCCAAAACGGAGGAGGGTGCTACAAAAAGAAGAAGCCACGCCCACCAGTCACATGGCCGCGCCCACCTAGCCAAACCCACAGAACCGGTTGTTAAAAAATTTGAATCCCACCCCTAATGGACACCTCCTTCAGCACCCTGCTGACCAAAACGGCTTCCCCGCACCTTGTTTTTGGCCTGGACAGCTTCTTGCAGCACTCTGGCACCCAAAACGGGCAGTGTGGGGACCCCTGGGCCCCATTTTGGCTGCCAGAGACACCATGCGCTTGTTCTTTGCTATTTCGAGGCCAGCCCCGCGGGCCAGATTTAAGCACCCCATGGACCAGATCCTGACCATGGGCCTTAAGTTTGACACCCCTGCTCTGTACCATCCCCGACAAATGGCTGCCCCAACCTCTTCTTAAAAACCTGCAGTGTTGGAGCTGTCACAATCGCTGGAGGCAAGTCGTTCTACTGTTTAATTATTCTAACTGTCGGGAGATTTCTACTTATTTCTAGGTTGGTTCCCTCCTTGGATTATTTTCCATCCAAATAGGAGGAAGGAGGAGTGTTAGGTATATTCTCGCCATCTTGAGTTATTTATAAAAATCATCAAGGAGAGATCAAAAAAAAAAATCTGATCATAATAACCAAGAGCAGCTTGTGTCTTAAAGGGCAACTCAGCCCAAGTGAGAGGTGAAAGCATTTTGGTGAGAAGCAGTTTGAATTATTCAGTTTTATTCATTATTCAAAAATTATTTAATTATTAATGTATTAACCGTAAATGACCCTGGGAAATTTGTTTTCTTGCAATTCTCGATGGTCGGTTTTCACCCCAAAATTAGCATTAAAATCCTCACCAAAGACTCACTTTCTTGATTGTGCTTGACAGTCGGCCCCTGAACACACCAGAGGAATCCAAGCTTTAATTTCTAGCAGAGCTTATTTTCCACAGATCTGTATCTCAAGGTTAACTTTAATTGACTACTTTTTCCTCCTTTTTCGTACACTATTTTTTTTTTTGCTTTTTTGTTGTCTACGGAGATTCTCAGTCATCCAGGTCATGGTCGTCCCAAAGGTACTTTTCTCAATAGGAAAGTGGACTTTCTTGTTTTTCCTTGAAGACGTATCGCTTCTCATCCAAGAAGCTTCTTCAGCTCTGATTGAGTTTGGGGAATATTCCTCGCAGACAGCTTGTCATTTGCATCCTTTTAGAGAGTCATTGAGGCCACTTGGAGGTTCGTCTGTGTCCTTGGGGACACATGTCAAAATCGAACAGCCCTCTCTCAACCGAGGGGGAGGGATACAACATTATCCATCTCCAGTCCACAATACAGTCCTTTCAGCAGCTCCACAACCATTTGCACTACTGACTTCAAGGACAAACCTCCAAATGGCCTCGACAACTCTTAAAAGAATGCAAATGGCCAGTTGATGATACGTTTCTGTTACGTTTCACTTTGTGTTTGTTTTACTGTTTTATATTTTATACACTTAATTTTTTTTTTAAAAAAAATCTCTGTCTCAAGCAGAATTTCCTCTTTCAGGTTGCCGACGCCATCTTGGGGAATCAGATGTTCACCCACTACGACCGAGCTCACATCGCTCAACTCTGCGAGAAAGCCGGTCTCCTCCAAAGGGCGCTGGAACACTTCACCGACTTGTATGACATCAAGCGAGCCGTGGTTCACACTCACCTTCTCAATCCAGAGGTACGGGGCGAAAGTGCATTTATTTATTTTGCGTGTTAAGAACCTCTGATGATTTTAATGGCTTTTATGCTGTAAGCCACCCAGAGTCTCTTTGAAGCCCGATGGGCGGCGAATAAAAATTGAATGAATTGAATTGCTGTGCTACACCATCTTACGGCTCTTGGCAATTAGCAGCAATCATACAGCGCAGCAATTAAATGTACGTGGTAAATTAAAATCTAATTAAATCGAAACCACCTAGCATAATTTTGACAGCGTCATTACTCATTCCAAAGTCCCCTGGAATAATTCAGACTTAATCAGTTTCCAGAAGTCTAATAATAATGGAACTAATCTCACCTTTCAAGAGGAGGCCGTTGCAGTGAACTTTGGCCATCGCTGAGAGATCGAAGTTCAGCTACACTCGGGAAGGATTATTCTATTTAGAGGTGGCAGTACAGGTAGTCCTTAACTTACAACCATAACTGAGCCCAACATTTCCATTGCTAAATGAGTCAATTATTAAGTGAGTTTTGCCCCATTTTACGACCTGTCTTGCCAAAGTTGTTAAGTGAAGCACTGTAGTTGTTAAATCCATAACATTGTTATGGCTTAGAATCTGGCTTCCCTCATTGATTTTTATCTTTTCTTTTATGTATACTGAGAGTATTTATACCAAGACAAATTCCTTGTGTGTCCAATCACACGTGGCCAATAAAGAATTCTATTCTATTCTATTCTATTCTATTCTATTCTATTCTATTCTATTCAAAAGGGGACCACATGACCCCAGGACACTGCAACGATGATCAATACATGTCAGTTGCCAAGTGTCTGAATGTTGATCATGTGATGCAATGGTCGTAAGTGTGAAAACTGGTTATAAGTCACTTTTTTCCCATGGTAACTTTGAACAGTCACTAATGGAATGCTTGTAAGCCGAGGACTGCCTGTGCACCAAATGCACAAACTTACATATTTATTTAATTTATTTCTACCACAATCAATATAAATTTTTGGTTGTTTATATCCAAGACAAAAGACAATAAAACTCAGCAAAGTAAAAATTAAAGTATACAAACAATCCAGCCAAGCTTCAAAGTGTATGCCTTCGATCCATAAGTAATGGCATTATTTTTGCACCCTAAAAGAAGTATGAAAGAGCTTGGTTTTAACAGCTTCTGAAAAGCAAGGTACCAAGAGCTCTGGTAGTGATTAAAATGTCATATTGCAAGCTAACTCTGCTCACTGTCAGGAGTTCGATCCTGACGGGACTCAAGGTTGACTCAGCCTTCCATCCTTCTGTGGTTGGTGAAATGAAGACCCAGATTGTTGGGGGCAAGAGGCTGACTCTGTAAACCACCCAGAGAATACTGTAAAATGCTGGGAGATGGTATATGAACAGAAATGCTATTGCTCCAATCAACCCATTTAATCACGTACGTTTTTAAGCAGTTTTTATTCGTTTATAATACAGCATACAAAGAAAATACAAAAGTAAATACTAGGGAAAATAGGGAAGGGAAAAGTGAGGGAAAGAAAAGAGGAAAAAGAAAAGAAAAAGGTATTGACTTCTGACTCCTTTTGGTGCAGTAGAATAAGGCATTAACATCAAACCTCAACTTTTTATTTTTCATTAATAGTATAATAGTATAGCCATTTCTATAACAACAAATCCACCTAATCGGTAAAACCCAAAATCAAACTTTCCATTTTTCCACCTCCAGCACAAAATCTAGAAGCAGTTTCCAAGTAGAAATGAAAGTATTCATCAGGATTCCAGCGATCATGATTAATTAAATCATGAGCCTTAAGCCAAATTTCAAAAAAAACTTCCAAGAATCCATTAGGAGCGACATACTGGCATGACCTGTATGAAGCCGATTCTGGCATACATAATTACAGTCACCTGTGACCCTGCTTCCCCCTCCCCCCCTGGGTGTGCCATAAATCACTTTCTCCAATTAAGCATGCACACGGGCTAAGTGTCATCCATCACGTTCTCCAATTAAAGTTTTTTTGCGGGCAAAAGCTTCAGCCGCTTAGCTACAATCTTTTTTAAGATAAAGTTGGAATGTGCTTCTAAATTCATTTGCTGTATGCTTCTCCAAGTCCTTTCCCCCGCCCAACTAAGGCCAACTTGGAAACAGTATAGGAATATTTTACAAGTTGGCAGTATTTATATATTTTTTCCTTCGATCAAAATAGTCAATTTAGCCATCTCTGCTAACTCCATCAGTTTTTGCAGCCACTCCTCAATTGTGGGGATCGAGGTGACATTTGATCATACTTATATGGGCACCCATCTCACCAGAAGTGGCTCTGTGCAGTAAGTTACCATTGCCGATCCTGGCTGAGAATTCTGGGAGTGAAACTCCCATCGCAGCTGTAAAGCTTCTCTCCTCTTGGGAAAGGCCGTTCTCACACATCACCCCAGGTCTGCATATTTCTGCCATGAAGAACCTTAAGAAAAAAATGAGGTCCTTTCTAATGGCTCCTTTCGCTTGCAGTGGCTGGTGAACTATTTCGGCTCCCTTTCTGTGGAAGATTCCTTGGAATGCTTGCGGGCGATGCTGTCAGCAAACATCCGCCAGAACTTGCAGATCTGCGTCCAGGTGGCTTCCAAGTACCATGAGCAGCTTTCAACCCAGTCGCTCATTGAGCTCTTTGAGTCATTCAAGAGTTTTGAAGGTAGGTTGGTTGGGTTCCCACACCGTACTCCCAAGTTCTGAATCCATGTCTCTCACTGCCTTGGTTCCTTCTGACTGTCCCCTGGTCCATTGAGAGGAGCGCGTTTCTTGAAGTCATCGGGTCAAGAAGTTGTCCTCTTTGGTTGGTAGAAACCAGTGGATGGGCATGTCAAGATGGTGGCCATCACTGCCCAGTTGAAGCTGTTCTCCTTTGTCCCCAAAGGTCTTTTTCACAAGGCAACTGGGCTTTCTTTGTTTTTGCTTGAAGAGGTTTTGCTTCTCATCCAAGAAGCGTCTCCAGTTCTGACTGAATGGTGGGGGATTTATATTCCTTGCAGTCATCTGCTCATTAGCACTATCTCTGAGAGTTGTTGAGGCTGCTTGAAGGTTCCACACCCATTGCATTGTTCAGGTGACCCCAAGGGCACAGATAACACTCCAAGAGGCCTCAACATTCCTTGGAGAAATATTTATCTTGGATCATTGTCTGTGGATTTAAGTGTGACTAACCAAGGATTGGACTGGAGGCTGTGTCTGCCTTTAGTATTCTCAAAACTCAGTATAATAGGTAGCCTATGTAATGCTTTACATGTAGATCTTGACTTACAACTGGTTGCTTAATGACCAAAGTTACAATTGGTTAAAAAAAAAAAAAAACAGAGGGACTTACGACCCAGATTGGAAGTTCCAACGGTCAGGCCCCCTCCACAGTCACATGACCAAAATTTGGCCACTGGCAACGCGCCCACATTTACAGCTGTTTGCAGTGCCCCACAGGCTTGTGACTGCATTTTATGATGGTTTTGCCAAAAACAGGCATTTGTGTGCAATGTAATCAGTTAATCTAAGTTCACTAATATAAGTGTGGGGTCCTTGGTGCTCTCTGAGCTTGGTTGTTTTCTTGCCGACATTTCATTACCCAACTAAGTAACATCTACAATATAAAAATGAGAGCACAGCTGCACTCCCTACTAGCACTGATTATGTTACCTAGTTGGGTAATGAAACGTCTGCAAGGAAACAACCAACCTCAGAAGGCACCAAGGACCTCTCATTTCAGGCTTGAGCTACAAATATTCTTCCTCTTACCAAAATCTGCTAGGGACACGGTGGCTCAGAGGCTAAGACGCTGAACTTGTCGATCAGAAAGGTCGGCAGTTTGGCGAATCCCTAGTGCCGCATAATGGAGTGAGCTCCCATTACTTATCCCAGCTTCTGCCATCCGAGCAGTTCGAAAGCATGTAAAAAAATGCAAGTAGAAAAATAGGGACCAATTTAGTGGGAAGGTAGTAGCGTTCCATGCACTTTCGGCATTTAGTCATGCTGATCACATGACCACAGAGATGTCTTCAGACAGCGCTCGCTGGCTCTTCGGCTTTGTAACGGAGATGAGCACACCGCCCCCTAGAGCCAGAAACGACTAGCACTTGTGTGCGAGGGGAACCTTTACCTTTACCTATCAAAATCCATTACTTCCATTGCCAGAGATTTCTGACAAATTCTTTTCATGATGGACTCCTTTTCTTTTCCACTCCCTTTAAGGTCTCTTCTACTTCTTGGGCTCTATTGTTAACTTCAGTCAAGACCCGGACGTGCACTTCAAATACATCCAAGCTGCTTGTAAGACCGGCCAAATTAAAGAGGTGGAAAGAATTTGCAGGGAGAGCAATTGCTACGATCCAGAACGTGTGAAGAATTTCCTCAAGGTAACGGGATAAGAGTGACAACTCCCCCCCTCCCCCCCCCCCACTTTTCATATGGGGACCTTATGTCAGGGTTCCTTACTTATACTAAAGGCCGTATTGGTTTTCTAAGTGGTGAGACTATTGCAGTGTTTAAAATTTGGGGTAATTTTAAGATGGGTGGACGTCAATTCCTAGAATTCACCCATCGTGACAAGTTCGAAAAACGTTGGACCAGGAAGAGGCTGGAGGTATCTAAAGAACCCTGGTTGAATCCACAGATGGGATAGGGGTTTGTTAGCCTAAAGATCAGGTTGGACCAGGTTGCTTGGGGAGAAGAGATCCCAAGCCCCATATTTGAACTCATAAAATAAAAGCTGCAAAGTTTTGGTTTTATTGTATGTTTGCAAGTTTCCAGGATTCTATACCTTACCCCTGGTTCATGCATTAAGTCTTACAGATCTAGGTGACTTGTTTTTTGGATCAAGCCAGGGCTAAAGGCTTGACCTTAGCATTTATTTTTAGCTTACTTATTTACTGGTTGAGCTTATGTATGTTCAGGCAGGTCTCTGAGCAGCTATTTCGTGCAACAGCATGAGAAAACTCAAGTCCAGCTTTCAGATTGTCAAATCTGAAAATATGGCATCCGTGGTGGCCCCTAAGCCTGGTTGCTTTCTTGCACACCTTCATTACCCAACTAGGAAACATCCTCAGTGCACTTAAATCAGTGACGCCTCTACTATGGACAGATATGATGCCCTCCTTCCTGAATAAAAAGGGGAAAAAAAGGGATCTTGATTCAGCTCCCTTCTGAATTCTCACCAGGCGTTCTCACCTGTCTGGTGAGAATTCCAGGAAGAAAAATCTGGATCATCAATTTTTGTACAAATCCTGTAAAGAACCACTTATGAGAATAGGTAGTCTTTATGCACACCTGTAAGAAATATTTTGCACCTTGGATAGAGATGTGAAGTAAGTATATTCTGAAGGAAGATGTTGTTTCTTCTGTGGGATCTTCGGTGCTCTCTGAGCTTGGTGAATTTCTCGCAGACGCTTCATTACCCAGCTAAGTAACATCATCAGTGTTAGAAGGGAGGGGGGTTTGCTCTCATTTTATAAACTAGTGGCTAGCTTGTCAGTATTGATGGGACCCCACTCGCTTCTAGCTCTGAAGAGGTTACCTAGTTGGATAATGAAACGTCTGCAAAACAAAACAAAAAACAACCAGCCTCAGAAAGCATCAGGGACCCCACACCTCGCCTGACAAATACTCTTTTCCTGTTTCTTCTGTCTTCTCTACTTTTCCCTGAATTCTGCAGAGGGACAGCAGGCAATCACCAGGGGATGGAGGGCTCCTAGAGATAATTTTGTGCTCAAGGGGCAGCAGCATCTTGGACTAATTCAGAAGATCGCTTGTGTTATTTTACAGGTGTTATTTTAAAAGGCCACATGACAAAACAGAGAAAGGGCAGCCATTATACACAAGATTGCAATTGCCACTCACTCTGATTGCCTGGGGGGGAAACAGACAGAAGGGTTGGCCTAGGTAGGTAGGGTTTCGAGTTCACCCAACCGTCTTCTTGGACAACAACTTACAAATAATCGTTCCTTGTGTCCATCGTTTTTCTATGTGTCTTTTGTGCTGTTCGGGTGTCTATGGATTATCCAGGACATGTACCAGGTAATTTTTCATTCAAGGCCTCGCTGATCAGTTCACACCTTTGGTCTCTACTCCTGCATAGTGTTATGGCTGGAGAATTCTGGGAGGCGCAATCCTGATGCAGCTGTAGGACACCAGAGGGAGGAAATGTTAACTTCCTGGGGTTGCGTCTTGAAAACAATGCAGGGACGTGGCTTAATTGGTAGCCTTGGCATAGTATTCAACACAGGTAGTCCTCAACTTACGACCCCAAATTTCTGTTGCAAAGTGAGACGGTTAAGTGGGTTTATGTCCCATTTTATGACCTTTCTTGCCCTAGTAATGTGCGTTTTGCTGCAGTTGTCCAGTTAGCAACACAGTTGCTAAGTGATTGGCTTTCCCATTGACTTTGCTGGTCAGAAGGTTGCAAAAGGTGATCACACGACCCTGCAACCGTCATAAAATTGAGTCAGTTTCCAAGCAACTGAATTTTGATGGTGTGATCGTCTGGATGCTTCAGCGGTCATAAGTGTGAACAACGGTCAAAAGAACCTCATTTTTTTTTTTAATGAACTTCAACAGGGTTGCTGCAGGAGTTTTCTTTAAAAAAAAACAAACCCTGAGACTTCGTGTTGAAACAAGCTCAGATTCTACACAGAAATACTCCCCAAAAGACAGTTTTAAATCAAATAAGTTTTACTTATTTAATACAGTGTGATGCAATGTATAAAAAAAAAATGGAGATTTTGTTAAAATGTAAAAAACTAGAAACCCAGACAGGGAATTGAAAAAGTCAGGTCTGGATTTAAAAACCCAGCACTAGTAAATTCTCCCTTAAGGAGGGACCATTGGAAAAAAAAAAACAGATAAGGAAATTTTTGTCACAGTCATTCCTCTGCTTAAAGCAGGGGTATCCAGCTTTGGCAACTAAACTAAGATTTGTGGACTTCAGCTCTCAGAACTGGCTGAGGAAATCTGGGAATTGAAGTCCACAAGTCTTGCCAAGGTTGGACATCTCTGGTCTAGATCCTGCTGCATTGGTTACAATTCAGTGATTAAAAAACATTTCAGCACCCACTTCAAACATTTGGCTTACAAGCAAGAATCTCATTTAATTAAGTGAACAATCTTCCTTTCAAATGAAGGCAATCTTGAGTATCCGTATCCCCAGCTTTTTACCTACATACATATATTAGGAAGCAGAATTAGAAAAGCATTTATATGTTTCCAGTTGGCAAAAATTTCCCTCTCTGGATATCTGGGAATTGTTTAACCACTGCAATTTATGAGCCTGCGGGAGGGGAGAGAAAAAGACGCCTGTATCTTATTTCTTGCAATCCCAGAGTTCATCCTGCACACTCAGTAACTGCTGCAGCTGATAAATACCGATGTTTAGATTAGGCTTGTAATCCTTTGTGGTCTTGTGCTTTTGGTAAAACTCTTATCTGGAACCTGAGCTGCCTGGAAAGTCTGGATAGTTTTAATATGAATGATCCATGTAAGAACCTGAAAAAACACTGAGACTTTGAAACGTGTCCTTTTAAGAGAGAGATTTGAATGGGAATTTAGCTGTTCCTGGCTAATTGACCTCTTGGGCTTTTCCATGCAAAGATTTGTCACTTACTGTCTGGTTGCCATTTTACATTTGATATATCGGGTAAGTGTTTTTAAAAGGTTAAGTGATTATGTTTCAGTTTATCTTTTTTGGCTTTTTGCTGTAGAGTTGCGCAGCCCTAGACAGCCATTATTAATTTAATAAATAAACAATCAAATCCCTGCTTTCTGTTTGCAGGAAGCCAAGCTGACAGACCAGCTCCCGCTGATCATTGTTTGCGACCGCTTTGATTTTGTCCATGACCTGGTCCTGTATCTGTATAGGAACAATCTTCAGAAATATATTGAGATCTACGTGCAAAAGGTAAGTTTCCTCTTTCCTCTATATATTCAAGATGGACAGGGATTTGTGTGTGTGTGTGTGTGTGTGTTGTGTTAGTATATACCAATGTATGTATATAGCATATATATGTGTGCGTTATATGTATTATGTATGTGTGTTATGTATATGTACACTTTTGAGATCAGGCAACAGAATTTCATTTTTAATATGTGCCAATGTGCCCACAGGAAAAAAAATGACAATAGAGCTTATCTTATCTAACTGACATGGTCTGCAACATACCTCCCCTGCCTAACCTTGGCCCCAAGGTTTCCTTCCAGCAGCATTCATACCCTAAGTAACATGTACTCTCATTCCAGCGTAAAACATTTCAACGGGAGAATGTAAATGGAGATTCTTAAGGAAGTAATGCCTCTTCGTTAGAGGTGTATTTACTGCTGGATCTTCAATGTGGTGTCCTTATGCCTCCTATTTGGTCCTGAACACTGCTTAGGATTCTGGCAGACTGCCTGCCCTATGTTTTTCAGAGTCTTCTCATTTTGGAAAAAAAAAAAAAGAACAATAGGGAAAAAGCTGGCATGCTGAAAAATGATAGCCTCTACCGTCTTCCATATTTTCCAAGAATGTTTTCTGGATGCACAGGCCTTCTTGGAGCATCAAAGTGGTGCTCACAGGATGCCTGTGCATCAAACCATAGTCACGGGCCTTGGTTGAAACCCTCGCTGCCGTGACATTTAGCAGCTTAACAGGGGCTCCATAATTGAACTTGCTTTTTCCTGTACCAAACCCTCCCGTGAAATTTCAGGAGGCTTGGCTTCTGCTGTTTTAACACCACCTGCTATTTTGGGAGGGATTTTATAAGAATCCTCTGGAGCGGGCAGCTGCATCCAACCTAATGAGCTGACTAGCCTAGCCTTGACTTGAAATTGACTTGACTTGAATGATGGCTTCAGGTGAACCCGAGTCGTCTGCCGGTGGTCATTGGCGGCTTGTTGGATGTGGACTGCTCTGAAGACGTCATCAAGAACTTGATCCTGGTGGTGCGAGGTCAGTTCTCCACGGATGAACTTGTCGCTGAAGTGGAAAAAAGGAACAGGTAATTTCCTGCGAATTCATCATATGTTTCAGTTTCCAGGGCTAACAACTGGTGGAATAAATAGCCACCAGTTGTGGCTATGTTTGTGTTTTATTTATTTGTATGATTGTCAGTCCGCCAGTAAGCAATAGCATGGAACCGATTGGAGGGAACTCTCATTGTCCCTTGATAAAAATGGGGGAGGGTAGTTAGAGGAAGCCACAATTTTAAAAATGGGTGTAGGGACTTGGAACTTACTTTGTAGTTTGGCCCCTGTGACATTACTCAGGGTGAATTTTCTCCCAATAAATGCTACTTAAATAGGAGCCAAGGTGGCACAGTGGTTAGAATGCAGTACTGCAGGCTACTTCTGCTGGCTGCCTGCAATTTGGCAGTTTGAATCTCCCTAGGCTCAAGGTTGACTCAGCCTTCCATCTTTCCGAGGCCGGTAAAATGAGGACCCTGATTGTTGGGGGGCAGTAGGCTGACACTATAAACTGCTTAGAGAGTGTGGTAAAGTACTGTGAAATGGTATATAAGTGCTATTTCCTCAAAGACTTTTGAAAGCTGTAAAGCAGTAGAACAGCCTGCCTCTTGAAGGTTGGCAGGTGCTCCATCACTGGAGACCTTCAAGAAAAGGGGAAACATTTGTCCAAGGTGGTCTGAGGATTCCTGCAATTTACAGAAGGTTGGATTCCATGATCTCCAATCTTTCATCCCTAGTGTCAACTCATAAAATATTTTGCTGGTAGCAGTCTGGGTCTTCACTGGGACCAAGACAGTGAAATGCTGTTGCTATAACCATACAGTAGCAGGTGATTGCTTCTTGAAGCTTAGCAACTGGGCAGAGAAACAAAGCGAGATTACAAATACATAAAAATATGAAGTGTAGCTTCAGATTCTTCTTTAAATCTGCCTGCCAGCTCCTTACGTACTTGGAGCATGGCTGGCTGGGGAATTCTGGGAGTTGAAGTCCACAAGTCTTGAAGTTGCCAAGGTTGAGCACCCCAGTCCTAGAAGTCAACAACCCCAGTTTGGGAGCTCTCTACAACCCAAATGCCTGTTGTCTCCTTAGGTTGAAACTGCTCCTGCCGTGGTTAGAGGCCAGAATCCACGAGGGTTGCGAAGAACCAGCTACGCACAATGCCCTGGCTAAAATTTACATCGATAGTAACAATAACCCGGAAAGGTTTTTGCGAGAGAACCCTTATTATGACAGCCGTGTGGTGGGGAAATACTGTGAGAAGAGAGATCCTCATCTGGCTTGCGTGGCTTACGAGCGAGGACAGTGTGACCAGGAGCTGATCAACGTGAGTTTCCTGGAAGAGGGTGGCAAAAACAGGTGGGAAGTAGATTCCTGATTCCTCCTTCTGAGGCTGTGAAATCCATTTGGTATAGGGCAGGAGTGGGTAACCACGGCCCCTTGATGACTTGTGGACTTCAACTCCCAGAATTCCTGAGCCAGCGTGGCTGGCTCTGGAATTCTGGGAGTTGAAGTCCACAAGTCATCAAAGGGCCGTGGTTTCTGGCTGGCTCAGGAATTCTGGGAGTTGAAGTCCACAAGTCGTCAAAGGACTGTGATTACCCACCCCTGGTATATGGAGTCTCGACTTACGACCACAATTGAGACCTGAGCTACAAATGTTCTCTTCAGTTGGTCCCATGCGCCGATAATGGCCTCAGTGATTGTACATTTTGTAAAGACCTTTTTTAAAAAAACATTCTTTGTGGCCCTTTTAAGCTTCCTCGTGAAGCCATTGCTACCCATGGTTTGTACATTTGTGGGGAACTGAGTTGCTCAGAGCCCTGTAGGAAAAGCCTGTTCCAAAACTAGTTAAAATTCCAGCAGGTTTATTTTCCTCCTTTGTTTTTCAGCTTTCAGAAATGGAGTCATGAAACTTTTGATGCTCTCTGATCTTGGTGGATTTTCTTGCAGATGTTTCATTACTAGGTAGCATCATCAATGTTAGATGATGATGATGCTACCTACTTTGGCAATGAACTATAATATCCGTAAGAAAACAGCCAAGCTCAGAGAGCATCTTCCAACCCAGAACTATAAATATTCTCTTCCATTTGTCTACGGAGCTTCTCAGCCATGCAGCTCAGGGTTGTCCCAAAGGTGCTTTTTAAAGAGGCAATTAGACTTTCTGGCTTTTCTTTGAAGATGTTTCGCTTCTCCAGCAGCAGAAAAGCTGAAGAAGCTTCTTGGATAAGGAGCTAAACGTCTTCAAGGAAAAACCAGAAAGTCCAGTTGCCTCTTGAAAAAAAAGGTGCTTGAAAAAAGCACCTTTGGGATTCTCTGCCATTCACTGGTACTGTGAAACTTGGTTCCTTCCCCCACCAAAGGAGGCCCTCACCCTTATTGTGTCAACCCCTCTCTCCCCCAGGTCTGCAATGAGAACTCACTCTTCAAGAGCCTGTCCCGTTACCTGGTGCGCCGTAAGGATCCAGAACTGTGGGCCAGCGTGCTGTTGGAAAGCAACCCTTACCGGCGGCCCCTCATTGACCAGGTACGTGCTTTGATGCCCCTGGGTTTGCTTTCACGTGGGATGAGTTTGAAATAAGCAATACTTGGTTGACCGTTGCAACCTCCTTGATTGGCAGGTTGTGCAGACCGCTCTTTCCGAGACTCAGGATCCCGAAGAGGTCTCAGTTACCGTCAAGGCTTTCATGACCGCCGACCTCCCGAATGAACTTATTGAACTGCTGGAGAAAATTGTCCTGGATAATTCCGTGTTCAGCGAACACAGGTTGGTCCTTTGCGTGTCTGTCAAGTCTTTCTGTCTGTCCATAGGTTTTGTCTACCCACCTACCTACCTGTCTTTCAGTCTTTATATGCCTGCATAGAGGTAGTCCTCGACTTACAACCACAATTGAGGCCAAAGTTTCTGTCGGTTGTTCAGGGAGTTTTGCCCCGTTTTATGACCCTTTCTTGCCACGGTTGTTGAGTGAATCACTGTGGTTGTTAAGCGAATCCAGCTTCCCCCATTGAGTTCACTTGTCAGAACGACATGAAGGGAAGATCACATGACCCTGGGACACTGCAATGGTCATAAGTATGAACCGGTTGCAATGCCTCTGAATTTTGATCACATGTTCCTAGGGATTAAAGCTGTAACTCTGAAAAGCGGTCCTAAGTCACTGTTTCTACTTCCCTTGTAACCCTGAATGGTCACTAAATGAACAATTGTAAGTTGAGGACTACCTGTATATGGAGAAGTGACTTTCTTCTTTTCACTATTCAGAATCTTAAAAGTAGGCAAACCAAAGATAAGATCTCTAAATTAGTGTTTCCAAACTTGGATACTTTTAAGATGTGTGGACTTCAACTCCCAGAATTCTGGGAGTTGAAGTCCACATACGTCTTAAATTTGTTAAAGTGCAGCAAGTTTCCAGCTTATGATGATGACCCATTTGCATTTTTATTGCTTTTTTTTTTTAAAGGAATCTCCAGAACCTCCTCATTCTGACAGCCATCAAGGCCGATCGCACCCGGGTCATGGAATACATCAATCGCCTGGATAACTATGATGCTCCTGACATCGCCAACATCGCCATCAGCAATGAGCTCTTTGAAGAAGCCTTTGCCATCTTTAGGAAATTTGACGTTAACACTTCTGCCATCCAGGTAACCCCGGCCCTTCAGAACTGAATTCAATGTGCCCGACGATGTCTAAAAGTGGCTTTTATCTTCGGCCATCTCCTGGTGCGCCTCTACAACCCATCAGGTCTTTGCTGAAGTTAGCATTTATGATGCCGTCTTTTTTGCGGAGTCCTTGGTACTTTGTTGGGCTTTGTAGTTTTCTTGCAGACATTTCATCACCAAACTATGTATCATCATCACTCTACTCAGTCATCCAGGTCATGACTTCCTCAAAGGTGCTTTTTCAAGAGGCAACTGGACTTTGGTTTTTTTTCCTTGAAGACGTTTTCACTTCTCATCCAAATAGCTTCTTCAGTTCTGACTTAGATAGTGGGGAATGGAAGAATTTATATGCCTTGCAGACAGCTGGTCATTTGCATCCTTTGTAGAGAGTCATTGAGGCCACTTGGGGATGGAGGATGGAAAACCCACATTCTGGACAAAGAGGCCCACTGGTTTGAAAGAGGGATCAAAGACATTAAGATTGAACAGCCCCCTCTCAACAGAGGGGGGAAGGATATGACACCACCTATCTCCTGTTTACAACACAGTCCTTTTCAGCAGTCCCAAGAAGGCTCCACACCTATTTGCACTGTTGAGGTGACCGTAAGGGCACAGATAAACCTGCAAGTTCAATGACTCTCAGAGAGAATGCTAACGACCAGATGACTGCAAGGAGTATAAATCCTTCCATCCTCTACCATTCAGTCAAAACTGAAGAAGTTTCTTGGCTAAGAAGCGAAACATCTTCAAGGAAAACAACAAAGTCCAGTTGCCTTTTGATAAAGCGCCTTTGGTACTCTACTCAGTAGAGTACTGTACTCAGAGGACCCCAAAAGCTCCGAGACAGGGCTGGAATCTGTTTGCCCCCTTTCTTCACCCACATATGTTAAGCGGACTCGGTTCCGAGCGTCTTTGCTTGAGGTGCCTCTAACTTCCATCTGGCTGGCTAATGATGTCGTTCAGTGGTTCTCAACCTTTTCTTTTACCATGAGCCCATTTTAAATACATATACGTTGGGGCCACGGTCCCCCAAAACTCAAGATTTAAATCATGACTTTTTTTTTCAAGCCTTCAAACACACACACACACACACACACACGTGTGATGGCATCACAGTGTCACTTTCCGACGTCCCGCGTGAACAAGACCAGTGACACAGGTTGATGCAATAAGGTTTACTGGCAAATTGCGGATCCGGCACTAAGCAACCATTGATCAAAGAGTTTTAGGTCATGCTACCATGATTACTACACCAACCCTTTATATCGTGCTCTGCCCCACACTTGTTCCAACCCCCTCCCTTTCCACTGGCAGACAATCCGGTGTCTACAGCCTAGCCACACCCAGTGTCTCTGACAGCCAGCTTTGATTTCTCCGAGAATCAGCTGTTCTCTGACAATCAGCTGCTAACTTCTGCGCCTCTCAGCTTGAATGCAGGAGCCTCTCTAGTTCCTGGTAGGCACAGCGGACTATCTCATTGGATTCCAACATGGCCAGCAGTGCGCCTGCGCGCGCCTCTCAGCTGGGCGTTCCTACCCCACCTGAATGGCAGCCCCTGGCCATCTGGCAATCCGGGGCTGATACGCAGCCCCCTGAGGGGTCCACAGACCGCAGGTTGAGAGTCACAGACATAATTTTTTAAAAAATATTCTTAAAGTCAAGTCTTATCCTGCTCTTTCGGATTTTTTTTTATAATTGAGTCCACCTTCGCGAGACTCTGGTCGACAGTTATCACTCTCCCTTTTCCTAGGTCTTGATTGAGCACATTGGGAACCTGGACCGGGCCTATGAGTTTGCCGAACGTTGCAATGAGCCTGCGGTGTGGAGTCAACTGGCCAAAGCCCAACTCCAGAAAGGGATGGTGAAGGAAGCCATCGACTCCTACATCAAAGCAGACGATCCGTCATCCTACATGGAAGTTGTCCAGGCTGCCAACGCAAGCGGTAAGGATTGGGCACTGTTTTTCTTCCTCCCCCTCCCCTGTTCCCCATGAAGTAGCCTTTGCAAGAACACAAAATGTGACTCCCATGGCTGTAGGTCGGGGGTAGGAAACTCAAGGCCCGAGGGCCAGATCCGGCCCATAGGGCAAACTCTGGAAACAACGAAGGACCGGCCCACCGTGCCTCTGCCAGGGAAAACGGAGCGGCCCTCCCGAGCTCTGTTTTCTCTGGCAGAGTGCTGCAGGAGGCTGTTGCAGCCAAAAACAGATCCTGGGAAGGGTGCACCCAACACGAGTGACCTCTGGCCACATCCACCTCCCCCCACCATGAGGTCAAACACCATATGATGACCCGAGGGTGGCACAAAAACACCAAAGTCACCAAAGTAGATAAATTCCCTTTAATGCCTCCAACCTGGTCCCCAATGTCCGGTTATCCTCAGCTGGAGATCAAACTCTTCCAAAAAACAGTCTACGAAGGAAAGAAATGCAGTCCAAAGTAAAGATAATTAGAAATAAAAGAAACCAGCACAAACCACGCTGAAGTAATTAACACGACAGGCCAGGATGATAAATTGCAGACTTCCAAAAGATAACGCAGCACCCACAGTTGGGAGGACGCCAAAACCTAGATGAGCCTCGACAAAAATAATGCACGCTTTGCTTCCACCAACTTCGCAATGTGCAGATTTCCTCTTTTAAACAGTCTTCCCAGCTGCAGCCCATGAAGGGGATCAGGGCCCTTTCCTCTCCTGTAAGCCACTTTGCTCCCTTCTCCGTTCCTCCCTGCATGCCCTAGGATGAAGAGGGGATGGCCCTGGGTCTTCCTCTGAATGCCCAGCCGGACTGTGCCCTTCCCCCATTTCTTCCACAGCCACTGCATCCACACTCCCACTCCCTGTCAGCTGCTCAATCTCCCCCTCAGAATCGGACTCCCGCAGT
Organism: Pseudonaja textilis; assembly: GCF_049901715.1. Classification (NCBI taxonomy): domain Eukaryota; kingdom Metazoa; phylum Chordata; class Lepidosauria; order Squamata; family Elapidae; genus Pseudonaja; species Pseudonaja textilis. The sequence goes on along the minus strand of NC_141990.1, from coordinate 7,132,894 downwards.
GTGGCATGACACACAACCTTTATGCGGTGTTTCCCATGGAGAGCAAAAGGCTCTGCTATGACAAGCTTTTTCAATCTGATGTTTACAAAATCTGGACTCTCAGCCAGCAGTTGGGAGAGGCTGAGCTGGAAGCTGAACCTGTACGTTTGTGCAGAGTCTCGCTAGAAGAGAATCCAGGAAGTCCTCGACGTATGACCACTACTGAGCCCAACGTTTATGCCTTAATTAAGCGAGGCGTTTGTGAAGCGAATTTTGCCCCATTTTACGACTTTTCTTGCCACTGCTGTTAAGCGAATCGTTGCAGTTGTTAAGTTAATAACCCGGTTGGTTAAGTTAATCTGGCTTCCCTAATTTTAGAATTAGAATTCTTTATTGTGATTGGACACGCAAGGACTTTGTCTTGGTGCAAATGCTTTCAGTGTACATAAAAAGAAAAGATACATTCATCAAGAATCATTAGGTACAACATTTAATGATAGTCACAGGGTACAATAATTGCCTTTGCTTGTCAGAAGGCCGCAAAAGGGGATTGCGTGACCCCACTGCGACCGTCATAAATACGAGTCAGTGGCCAAGGGACTCAGTTTTGATCAAGTGACCAAAGGGTGGCTGCAACGGTCATAAGTGTGAAAAAGTGGTCATAAGTCACTTCTTTCAGTGCCATTGTAATTTTGGATGGTCACTAAATGAACTGTTGTAAGTTGAAGACGACCTGTATTTGTAGCCCAGGGTCGAACTTGTGGGGTCCTTGGTGCTCTCTGAGATTGGTGAGTTATTTGTAGACCTTCCATTATCAGACAAACAAACATTAAACCACAGCCTTAATTCAAGACCATGCCCACCAACACTTTCTGGGCAAGCCACTGATATATAGAATCAAAGAAAAATCATGGCAGAAAAAGACTCCTGGAGTCCATCAAGTCTGCCCTTTGAGGTTTTTTTTTGTTTTCTTTTTAATTTGTGTGTTTATTCTTTTTGAAATATTTTTATGCCTTTATTTTTTATTTTTTTTGTCTGATGATACGACATGTGTTTTATCACAAGCATGTTAAACTCACTGACTGACCGATCTCTGGTAGAAGTTGGTTCCAAGCCTCCTCTTGTTGTGAAGTCCTACTTTCTAATGTTATTTTCGAACTTCTCTCCTGTCAGTTTGATGTGATGTTGTCCCTGTGTTCTTGATTTTGGCTTAAAATGCTGCCTTCTAGAACTATTTATGCCCTTAATAAGGTTAATCCAAGAAGATTCGTACCAACAGTGACAGGGCAAGCCACAACTATATAAATAAAGAGCAAATCCCACCCTTCTAGCATTGATGATGTTGCCTAGTTAGGTAATGAAAGGTCTACAAGAAATCAAGCTCAGAGAGCACCAAAGAACCCACATATCTCTTGGGGGATCCCACTGACTCTTCTTTCCACCAGGTTCTTCCTTCTTTCTCAGTTTTCTTCGCGTTGATCATAAAAGTGACCAAAGCCTCTGAAACGAGAGATGGCTTCTAACATGCACTTTGACTGCCCCTCTTCCTGTCTCCTTCCCCAGGCCAATGCAACTTCGAGTGTCACTGTCCCCATTCGACACGGTTCCCTCTTCAGATCCCTTTCTCTGCGCACGTCTGGACGCAGGCTAGAGGTTGTCCCCCTCTCCAATGGGAAAAGAGCCCGTGTACTTGCGAAGTACAATTTATTCGGCAACAGATGTGTGAACAGGCAGGCCCAGTATAACGAGTGAACGACAAAGAAGTGGATTGTTTGGCTGACCTGATTCTTTTTTTCTCCCCCCTCTCCTCCCTCCCCTCCTTCCCCTCCCAGTTTTGGGAAGGTTGTGTTCCACTCTGCAAGAATGAGCAACTGTTTGGCCCTAATAAAATTCCACACACAGCCCGAGCTTAAAGTAGAAATTAATCGGCACACTGATGGCTCAGTCTTTGTTGATTTCGCCAGGGCTGCACACGCTGGGGTGCCTCTCTCTTTCCTTCCCCCCTCGCACTTCCCATTCCTGGCTGAGCACTGCCCCGGCGAGGCTGGCATTGCCATGACGGTTAACAACCTTCTCTCCTGTCTTCTTTTCGGAGAATAGGGACTGAACAAATGGATTCTGCGATGTGACTAGGAGCTGATCCACCTCCTCTTTTTTTTTTTCCTCGTCCCCCCCATTTAGGCAACTGGGAAGAGCTGGTGAAGTACTTGCAGATGGCCCGCAGAAAGGCCCGGGAATCCTATGTGGAGACGGAGCTCATTTTTGCTCTGGCCAAAACAAACCGCCTGGCCGAACTGGAAGAATTCATCAACGGGCCCAACAACGCCCACATTCAGCAAGTGAGTGCTTCCTTCCTGCGTTTTTCTTTTCTTTTTTTTAAATCTGCAGGTCAAGAGCTTTTCTTAATCCTCAGATTAGACTTCTGCCTTCTCCCTCTGCAGGGTTGGGAAAGTCGGTCGCTTTTTTCTCCCTTTTAATTTATTATTAATTAAATTTTTATGCCGTCTTGTCTCCCGTACAAGGTGACTGGGTGACGTTGGTAAGAATTGCCACCCAAACGTAGCATTTCGTTTATCATCCCCCCTCTACCCCCCACCCCCTTGTTTGCTGGTTGTTAATGTGATGGAGACTCTTAGGCGCAGGGTTTGGGAGCCTCGGTGGGGTGGAGGAGGAAGGGAGAGCCGGTGTTGGGAAGAAGCTGGTTCAAATCATCACACTGCCCTTACGCTCTTGAGCTCTAGTCCTAGGTTCTTCTACCACCTCACAAGGTGGTTGTAAGGAGAAGGAAGTAGGGAAGGGAGCTCAGTTGTAGTTGCTGCTCAGATCTCTTCGTGGGACACGTAGAACAAACAAGGACAACTGAATCCTTAGACCGGATGTGTTCAGTTGCAGCTTTAACACACTCAACACCAAGGATGATTCGGGCAACGAGTTTAAGGTACCCAGCGTAAGGATTTTGAGGAGGGTCTGTAGTGGGAGCCGAGCCAAATGATGGTCTGAGCGCAGAGGGAGGGGGTGATGGAGTCAGGTGGAGGAGTGAGAGATTTGGCAGGCAATGGGGAGATGCTTGGAGCGAGGCCAAACTGCGCAAGAGGAGAAGCATTGGGATCTGAACGAATTTGAAGTAGGTAGATAAAGAAAGACCTCAGCTTACAACCATTTGTTTAGTGATGGTCCGAAGTTATGACGGCACTTTAAAAAGTGACTTACCAATGTTTTTCACACAACCATTGCAGCATTCCAGTGGTCATGTGATCAAAATCCAGACGCTTGACAACTGTAAAATGGGGCAAAACTCACTTAACTCTTTTTTTAAAAAAATATATATTTTTTTATTAAACAATTTTTCTTATATACAACATCATTTCCATTCACTGCAACGCTTCCGTGACGGTATACATACTTTTACATAAATCTTAACTATCTGTACATTTGTCTATATTCCTTAATCTATCTTTGTCCTCTATAACCTTTGCCTTATTATCCTATTCTCATGTTCTCTATTCATCTCTGTATCTATTATTTAGCCAATCATACAATGCATCCCACATCAAATAATAATCTCTTTCCTTTCTGTCTTTTATCTCCACGGTCAACTAATCCATCTTGGCACACTCTAGTATCTTTTTTTTATCACATTTTCCTCTCGTGGCATACTACCTTTTTTTCCAATTTTGTGCCTAAGTTATTCTTGCCGCCGACTTAACATTTTTGCTTAACATCAGAAAATTTGCACTCAATTTCTGTTATAAGTCAAGGACTACCTGTATAGCATTTTTCCTTTATTTGAATGTCTTAGTAAAAGTGAATGTCTGAAAGCTGTTTCTCAACCCTAGCAACTTTTAAGACCTAAGTACTTCCAACTCTTTTAAGACCTATGTACTTCAATGGCTGGCTGGGAAATTCTGGGAGTTGAAGTCCACATGTCTTAAAGCTGCTACGGTTGAGAAACAGTGACTTAAAGAGTCCAACTGAGCTTTTACGGTTGAAGAGAGCACCAAACCATGTGAGCTGATTAGAGATCTCCATAATCAAAGATCTTTTATATATTTATCCAACTTTTCATTCAGAAGTTCAAGGCGGCACACTTAACAATTTCCTTCAGGATACCCATCCTGTAAATTAAATAGTGGTCCGACCTCGTCCACTTTTGCAGCTGAGGGTGGACTAGAACTCTTCCAGTCTGTACCTTCAGGATGATGTAAGACTGGCTTTTCCCAGCAGGTCCACACCTCGGTGGCACAGCTGGGCAGGGGGACTCCAGCTGTTCTTTTTACTGATAGACAGCAGACCCACCAACGTCTTCTTCTTTCCATAGGTTGGTGATCGTTGCTATGAGGAGAAGATGTACGATGCAGCCAAACTTCTGTACAACAACGTCTCCAATTTTGGCCGCTTGGCCTCCACGTTGGTTCATTTGGGTGAATACCAGGCAGCGGTTGACGGAGCCCGGAAGGCAAACAGCACAAGAACATGGAAAGAGGTGAGTTCTGGGCTTCCTGCGGCCCCTGTCTAACTTTCAGGTTTCACCTCAGAAGATGGTGAGTGTCTCAACAAGGAGGAAAATGCCTGATCAAAAGTGATACATCATTCATTCATTCATTCATTCATTTTCCTGCCTTTATTATTTTTACAAATGACTCAAGGCAAGCAAACATATCCAGCTCACCTTGCTCCTCCTATTTTCCCCATAACAACAACCTGGTGAAGTGGGGTTGGATTGAGAGAGAGTCATTGGCCCAAGGTCACTCAGCTGGCTTTCGTGGCCAAGGCGGGCCATTACAACTCTCAGTGACAAAGACGATAAGGCAGGGGTGTCAATCTCAAGGACCATGAGCCAAATCCGGCCTGCAGGGTGCTTAGATCTGGCCCACAGGGCCACCCTGGGAACAGCGAAGGCTGATCCGTGCTGCCTCTGCCAGTGAAAACGGAGCACGGTCCTCCCAAGTTCCATTTTTGGTTGCGACAGCCTCCCGCAACCCTCTGCCAGCAAACCCGAGCTCTGTTTTCGCTGGCGGAGTGCTTGGGCCACCACAGGCACCCACGACACAAGTGATGTTGAGCTGGCAATGCCGCCCCCCCCAGCCCTCCCCACCACAGGTCAAACACAACCATGATGCAGCCCTCAATTTGAGGCTAGGGAGTTTGACACCCACCGCCAGGAATAATGGATGGAAAGAAATTCAAACTGAAAAAGAGAAGGCTAAATCAGTCATGATGAATGGTTGTGGGAGTGCCATCACTTGAGACTTTCAAGACCGGACTGCTATTTCTCAGAAATGGTGTAGGGTCTCCCGCTTGGGTGGGGGGTTGGACTAGATGATCTACAAGGTCCCTTCCAACTCTGATTATCTGTTATCTGGTAGCTGCCCTTTGATATTTAAGGGTCTGTGACAGAGAAGAGGGGATTGACTTATTTTCTAAAGCAGCGGACCCCAAATTTTGGGGCACCAGGGATCAGTTTCGTGGAGAGAGGTTTTTCTGCGGACCGGAGGAGATGTGGTTTCACATGCTGCCTGCATCCCATGGATGGGCCTTTGCTGGTTTGCACAGACCAGTTTCTGGGATGCCACAGACCGGCAGTTGGGGACCCCCCCCCCCTTCTAAAGAACCTGAGAACAGGAGAAGTAACGGGTGAAGCTTGTTAAAGAAAGATCATACCTAGAAATAAGGGGGGGGAATTTCTGACAGTGAGAACAATTAATCAGTGGAATATTTTGCCTCCCGGAGTTGTGGGTGCTCCATCACAACCATTTGACCCTGAGGGCTAGAAGACCTTTTGAGTCCCTTCCAGATCTATGATTCTGTGTTCTCTCCCCCCTCCCCCTCCTGTTTGAGGTGCAGTTCCTCAGATTTCCAGCTCGCATACACAACAGAATTTGGAGACTATATGCCTCGTTTCCCCCGCTTTTCCTAAACAGAATTCCAACCCTCTTCCCTTCTCAGGTTTGCTTTGCCTGTGTCGATGGGAAGGAATTCCGCTTGGCCCAGATGTGCGGTTTGCATATCGTCGTGCACGCCGATGAACTGGAAGAACTCATTAATTACTACCAGGTAATGAGCCACCTGTCGGTTGCTGACGTCCTCCCTATTTTACCTGTACAAGGGAAGAGTTAAAATCCCAGCTGTTTGGACAATCTTGATTGATATCTCTCCATCCTTTATCTCTTTTCCCCCCCCCTATGAAAGGACCGTGGCTACTTTGAGGAGTTGATAACCATGTTGGAAGCTGCTCTGGGGCTGGAACGGGCCCATATGGGGATGTTCACCGAACTGGCCATCCTCTATTCCAAATTCAAGCCACAGAAGATGAGGGAGCACTTGGAGCTGTTTTGGTCACGGGTCAACATTCCTAAGGTAACACTTTTTTTAACTGATCATCATCTGGTTTGGAGGATAGAACTTAGAGCCACCTGCCCACCTTTAGAAGGTTGCATGAAGGAACTAGCTAAAGTAGATAACTTGGTGCGGACAGAGAATAAAAATGGTCTTGAGCAGCAGCAGTTAAACAGTTGGGAAGGGAAGGTCCTGGGAAGACTTTGTGAGGGACCTTCACCTTCAGAGGATGAAAAAAAAATGATTTAGGGACTTGACACCCAAGGACAGCTTACAGGAACCTGGTCTGTTAATTCTGACAAAAATTGATAGGTAAGGTACCAACATTCAGGAGCCTCTGTGGCGCAGTGGTTAGAGTGCAGTATTGCAAGCTACTTCTGCAGCCAGCTGCCTACAATTTGGCAGTTCAAATCTCACTCGGTCTTCTATCCTTCCGAGGTGGGTAAAATAAGGACCCAAATTGTTGCTGTTATCATTATTATTGCTATTCAGGTCCATTCAAAAGTGCTATGGGGATTAAGAATGTTAAGGAGATAATTCATGTCTAGCCTAATGAAAAGAAGGACCAGGAGTGACATGATTAGCAGTCTCCCAATATCTGAGGGGCTGCCCCAAAGAAGAGGGAAGTCAAGCTGTTCTCCAAAGCACCAGAAGGCAGGACAAGAAGCAAGGGGTGGAAACTAATCAAGGAGAGAAGCGACCTGGAACTCAGGAGAAATTCCCTGGCAATGAGGACAGTTAATCAGCGGGACAACTTGCCTCCAGAAATTGTGGATGCTCAATTACTGGAAGTTTTTAAGAAGAAGAGATTATATAGCCATTTGTCTAAAAAGCTATAGGGCAGCGATGGCTAACCTTTGGGGCACCAAGTGCCCAAATCACACGCGCATCCCCAAAATGCAGTGCATGCGCATCCCCCACACATGCGCCCCTCCTCCTGCGCATGCACTCTGGCCCCTGCACTTTCGTGGCAGAGACCCAAAGGCCAACTGGCCAGTGGGAGGTGCGCGTGCATGCAAGGCAGAGCTGAGCTGGGGTGACGGCTTGCGTGCCCACGGAGAGGGCTCTGCATGCCACCTCTGGCATGTGTGCCATAAGTTCCCCACCACAGTTATAGGGTATCCTGCTTGAGCAGCGGGGTTGGACTAGAAGACCTCCAAGGTACCTTCCAACTCTGTTATTCTATAGTCTGTAAGGTGGTCAAGACCATTTTTCCATAAGAACAGACACAAGGCTCAGAAATCCGAAGTACCAATTGCAGCTCCATAGATGTCATATAAAGATAACCCCCCCAAAACGTCTTAACTCTCCAATCTGGGCAACAGTAGAATAGTCCCCCCTATGGAAATTTGGGGCGTTCCATCTCCTGAAGTTCTTAAGAATGGACTTAGACGGCCATCTCTCAGATCAGATGGCGCAGTTTCTTTTTCTATACATCGCAAAAGATTGGACTAGACTAGATAGATACCTTGGTAATCCTATCTTGATTCCACAATTCTATGACCCTGCGATTTATTGGAAGAGTATCTGTTTTGCCCCGTGGAAGGTCCTGACTCCCAATGCCCATCTTAAGAGAAACAGGGGCTTTACATTTCCTAGCATTGCTCGTAATCTCTTGACTGGCCCACCCGGTTGCAAAATTAAAATACACAGGATCCCCATTTGGATTGGGAAAAGTTCCTTGAGGATGTTCGATTAATGTCGGAAGCTCACGCTATAGATTAGTTGGGCTAGAGAGGCCTGCTCTATCCGGCTTCCGTTCACAAAATGCTTTGTTCCTCCTAGGTTTTGAGGGCCGCTGAGCAAGCCCACCTCTGGGGAGAGCTGGTTTTCCTGTACGATAAATACGAAGAATACGATAATGCTATTATTACGATGATGAACCATCCCACGGATGCCTGGAAAGAAGGGCAGTTCAAGGACATCATCACTAAGGTAGGAGAACTTTCTCGGCGTACCTTCTTTAGGTTTCCTTTCTGATGTTCCTGCTTGGTGGAAAATGGGTTCAGGCCAGAGGTAGGTTGCTACCAGTTTGCCCCCATTCAGGCGAACCCATAGCTAGTTTTACAGAGCACCGTAAATCCCACCCCTGGTTGGCCCCGCCCACCCCTCCCCTCCCCCCACGTGGCCCGTTTGGATGTCAGATAAGTGCAGGACCTGTACGGAGGCTCGGGAAGGGCAAAAAATGGGCCTCTCAAAGGCTCCGGAAGTCCGGAAACAGGCCCATTTCTGACTTCCAGAGGGCCTCCGGAGCCCAGGGGAAGCCATATTCCCTCTCCCAGAGGCTCGATGAAAGCCTCCGGAGCCCGGGCAAGGTGCAAACGGCCCCCTGCCATGGTGCAGGAGGCCGACTAGGCCAGGCTCACCATGGCCATGCACAACCAGAACGGGTTGCTGATATTTTTGAAGGCCACCCCTGGTTCTGGCCTCAACTTTATATCCAGAGTCTTCTCAAGGGTGATCTTACGAGGGTCTCTCTTGCCAACTGGGGGTTTCTGAGAGTTGAAGTCCACAGGGTCTTAAAGTTGCATTGAATAGACACATTCTGGCCAGAGAGA